>NC_033798.1:54780474-54837236 GCF_001876935.1 Asparagus officinalis | reverse complement strand
CGATCATCCACGCCAAATAAGGCAGGAGTTCGAGAGAGATCAGATCTGAGATCTACACGGTTATCCTCCGGATCAAAACTTGGTTTTTGATCCCAAGAAGGCTATTATTTCCTTGGTGAAATAGTACCCCCGACTGTTATTTCCTTCGTGAAATAACGCCCGTTATATCGTGTAGATCCGACCGGATCTAGATCGCGCGGTGGTCCACGGATTAACCCCGGCGCAGGCGAAGAACCCATAAAAGCGAGTGACCGCAAAACAGGAGCTCAAAACGTCGAAAACCAACACTTGGAGGACTCGGCCAAAACCGAGCCACCAAAAGGTGGCTCGGTGGCCGAGCCACCAAGGTGGCCAGCCACCTGTGCCAAGGCACAGTTCTGAGTGCCTATAAATAGGCTAGGGGGACTCATTGTCAAGGGGTTAGAACTTTTTGGAGGCGAAGCTCTGCTGGATTGAGATCTCAACTTTGAAAGTTTGAAGCTTTGAAGACTTGGACGTTTTCAGATCTGGTTCTTGGCGAGCATCCACGTCTGAAAAGGCAGGAGTTCGAGAGAAAAAGATCAGATCTGAGATCCACACGGTAATACTCCGGATCAAAACTTGGTTTTTGATCCCGAGAAGGCTATTATTTCCTTGGTGAAATAGTACCCCCGGCTGTTATTTCCTTCGTGAAATAACACCCGTTATACCGTGTAGATCCGACCGGATCTAAATCGCGCGGTGGTCCATGGATTAACCCCGGCGTAGGTGAAGAACCCACAAAAGCGAGTGACCGCAAAACAGGAGCTCGCGATTCGTTCGACATACAAGGAAAAAGTTGTAATTTTTATTTTCTTTTGATCTCGTTGTAACCGGATCTTATAAAAAGATCGGATCTTTATGTAATTGATAAACAATTGCCAAAGAACACAATGACTTCAATCAAAGCTACGATTTTTCGCGCGAACATAAAGGAGATCACAAATATATACACATATATAACATAACGTATCACGATAAGTATTCGGGAAATTACTTTTCAATCAAAGTAAGGTAGTCATAAAAAAATTATAATTTTTGAACATACGTATATAATGTCCTCACTCACTCTAGAAATTCTTAGCGGACTCTATACATGAATCCTAAGAAACTCTATTCTAGCTCCACGACTCGACACAGGATAATCCTAAGGATACTGGAACTAGAGCTCTGATACCAACTGTGACGCCCCTGGTTTTAACAAGGCTACAACCTAAGGTGAAACTAATAATGTCAAACCTATCATGCACACACCATGCATTAACACGTTTCACCATCACAATTACTATCTATCTAGTGCAATCAACAATAGGTGTAGGTACAAAACAGGTAAGAGGGAATATACAAAAGAAATAATAAACAATAGATATTCTAAAGAAAAATCATCACCACTGATATGAATGGATAAATCTCTGAGAAGAAAACAACTGAATTGATACAACTGTCTCACAATAGGAATTCAAATGAAATGACATTAAGGCACATCATATTTACAAAACTAAAATGATAACTCAAATGTTCATAAACACATCCATTGTGGAGTTCTGACAAAACTACTTAACTCAAATGTTCATAAACACATCCATTGTGGAGTTCTGACAAAACTACTAATAATATAGATAAATAACTACTAGAGCAGCTCCATCAAACATCCATTGTGGAGTTCTGACAAAACTACTAATAATATAGATAAATAACTACTAGAGCAGCTCCATCAAACTACGGCTCTCCGTGCACCTGGCTCGTTACCTGAAAGGGGGGAAACAATGAGCGTCAAAGCGCTATAGTGAATAACATCTCAACCAACCCCAGGGAGAAGGGCTAGAAGGATAAGAAAATGCTATTAATACATATAGATAAACAATCATCTACTCTAAAATAAAAGGAGGTTTGATATTTAGAATTTACAACACGAGCATGGTACATCGAGCGAAATAATCCAAACAAGGAAACCCTCATATATATACCATATGTGTTAAATTGTAAATCACTAAATACAAAATCCAAAAGCTACAGTGTGGAGCAATAATGAAAGACAACTCCTCTAAATACCAAATCTAAACTATAATGTGGAAATATAACTTCATCTCCAACCATACTTTCAAAGACCTGTCATAGATCAATACGTAAATCTGCAATAGCTGAAAGTCCAACATGAGGACTATAGTAGATTATAGTCCAACATGAGGACTTCAATAGTTTATAGTCCAACATGAGGACTTCAGTAGCTTATAGTCCAATACGAAGACTTCAATAGATTATAGTCCAACATGAGGACTTCTGTAGCTTATAGTCCAACATGAGGACTGCAACTTACAAATAATGTTAAAACCACTATATTTATTGTTCACTCTAATATCCGGTGAATAAATCTAAGACTCATGCCCGTAGTCAACTCATGTATACAAATCTAAGTGTATATCAATCCCATGCAACCTAGGTATCTCGCCAGCCACACAAACACATGTAACAACATGCACATGCACAAAAGTACCCAGCGGTCGACCGCCGCCCACCATGGTCGACCGCGCAGAGAGCAGAACACTTCTGCTCATCTGCACACTCGACGGTCGACCGCAACGGTCGACTGCGTAGGAAACAAAAACTTCCTATTTCAGTTGCATGCCCGGTGGTCGACCACCACGGTCGACTACGCAGGTACAAAAAACCTTCTGCAGGTTTTTCTGCTCTGAGGGTTTTGATTCAAAAACTTTTATATGAAAATATTGACCACTAAAAATCCTACATAGATAATATTCCTCAGCATTTAACATTTCTAAAGCATGTGAAATAAAATCTAATCACTATTGATAAAACGAAAATATTCTTGGATACGTGTAAACATGTCAAAACATATAAAAACAAAGATTTTTCATTTAAAACTCTTGTTAGGAATAAATTTTAGATCTAGATCTTCATTTAGAAAATTCATGGGTGGATTTTTATAAACCGAACTTGATCTTTTCATCATATACTATAGAGATTCAACTTTATACACAAAATAGCATTTAAGGCTCAAATAAACCATGTAAAAACTCAAATAAAATTATTTAAAAAGTGGGTACAGAGTTGTACGAGATGAAACTCACCAGTGGGGTGTTGATGAACTCCCAAAAACGTGTGACAATGATCCCTCGATGCCAAACGCCGCAAATCCTGCCTTCTCCTCGCTTTTCGCCTCATGAAACTCCCCCGAGAATACGAGTTTAGGGCTAGTGTTTGAGGGAGGAGGAGAGGGGCTACTAGGGTTTGGAACACAGGAGAAAAGAGGTGTTTTTTTTTTGTATAAATATGAGTATATATGACAGCAAACCCGAAAAACTACAGCCCAAAACCCGAAACCCAAAACTGGAAAACCCAGTCTGACTAGAAACATACTCTTCGGTAGTTTAGCTATAACTTTCGCATCCAACCTCGTAATAAGGTGATTAAAGATTTGTTAGAAAGCTGCTGAAGAGAGCTATAACTTTGGTCTTTACACTTTCTCAGATTCTAACTGTATTATTGTGTAAAATATAGAAACTCATAACTGGTCATTATTTTCAGATTTCTCTTTTGGTCTTTGTGCATGTTTTGCAGATTTGCACTTATATATATTCACAAATATATATTGAATTGATCTCAAATCAATTGTTATCATATTCAAACATCAAAATATATTATTCTTTATCATATAATATATTTATCATTATTTATCATAAAATATTCAAATTTTTGGGGTTTTACACCGTGATTGTTTTACACATGAAATGTCGCGAGCTACAACCATCAACACAAGATTATAAATTAATTTAATCCAAAATAAAATAAAATTTTTATAAAATAAATTCCTTTAAACTATTTATAATTATTCTAAAATAATCTTTTTCCCAAAATAATTTAACAATTCAAAATAACCTCCTTTTCCAAAATAAATTATTTTAAATTATCAATTTTAATAATTATTCAAAACTAACCTCCCTTTTCAAATAATTTATTTTCTCTTCGTAACAATTCTAAAAACATCTCAAAATAACCCTTTTTACAAAATAATTTTTCTTTAAATTATTTATCATAATATCATTATTTAATATTAATCATCAATAAACCCACGCAGTTATCACAATCTTCATAATGTAGTATAATCAAATCACAGTCTAATCAAAGCATATAATTAATTCATAATATATCTAAAAATTGAAATAGCGAGTCAAAGAATATTAGGATCTTGCACATAAATAATTTATGATAAATATAATATTATAATAAATAGATAACCGAGAATAGGGATCTTACCTCGGGGTTTCGTCGAACGAATCAACGCTGTCGGTGCGACGCGTCAACGCTGAAGGGGCGACGGATCTGGCTGAGCGGGTCGGCATTGACGACAGGGTAGTGGCGGGGATCTGAACGACGATGTCGGTGAGGGCTGTTAGAGTAGGAACCGGTGACAAAGGTTGCTGGTGAGGGGCTGTCGGAATCTAAGATGGCGAGGAGGATGGTGACGGCGTGTGGTTATTATGGGGCCTGCTGGTGGTGTTTAGTGATGGTGTGGAGGGGGACTGAGCAGAGTAGGGCTAGGCAGGGAGGAGAAGAAGGAGAGAGGGGTGGTGGTGGTGCAGGAGTAGGGCGGTGACGGCGGCGATGGCGCTCAAGCCGGGCGCGAGAGCGAGCGGGAAGAGAACGAAGAGAGAGAGAGAGAAGAGAGAGAGAGAGAGAGAGAGAGAGAGAGAGAGAGAGAGAGAGAGAGAGAGAGAAGAGGAAGTGGTCGTGGGTTCTTGGTTGAGAGAGAGAAGCGAAAGAGAGAGATTGGAGAGGGTCTGGCGACCGCTCGAGCAGCGCTGAGGTAGGCGAAGGCGGTTAAGTTTGTTGACCCTATTGTTTTAATGATGATTTTGTCAAACATTTATTAGCTAATATATTCTCTAGTTTTGTGTTTATGTTTCTCTTTACAGGTATTTCAACACACGTCAATCAAGCGTTAAAGATTCAAGTTCATATGTATGGATTTACCTAGGTATAACAGTTTAGTTAGCTTACATATATTGTATGATTATATCTAAGCTCAATATATGTACACTTAACACGATTTTTGACGTTTTCTATCATATAAATGATTTTTCATCAAACGTTGTTATAATATCTTTTATTTCATGTTTACAGCTCTTTCATACTTCATTATATACATATAATACATTATATATATATATATATATATGCATATTTACAAGCCTTATGTTAATTTTCATGTTCACGAAAAACAGGTTTTCTGAACACTTTTCAAAAACAGGGAGTTTTCACAAATAAAAATTGATTTTTTAAAAATTCCTTTTCAAACATATTTATTTCATCATTTAGAAACTTTCCCCAAAGTTTCACTATTTTTGGAATTGATTTGATATTTTTAATGAATTTTCAAAATAGCCTAAAAACCTGTCATATGAAATATATCAGATTCCGGTCGACCGGCGCGGTCGACCGCCAATGGTATTTTTCCTTGGCATGGTTTTTTTGTGCTCGCGGTCGACCGTGGCGGTCGATCGTGAAAACATCCAGAGACATTCGCGGTCGACCGCCAGCTTTATTTTCTCATACCCTGTGTTTTTGAGCTTCGCGGTCGACCGCCGAACTGTCAGTTCACTTCCAACGGCTAGTTTTTACAGTTGTTTTCAAATTGGTTTTTTTTTTGTCTTTTACTTATGTTTTTGCTGATGTATTGGGGTGCTATAAATACCTCATTGCTGCTCTCCTTCTACATATCCAAGAAATCCAAGTTTTGTGTTTAACAAAATCTTAAGTGTGTTTAAGAGCTGTTTAAAGTTGATTTCATCAATCTGTTTTCAAGAGAAGTTTTTAAACAACAAGAAGTGGCCTTCAAATCCTATTGGGATCATCATCTACTGTTCTTCTTGTTTGAGAAGTCTTCGGGATCATCATCTACTGTTCTTCTTGTTTGAGAAGTCTTCTAAACTCTTATATAGCTTGTTATTTCATTATCATTTCATTTAGCTATATTTATTGAGTTTCATTCACTGTTATCACACACACTTATTAAGCTTAATATTTTCATACCATATAGTGTGGGTTGTGGGGTGTGATTTAGTGAGTGTATGCTTCAATGTGTTCTCACTTGTTATTTGAGAACAAATCATTGTATTTAACTTTTATTTGTGTGAATCACTTGTAATACACTTGTACACCGAGAGAAGTGTGAGGCGAGACACGGGGTCAAATCCAATAGGAGTGACGTCGGTTGACGAACCTAGGAAGAGGTTGTAACCGAGCACTTGAGGAGGAGGACACGGGGTAGGTTCCCACACTTAGTGTGTAAAGTTTGATTACAAAGTGTTTGTGTGTGAGAGTTTTCGGTGATCTTGTAAACCGAGTGTGTAGAAGTTCCGGCTTCCAAACCGGATTGTGATAGTGGATATCTCCTCGAGGTGAGGAGCGGAGACGTAGGTCATGGTAACCGAACCTCGTAAACATATCGTGTGTTTGTGTTTTGCTTAGCGTATATTCTTATTTGTGCTTATTCTTATTGTTCTTATTCATATCTATCTCTTGCAAGAATAAATTGATCTACATAATTTTTAATTGGCAATTAATTGGGATTAGATTAGCATAAGACCCTAATCACCACCCCCCCCCCTCAAGGATCTAACAATTGGTATCAGAGCTTGGTGTTCCTTGATTTAAGGACTAACCACCTTGAGTTAAAGATCCAAATTATTGTATTTGTGCTAATCTAATTTTGATTACATTGTGCTTCTTGCATTTCATCTTTATGGATATGTATGATTCATCTTGTTTAGGATATGCTATTAATATTGCTCCTCGTTTGGATATTTTTCCCTATGCTCACTGGCGTATTAGATTCAAACTTTTCATTCAATCTAAACAATTTGATTTATGGGAAATTATTGAGGATGTCTATGTTGTTCCCATTTTGGAAAAATCCAAATGGTGTGAAAATAATAAAAGATTGTTTAACATGAATAACCTATGTTGTTCCCATTTTGGAAAAATCCAAATGGTGTGAAAATAATAAAAGATTGTTTAACATGAATAAGCTTTTGTTAGAATATTTGATTAATTGTTTAACATGAATAAGCTTTTGTTAGAATATTTGATTAACGTTTTTCACTCATCGTTTTCTAACAAAATTGCTAATTTTGATAGTGCTTACTCCTTATGGAAATTTAATGAAGCACATGAAGGGAAATTGGAGGCTATTCAACAAGCATTGGAAAATCCCGCTTTGAGTTCTAAGGAAGCCTCATCTCCATGTACAATACAATTAGGTGACCCTATTGAGGTATGCGATAACGATGATATTATTACTTTTGATGAACTTGCTCTTGAGTTTGAAAAATTACACAATTTCTATATTGATGTAAAGAGTAAGTATGTTAATATGAAATTCACTCATGAAACACTAGCCACTAAATTTAATTTTATTACAAATGAAAATATAATTCTTAAAGAATGCAATGAAAATTGAAAATGCTAGTTTGCTTCATGAAAAACATGATGCTATGTTAGAAGTAGATAAATTAAAATCTATGATGAGTAATCTTGTTTATCCTACTTCTAGTAGCAATGCTTGTATGCACAATGATGAGTTGAATCAAATGAGAAAACGAATATCTACTTTAGATTCAACACTAAACACTTGTATTGCTAATAATAAAAAGCTTATGGACTTATGTGCAAAGCTCAATGTTAATTCTTCTAAGAAACCTATTCACTATGCACATATGTATGACAAAATTCACAAATGTTCTATTTGCGGTCTTAAAGGCCATTTAGCTCAATTTTGTCATAATGCACCAAAAATTAATGTGCATCCCATCAAGCTTCTTCATCTCATACACATGTACACACACATAGTGTAAATCATAAACATGCTCATGTGTATAAATGTGATTATTGTGGTCGTTTTGGTCATTTGGCCATGTTTTGTTTCGATTTGAAAAGAAATTCTTGTTTGCAAAATAATTACAAAGAAAAATCTATTTTTGCAAATAAACCACGTGCATTCCATTTTGGTCAACGTAAACCATTCAAACCTCTACATTGCACAAATTGTAATCGTATGGGTCATGTTTACAATTTTTGCTTTGATCGTATCGGTGCACAAAACACGCCCAAGCGGGTTCATAACCCTAGGGCCTTTGATTTAAATGATAGTGTCCCAAAGCTTAGTAGTACCAAAATAATTTGGGTACCAAAATGATTTTTATATCATTTTTTTGTTGTTTTGTTCGTTTTTGTTTTTGCTTTTGGTTTTTTGAATATAAATCTTTCTTTTTGTTTAGCTAAAATAAATTATTTGTATGATTTTATAGCTAAAAACATTTATATATATTTTATAAAACATTTGGTATATTATAAAACAAATTTCTTAAAGGTCTAAATTGAAAATTTTCTCAAAATCCAATTTTTACATTGCCTGTGCTCTTTATCTTCTCACGGTCGACCGACCCGGTCGACCGACGAAGTCTTTGTAAGTTGTTTCGGTCGACCGCGTCGGTCGACCGCAAGAGATTTTTCTATTTCGATTTTTATTTATTATTGGGTTTCGGTTTTTCTTTCATAAATGCCTTGAACTCGAATTCGTCACCACCATTGATCTGATCTTTGAACTGATCCTAGCCTCTTGTTTCATCTCCATCTAAGACCTGACTCCTCATCTCTCTCTCCCATTTCGAAATTTTCCCCAATCTGGCAAATTTCTCCCATGGTTGCCTGCATCTATCGCCACCATCGACCGCAGCTCTCCTCTCTGTCGATCTCAGTCAGATATTGCTGGGTAACAATCTCTTTCTCATCTTTTGATTTCATTTATTGATTTAGTGTTTATATTCTCAGTCTAGGGTTTTGTTTTAGGGCAGTTTACTTATTGTGCTCTAATTCTTCATTTCCAGGGCTTTTAAATTTCTGTCCAAATTTCTTTCTAACCCTAGTTGGTTATATCTGTCACCATGCCTCCTAAAAAGAGATCAAAACCTGAATCTAGTTCCTCCTCTATCAAAGCTTCTCATTATGAGGATTTTCTGTTATATAAATCCCTAGTTAAGAAATATAGGGAGTTGTGTAAACTAAAAATCCTTCCAACCAGATATATCAAATTTGATCAATTGGCTATGTATGACACTCATACCATTCTTCATAATGTTGGGTTGGCTAGGTTGTTAGATGAGGAACAAAAAGTTTCTTATTATCCTTTTTTGGTTTATCTATTTTATGCCAACTTGTCTGTATCATCCTCTGCTGATGGTCTTCAGACCATTAGTACATCTATTAAAAAGGTTAAAATTTCTTTTTCTGCCAACGAACTTGTGGGGATTCTAAAAATCCCAACAGGTGATGTTGACCTTATGTCTATTGAACTTGATGATCCAGGTGTGAACCACCTCATGTTTAAGCCCGGTTGCACTTATCCAATGAACAATAATTCTCTTAATCCAAATGCCAAACTCATTGCTAGAATTATTGCTCAAAATTTGATTCCTAAAATCGGTAGTTTCGATCATTTTGCTTCTGACAAGATCAATACTGTATATGTCATATTTGCCAAAATAAAAGTAGATTGGGCAAACGTTTTTCTCAAAAACATAGCATCGAAGCATTTCAAATTTCTACCCTTTGGCTCCTTCATCACCCTTATCCTTCAACATTTCGGTGTTGATCTCACCCATGAACCCAAAATTGAATCTAAGAAGGACTTCTTTGATAAGGTCTCACTTTCCCGGATACAGATTTCCAGTTCCTTATCTAATCCTATTCAGTCATCATCTTCTCGTTCCCGGTCTAGAGCTTCTTCCTCATCCACTTCTGATATTTGTGACCGTCTGGATCGTCTTGAAACTCAGTTCTCAAGTGTTCAGAAGCAAGTCTCAACTATCCAGAGGGATGTTAGGACCATTCTATCCTATCAGTGTCAGTCTCTCGGGATTCCGAATCCCTCTTCTAGTTCTGAGTCTGATTCTAAGGAGGGCCATGCTGATGGCTCTGGCTCTTCTGATGGTTATGGTGATGGTGATGATGATGGTGACGGTGATGATTGATTTTGCTGCTTATTGGAGTTTTTATTGATTTCTATGCTTATGGTGATGTTCCATTCTGAGTTGTAGAACTTGATATTTATGTTTGAGTGTAATAACTCTATATTTGTGTGGAACTATGTGACTTTTTATGTATGGTTTGCAGTCTTGTGGAACAAAATATGTCTGTGGAAAAACTATGTAGTTTCTGATGCTTAAGTGATATTTTGTGATTTATTGTGTTAGTTTATCTTTTCTATGAACTATACATGGTGGAAACAATTTTCATGCTTTGTTTGTGGAAAATATGTTGCTAATGATGAGTTCTTTGGTTTATATATTGTTTATGGTTGCTTTTTGGATGAATAATTATTGTTTAGCTCCTATATATGTTCTTTAGATGTCATTTATTCAATTTGACAGGGGAAGCTTTTGGCATACACTTGGTTTTTTATATGCAGGGGGAGCGTTGCTCCTATTTTTATTTTTCCCTTTTTGATGTTGTCAAAGGGGTAGAAAAATCCACATATGCTTTATATATTTATTCATATTCATATATGGTTTATGTGATTATTCATGTATGATTTTTTCATGTTTGGCTTATATGTGGTTTATCAGTTTATAATTCATATTCATGTATAAATTGTTTGCCATCATCAAAAAGGGGGAGATTGTTGACCCTATAGTTTTGATGATGATTTGTCAAACAATTTATAGCTAATATATTCTCTAGTTTTGTGTTTATGTTTCTCTTTACAGGTATTTCAACACACGTCAATCAAGCGTTAAAGATTCAAGTTCATATGTGTGGATTTACCTAGGTATAAGTTTAGTTTACTTACATATATTGTATGATTAGATCTAAGCTCAATATATGTACACTTAACACGATTTTTGACGTTTTCTATCATATAAATGATTTTTCATTAAACGTTGTTATAATATCTTATATCTCATGTTTACAGCTCTTTCATATTTCATTATATACATATAATACATGCATAATATATATATGCATATTTACAAGCCTTATGTTAATTTTCATGTTCACGAAAAACAGGTTTTCTGAACACTTTTCAAAAACAGGGAGTTTTCACAAATGAAAGTTGATTTTCTAAAAATTTCTTTTTCAAACATGTTTATTTCATCATTTAGAAACTTTCCCCAAAGTTTTACTATTTTTGGAATTGATTTGATATTTTTAATAAATTTTCAAAATAGCCCAAAAACCTATCATATAAAGTATATCAGTTTCCGGTCGACTGGCGCGGTCGACCGCCAATGGTATTTTTTCCTTGGCATGGTCTTTTTGTGCTCGCGGTCGACCATGGCGATCGACCGTGAAAACATCCAGAGACTTTCGCAGTCGACCGCCACGGTCGACCGCCAGCTTTATTTTCTCATACCCTGTGTTTTTGAGCTTCGCGGTCGACCGCCGAACTGTCAGTTCACTTCCAACGGCTAGTTTTTACAGCTATTTTCAAATTGGTTTTTTTTTTGGTCTTTTACTTATGTTTTTGCTGATGTATTGGGGTGCTATAAATATCCCATTGCTGCTCTCCTTCTACATATCCAAGAAATCCAAGTTTTGTGTTTAACAAAATCTTAAGTGTGTTTAAGAGCTGTTTAAAGTTGATTTCATCAATCTGTTTTCAAGAGAAGTTTTTCTACAACAAGAAGTGGCCTTCAAATCCTATTGGGATCATCATCTACTGTTCTTCTTGTTTGAGAAGTCTTCTAAACTCTTATATAGCTTATTATTTCATTTTCATTTCATTTAGCTATATCTATTGAGTTTCATTCACTGTTATCACACACACTTATTGAGCTTAATATTTTCATACCATATAGTGTGGGTTGTGGGGTGTGATTTAGTGAGTGTGAGCTTCATTGTGTTCTCTCTTGTTATTTGAGAACAAATCATTGTATTTAACTTTTATTTGTGAGAATCACTTGTAATATACTTGTACACCGAGAGAAGTGTGAGGCGAGACACGGGGTCGAATCCAATAGGAGTGGCATCGATTGACGAACCTAGCTAATAGGAGTGGCGTCGATTGACGAACCTAGGGAGAGGTTGTAACCGAGCACTTGAGGAGGAGGACACGGGGTAGGTTCCTACACTTAGTGTGTAAAGTTTGATTACATAGTGTTTGTGTAGTGTGAGAGTTTTTGGTGATCTTGTAAACCGAGTGTGTAGAAGTTTCGGCTTCCAAACCGGATTATGATAGTGGATATCTCCTCGAGGTGAGGAGCGGGGACGTAGGTCGTGGTGAACGAACCTCGTAAACATAGCTTAGCGTATATTCTTATTTGTGCTTATTCTTATTGTTCTTATTCATATCTATCTCTTGCAAGAATAAATTGATCTACATAATTTTTAATTGGCAATTAATTGGGATTAGATTAGCATAAGACCCTAATCACCCCCCCCCCTCTAGGGTCTAACAATTGGTATTAGAGCTTGGTGCTCCTTGATTTAAGGACTAACCACCTTGAGTTAAAGATCCAAGTTATTGTATTTGTGCAAATCTAATTTTGATTATATTGTGCTTCTTGCATTTCATCTTTATGGATATGTATGATTCATCTTGTTTAGGATATGCTATTAATATTGCTCCTCGTTTGGATATTTTTCCCTATGCTCAATGGCGTATTAGATTCAAACTTTTCGTTCAATCTAATCAATTTGATTTATGGGAAATTATTGAGGATGCCTATGTTGTTCCCATTTTAGAAAAATCCAAATGGTGTGAGAATGATAAAAGATTATTTAACATGAATAAGCTTTTGTTAGAATATTTGATTAACGCTTTTCACTCATCGTTTTCTAACAAATTTGCTAATTTTGATAGTGCTTACTCCTTATGGAAATTTAATGAAGCACATGAAGGGAAATTGGAGGCTATTCAACAAGCGTTGGAAAATCCCGCTTTGAGTTCTAAGGAAGCCTCATCTCCATGTACAATACCACTAGGTGATAACCCTATTGAGGTATGCGATAATGATGATATTATTACTTTTATGAACTTGCTCTTGAGTTTGAAAAATTACACAATTGTTATATTGATGTAAAGAGTAAGTATGTTAATATGAAATTCACTCATGAAACACTAGCCACTAAATTTAATTTTATTGCATATGAAAATATAATTCTTAAAGAATGCAATAAAAATTTGAAAATTAAAAATGCTAGTTTGCTTCATGAAAAACATGATGTTATGTTAGAAGTAGATAAATTGAAATCTATGATGAGTAATCTTGTTTATCCTACTTCTAGTAGCAATGCTTGTATGGACAATGATGAGTTGAATCAAATGTGAAAATGAATATCTACTTTAGATTCCACACTAAACACTTGTATTGCTAATAATAAAAAGCTTATGGACTTATGTGTAAAGCTCAATGTTAATTCTTCTAAGAAACCTATTCACTATGCACATATGTATGACAAAATTCACAAATGTTCCATTTGCGGTCTTAAAGGCCATTTAGCTCAATTTTGTCATAATACACCAAAAATTAACAAGCCTATTCATGATTGTGCATCCCATCAAGCTTCTTCATCACATACACATGTACACACACATAGTGTATATCATAAACATGCTCATGTGTGTAAATGTGATTATTGTGGTCATTTTGGTCATATTTTGTTTCGGTTTGAAAAGAAATTCTCGTTTGCAAAATAATTACAAAGAAAAATCTATTTTTGCAAATGAACCACGTGCATTCCATTTTGGTCAACGTAAACCATTCAAACCTCTACATTGCACAAATTGCAATCGTATGGGTCATGTTTATAATTTTTGTTTTGATCGTATCGGTGCACAAAACACACCCAAGCGGGTTCATAACCCTAGGGCCTTGGATTTAAATGATAGTGTTCCAAAGCTTAGTAGTACCAAAATGATTTGGGTACCAAAATAATTTTTATATCATTTTTTTGTTGTTTTGTTCGTTTTTGTTTTTGCTTTTGGTTTTTTGAATATAAATCTTTCTTTTTGTTTAGCTAAAATAAATTATTTGTATGATTTTATAGCTAAAAACATTTATATATATTTTATAAAACATTTGGTATATTATAAAACAAATTTCTTAAAGGTCTAAATTAAAATTTTTATCAAAATCCAATTTTTACATTGCCTGTGCTCTTTATCTTCTCGCGATCGACCGACCCGGTCGACCGACGAAGTCTCTGTAAGTTATTTCGTTCGAACGCGTCGGTCGACCGCAAGAGATTTTTCTGTTTCGATTTTTATTTATTATTGGGTTTCGGTTTTTCTTTCATAAATGCCTTGAACCCGAATTCGTCACCACCATTGATCTGAGCTTTGAACTGATCCTAGCCTCTTGTTTCATCTCCATCTAAGACCTGACTCCTCATCTCTCTCTCCCAATTCAAAATTTCCCCCAATCTGGCAAATTTCTCCCACGGTCGCCTACATCTATTGCCACCATCGACCGCAGCTCTCCTCTCTGTCGATCTCAGTCAGATATTGCTGGGTAACAATCTCTTTCTCATCTTTTGATTTCATTTATTGATCTAGTGTTTATATTCTCAGTTTAGGGTTTTGTTTTAGGGCAGTTTACTTATTGTGCTCTATTTCTTCATTTCCAGGGCATTTAAATTTCTGTCCAAATTTCTTTCTAACCCTAGTTGGTTATATCTATCACCATGCCTCCTAAAAAGAGATCAAAACCTGAATCTAGTTCATCCTCTATCAAAGCTTCTCATTATGAGGATTTTCTGTTATATAAATCCCTTGTTAAGAAATATAGGGAGTTGTGCAAACTAAAAATCCTTCTAACCAGATATATCAAATTTGATCAATTGGCTATGTATGACACTCATACCATTCTTCATAATATTGGGTTGGCTAGGTTGTTAGATGAGGAACGAAAAGTTCCTTATTATCCTTTTTTGGTTTATCTATTTTATGCCAACTTATCTGTGATATCCTCTGCTGATGGTCTTCAGACCATTAATACATTTGTTAAACATGTTGCAATTTCTTTTGCAAGAATAAATTGATCTACATAATTTTTAATTGGCAATTAATTAGGATTAGATTACATCAAAGAGCCCTAGCGCCCGCCCTCTATGGGTCTAACAAGTTGGGCAGATGGTCGGAGCTGATTGGAAGAGAAGATAGAGAGAGAGAGAGAGAATGGGGCGGCTGGAGGTTAACAGGAGAGAGAGAGAAGAGAGATTATATATAATATATATTATATATATATTAATATATATATATATATATATATATATAAATTATATATATATAATAATAATATACTATATATATATTATATAATATATATTTATATTATAGTTATAATTATATAATTAGGTTATCATTAGTCGTGTGAGTCGTTTTAAGATATTTATTATGAGAATGAAAAGTAATAATAAATAACACTACATACATTTTTAAATCAAATAATTATTGGCCCGCAACCTTACTCCCACTCACCCCACATATAATATCTTCTTTTATTTTCCTTTTTTCTCATAGTTTATACCCTCTCTCCCCTCTCCTGAAACTCCACTCACACGTCCCCTCTTTATTCTGATTGTTTAGTATTTAGCTACTAATCCTACTTGAGTAAATTATATTATCATTTTATATATCTAATTTATATGTTATTGCAGATAATAAGTACTTAAATAATAATTACAATTTTAATCAAATGTGATTAATATTATATGTTCATAGAAAAATAAATACAACGTTACTTATTCTTATAAATTATACGTAATAGTATCGATAACACATCAGATTAATTCTAGAAATTTTTACTACACTAATTTAATTTATAAATATCAAAATCATTTAAATAAATATATAATTTGGACCTTTAAATCGTAGAAAATTCTAGAAAATCAAGAAAAATATAAATACTCTTTTAAAAATAATAATTGAATATTTTAAAATACCAAAAAATTATTTTAACTAGCATCGAAAGTTCACGGTCATTATATTCTACCCCCCTTAAATTAAATTATGTCCTCGAAATTAAACTGAATGATAGAGATATAGAAAGAGAGACTCAACTCAACGCATATAGAAAAAATTTAAAATAAATTGTATATCCATAAGTAGAGCATGAGAAAAACACAAGTCAAAATATAGACACACAAACACTAAGTTATCATAATATAAATATAGATTTTTATAATAAAAACACTAGAGATATATGAATACAAATATACAATTCGCTATAATAGAACACTAAGCTATCACCATAGACACAAAATAATATTTAATCATATAAAGTAAATATAAAACATTTATAGCACACATATAGAAAAGTAATAAAAACATTCTACACAAAGTATCATTTAGATATAATATTCTATAAATAAAGAAGATGAGAAAAATGTGAATGTAAATTCACATATTATATATATAAGGCACGAAACATGTTATGAGAATATATTAGGCATCAATATCAAATATAAGTAATATGGGCAAGTCAAATACAAAGTCAAACTAGCATAATATAATGATAACAGTTAATAGTTAAAGGTATATAGTATAGATCAATAATGTATAGTCAAAGGATATAAATAAGTAGGAATAATGATAAAGCAGAAGTATAAAAAGCACGCAAATCATCAAGAGAATATATATAATATAAGGTCATAAGAAAGTCTGGTATGTAATATAAATAATAAGAATGATGTAAGTATAGCATAAAGAGAGTGAACAAATATTGAAAAAAGATTACACATGTATAGAGAAGCATGTATATAGTAAATAAAATAGTTGATATATACCAATTTATAAAATAACACAACATCTAGGCAAAGGTAAAAAAATATGTATCAGTCAAACATAGCATAACAGCAGAGAGGTCAACAGCAAATATACAATCATAGAAAATTATAATACTAATATGATATTATTTAAATAGTATCATAAGGCAACATATCATAATATTAAAATATAATCAATAACACAGAATTGGCAAAATATAACAAACATATAACATATGAAAATATGATATGAAATATAAATACATAATTTAAACAATTGTCAATCACTAGAATATATGATAAAGTATATCAAGTCAATGATATAAATAATTAAAAGAAGAGCATAAAGAAGATAAAAGACAAAAGTTCTCAACAAAATATTATATGATAAAATAGACGTAAGAGTAAATAAGCGATTCAAAATAGGCATATTATATAAGACGTAATAAGGAAGGACATAATTATACAAATTCGACAAATAATATGATAAATTAGAAATATTAGTAATATTCATAAGGTAAAATAATAAATATAAATAAGATACAACAATAATAATCATTATTATTTAAAATGAATTCAGATATAGTAATATATTGTATAGTAGTCAAAATCATATAAATTCAATCAATATAAATATTCATAAATAAATATGTATAATACATAAAACATGAACTATGGAAGATAAAATAGATTTATAAACAAATAGAAACATAAAAAGAGCATAATTTCGTATAATAAAAACACTGGTATATTTTAGATAAACATGGTTACACAGTTGATATTAAAAATAATGAATGACTATAAATTAATAAAAAGTATACATCGTAAATATAAATCTACGTGAATACACTATAATGAAAAGAGAATAGTAATTATAAAAGAATGAAAACATAAAACATAACACAAGTAACAAAAATAATGAATAGAAAATGAACAACAAACAATAACATAATAAAAGACATAAATATCTAAAAATACCATAGAATAAATACAAAAAATAACACGCGTATACATTGTATATTGTTACAATGACAAAACAATACATATCGAAAACAAAGCAAACAAACAACAAATATGTAAATACACTATAAAAAACCCATGAGTAAATGCTATACATACTTACAAACGCATATTAGAATTACCTCTTATATTAATTATAAAAGGATAATAATTAACGTAACAAAATAACTATATAATTAGTAACTTAACTCTAAACTTAACAAAATAAATAATACCTGAATATCAAAATAAAAATACGTCGCTCTTAGAAATAACTAAACCAAAGTGAACATTATTAAAATAACCTAAAAAAGATAAAACTGACTGATAAGAAAACCATGTACTAAAAATATTGTGAGTTGAATAAATAAAGAGTAAGAATGTAATGCATATGTAGAATACTAAAAACATGAACTTATTAAAGTATATCACAAAACAGAACACTATAAAATAATCTAGAACATAAGTAAAAGATAGATGGTATGACAGAAAACGCACACATACATAATATAGATATGCAAAAGTATATTTTAAATACAAGAAAATAATCTGAATATCAGATATGCTATGTAATATATATGTGGAGTCTAGAGCAATGCAAAACACTTAATGATATGATTTGAACAATTAAAAATATATAAATAATGATATTTTTTGTGAAAAACATATAATATAACACTGTGTGAGATACATAAAATAATATAATAAATAATACAGAAATTAATACAATCAATGATATATAAGTCAAATCAAAGAAAACATAGTTGTAAAAATAATAACACATAAAATAACGACCGATATGATGAAAGAGAAGTTATAGGGAGAGAGCGTATAGTCACAAAGCGACAAAACAAGAACAATGGAAAACTCCGGAGTTAAAGAGTGATAAGATAGGGACGAAACAAAATCTATCAAGAAAATAGGATAATAGCTCAAGAATAGTCTTACGGATAAAATATGATATGCATCTAAGTTGTTCGTTATATTCTCACTGGTAGGAACTCGGGACCGTGACCTACATGGGCCAACAAAAAACCTGTCACGCCCCGCTTCCTAAAATATAGGGAAATCAAAATGTAAACAAGCCTACGATGTATTAGATAAAGAAGAATAAATAAAAATAAACATTCCTCCTCAACTTAATATGCTAAGCATCAAGAAATAAATGCAAAGGCACAGATCACCGATCACAGTTAGTAAGAATATAATAAACAACTCAGAACAGAATATCCATATCACAAGTGAATATCATTCAAGACATAATATTCGAATCAACATGCCTTTATACAAAATTGAACAATTAAAAACTAAAGAAATATAAAAAACATCATTCAACAGAAAAGAAAGGAAATACTACAAAAGTAAAATACTACAAAAGTAAACTAAGACAATCAACTAAGAAGATATAACTGAACTTCGACCTATTCTTCAACTCTATCTGCAATGCACTCCTGCTAAGAATATCCTGGCTCTGGCATATCTCCAAGCTAGACCTGTCATTCCTCTAAGTCTGACGTACACCAGAGAAAATAGGTGTATGTCAGCGTGCATGACATACGGAAAGACCCCACAAAAGAAAATAGAACGATCAAAAACCCAATACGAAAAATGATACAACAACAGAAATGACAAAAGGGACGTGCAACTGGAAATCCAATAAAATCAAAATGTAATCCACTACTAGAGTATAACAATCAGAAGAATCCATAAATATCCGAGTAACAAGATCATACAACTAAACAGAATTAATACTTAAAAGTCTACAACAAAAGACGTATGACGTCGAGCGAAATAATCCAAACAAGAAAACCCTCATGTATATACCACATATCTCAAATTATAGATAATTAAATATTAATCCCGATCTATGTATGAAAAGAAATATAACTGGCCTACATCTAGATAATTAAATATTAATCCCGATCTATGTATGAAAAGAAATATAACTGGCCTACATCTCACAAGAATTCATACTTAGCCAAGAAACAATCGATCTATGTATGAAAAGAAATATAACTGGCCTACATCTCACAAGAATTCATACTTAGCCAAGAAACAATATCATGTAACTAGCCATCCTAAAATATGTCACTGGTCCACATCTCACATAGAGTCAACGTTCATATTACCGGATAACTGACTATTTACAAATCCCCTATGTACATCCAATCCCACTACACATGCAGCCAGAGGACTACATGCAAACCGTTTTCTGCCTGGTCCGAACTCAAGTAAAACTCGGGTGACGAATTAAATTCCCACTGACCAAAGTGATGTACACACTTCACTTTAGCCCTACAAACTTGTAACGCCCCGCCCCGGAATCCCAGAGTTGGTACGCTATTAGATCTGATGGACTGGCCTCACAAACCACCACATGTCTTTTTAGCACGTTTTGTTCTCACTTACGTGCTCCCTAGAAAACTTCCCAGGGGGTCACCCATCCTAGAATTTCTCCAGGCCAAACACGCTTAAATTTGGAGTTTCTAAGAATTGGGTTTCTGAAAAGAAGATGCATCTTTGTGGTATGAGTATTCCAATCAAATCTATCAATACTAATCACATCACCCTCTCAAGGGTTGGGGTATTACATACTCCCCCACTTGAACTCACAACGTCCTCGTTGTGCCAAATCATATCATCCAAGACCGTACCATCCGTGTGAGATTCTAGAGGTGGCTCCTACGGCCTCAAGAGGTGGCTCCCGTCCTCTTGACGTAGCACTTTACGCCGCATAGCACTTAGCTCTCACAATTCCGGTTGGCTTGGCTCTGATACCATTTGTAACGCCCCGCCCGCATAGCACTTAGCTCTCACAATTCCGGTTGGCTTGGCTCTGATACCATTTGTAACGCCCCGCCCCGGAGAGTCGCAGGTTGATGGCAATACACTTTAGTGTTCGGCTATCTATTCTAGCTAAGCTTTATTTTGGAGCTCCACTATAGACTTTGTTTAGACTGTTGAGGATTTTATTCTAGATGTTGTAAAGGCCGTGTGCCTTATTTCCTTTACTCAGACTCATTGTATTTGAAATTTGTTAAGAACTTCAGTCTATTCATTTCAGACATTGACTTTGTATTCCTGTATGTTGGATGATGAAGCATTATTGTGATCTCTTTCATTTCATCAGTATCTCTTGTGTTATCTTTTACTTGCTTTTGCACCTATACCTGTTATTGACTCTACTAGAGAGATGTTAATTGTGATGGTGAAACATGTTATTGCACGGTGTGGTGCATGGCAGGTTTGATATTCTTGGTTTCACCGAGGACTGCAGCCTTGTGTGAACCCAGGGGCGTCACAAAACTAACCTCAGTGGCGACACCAACCACTAGCGCATGCCTAGAAGATACATCAACAGTCACATCCGATCATATGAACAAAGACTTCTCCATCCTAACTCTTCTCATTTTTCTAAGTCAAATATCATAATACACACTATATCTCTTGTTCACCTCCTAAATTCAGTCAATACACCCACACATGTCACTAGGTCTGTTCATAACGCACGAGACCACTAAATCATGAACTGCTAATGGTTCTCAAACACAACAAGGAACAGTAAATAAGTCTAACTAATTCTATGTAATAATATGATGACAAGTCAAATACATTAAAATAAATCGCAAAACATAAAATGTAATTATGAACAGTAGGATTATGCATGCAGTCCAGTTTTATTAATATCTTGTTATTCGAACTTCTAAAGTACTTATAAAAATTATCAGTAGTTAGATAACATCTAATATAACTACGGTAAAAAAGAAAATTGAAAACCATTATTATTTTACACATGATATGTCGCAGTCTACAACCATCAACACAAGATTATAAATTAATTTAATCCAAAATAAAATAAACTTTTTACAAAAAATAAATTCTTTTAAACTATTTATAATTATTCTAAAATAATATTTTCCTAAAATAATTTAACAATTCAAAATAACCTCCTTTTCCAAAATAAATTATTTTAAATTATCTATTTTAATAATTAATCAAAACTAACCTCCCTTTCCAAATAATTTCTTTTCTCATCGTAATAATTCTAAAAACATCTCAAAATAACCCTTTTTACAAAATAATTTTTTAAATCATTTATCATAATATCATTATTTAATATTAATCATCAACAAACCCACACAGTTGTGACGCCCCTAGTTTTATAATAAGGCTGCAGTCCAAGGTGAAACTAAGAATGTCAAACCTGTCAAGCACCAAACACCATGCTACGACATGGAGTAATAACTCTATCTCTAACCAAAATATCAATGACCTATCGTATGTCAATTACATACCCAACTCATGTTGGCCCTATGGTTTTGATAATGATTTGTCAAACAATTTATAGCTAATATGTTTTCTAGTTTTTGTGATTTGTTTTTCTCTTTACAGGAGTTCAACACAAGGCAATCAAGAGTTAAAGATTCAAGTTCATGTATGTGCATTCACCTAGGTATAAGAGTAGTTTTCTTACACATATCGTATGATTATATTTAAGCTCAATATGTAAACACAACACAAGTTTGAATTTTTCTATCATACAAATGATTTTCTATCAAACTTTGTTACAATAGCTTTTATTTTATGTTTACATCTCTTTTATACTTCATTATATATATATATATATATATATATATATACACACACCAAGTTTTACAAGCCATAGTTCAATTTTTGTGTTCACGAAAAACAGGTTTTATGAACTCTTTTCAAAAACAGTGAGTTTTCACAAATAAAATTTGCATTTCCAAAAATTCCTTTTCAAACATGTTTGTTTTATCATTTAGAACTTTTCCCAAAGTTTTACTATTTTTGGAATTGATTTGATATTTTTAACGTATTTTTAAAATCAGCAAAAACCTGTATTTCAGCATGTATCACGTTGCGGTCGACCGCAGTCGACCCCAATAGTTCAAAGTCCATCTTTGCCGTTTATTGGATCGCGGTCGACCGTGACGGTCGACCGTGGCTCATCAGAAACTTTTGCGGTCGATCTCCATGGTCGATCGCCTGTGTTTCTAAGCCGTTTGAACTGTTCTTTGTGCATCGCGGTCGACCGCCAGTTTCTCACGGTCGACTGCCATATAAATGATTGTGTTGCAACGGCTATATTCTGATTTGATTCTCTAGGGGTATTTTGGTCTTTTTAATATTGTTTTGGCTGATGTCTTGAGTGGGTATAAATACCCTATTGCTTTCTTCTTTCTACAGACCAAGAGTTTGTTTTACAGTGAGTTTTTAACAAAAGATTAAGAGGTGTTTAAGAGCTGTTTAAGCTGATTTTAGTTATCTGTTTCAAAAGAAGTTTTCTACAACAAGAAAAGGCTTTCAATTCCAACTGAGGATCCTATCCTCATCATCATCTACTCTTCTTCCTGTTTATTAAGAAGTTTTCTAAACTCTTTCTTACATAGCTTATTAATTCGTTTTCATAACTTAGCTATATTTAATTGAGTTGCATATTTTCATTCACTGTTATCACACACACCTTATTGAGCTTATAATATTTCCATACAATATATTGTTAGGTAGTGATGTGTGATTTAGTGAGAGTGAGCTTCATTGTGTTCTCATTTGTTATCAAGAACAAATCATTGTATTTAACCATTATTGTGAGTATCACTTGTAGTACACTTGTACACCAAGAGAAGTGTGAGGCGTGAGATGGGGTCGAATCTAATAGGAGTGGCGTCGGTTGACGAACCTAGGGAGAGGTTGTATCCGAGAACTTGAGGAGGAGGACACGGGCTAGGTTCCTACATTTAGTGTGTAAAGTATGATTGCATAGTGTTTGTTGTGTGAGAGTTTTCAGTAAACTTGTAAACCAAGTGTTTAGAAGTTTCAGCATCCAAACTGGATTATGATAGTGGAGATCTCCTCGAGGTGAGAAGCAGGGACGTAGGTCGTGGTGACCGAACCTCGTAAACTTATTGTGTGTTTGTGTTTTGCTTAGTGTATATTTTATTTGTGCTTATTCATATCATTCTTGTTCATATCCATCTCATATATTTCTTGCAAGAACAAATTAATCAATATAATTTTAATTAGCATTTAATCAGGATTAGATTAGCATAAGACCCTAATCACCCCCCCCCCCCTCTAGGGTCTAACAATTGGTATCAGAGCTTAGTGCTCTTTGATTTAAGGTCTAATCGCCTTGAGTTAAAGATCCAAGTTATCGTTTTTTTACTAATCTAGTTTTGATTGTATTTTGCTTATTACATATAATTATTATGGATATGTATGATGCATCTAGTTTAGGTTATGCTAATAATGTTACTCTTTATTTGGATATTTTTTCCTATGCTCAATGGTGTGTTAGATTCAAACTTTTTGTTCAATCTAAACAATTCGATTTATGGGAAATTATTAAGGATGCTTATATTGTTTCCACTTCAGAAAAATCCAAGTGGAATTAAGATGATAAAAGAATGTTTAATATGAACAAGGTTTTGTTAGAATATTTGCTTAGTGCCTTTCACTCATCTTTTTCTAAAAAAATTGCTCATTTTGATAGTGCTTACACCTTATGGAAATTTATTGAAGCACATCAAGAGGACTTGGAGGCTATTCAACAAGCGTTGGAAAATCCCGCTTTGAGTTCTAAAGAACTCTCATCTCCATGCACACTACCACTAGGTGATAACCCTAGTGAGGTATGCGAGCTTGACAACGATAACTTTATTACTTTTGAAAATTATACAATTGCTATATTTATGTAAAAAGTAAGTATGTTAATATGAAATCCATTCATAAAACACTAGCCACTAAGTTTGATTTCATTGCAGATGAAAATATAATTCTTAAAGAATGCAATAAAAATTTGAGATTAGAAAATACTAGTTTGCTTCATGAAAAATGTGATGCCGTATTAGAAGTAGATAAATTAAAATCTATGATAAATAATCATGTTTATCCTACTTCTAGTAGCAATGCTTGTATGCACAATGATGAGTTGAATCAAATGAAAAAATGCATATCTACCTTAGATTCAACACTAAACACTTATATTGCTAACAATAAAAAGCTTATGGACTTGTGTGCAAAGTACAATGATAATTCTTTTAAGAAACCTATTTACTATGCACACATGTATGAAAAAATTCACAAATGTTCTATTTGCGGTCTTAAAGGCCATTTAGCCCAATTTTGTCATAATGTACAAAAGATTGTCAAGCCTATTCATGATTGTGCATCCCGTCAAGCTTCTTCATCACATACACATGTACACACACATAGTGTAAATCATAAATATGCTCATATGTACAAATGTGATTATTATGGTCGTTTTGGTCATTTGGCTATGTTTTGTTTGATTTGAAAAGAAATTCTCGTTTGCAAAATAATTACAAAGAAAAATCTATTTTTGCAAATGAATCACGTGCACATCATTTCGGTCAACGCAAACCATTCGAACCCCTATATTGCATAAATTGCAATCGTGTGGGTCATGTTTACGATTTTTGTTTTGACCTTATCGGTGCACAAAATACGCCCAAGTGGGTTCATAACCCTAGGGCCTTGGATTTACATGATAGGAGTCATGTCCCAAATATTATTGGTACCAAAATGATTTGGGTACCAAAATAAGCTTTATTTCACATTTTTGTTTTTGTTTTTTGAATAATTGGTTTTTAAGCTTAAATGTTTATTTTCTTTGATGTTAAGACAAAATAAAATGTTTTTCATGGATTACTAAGTAAAAGCTTTATATATATATAGATATAATTTTTATAAAACAAAATTATTTAATGATCCAAATCAAACTTTTCTCAAAATCCAGATTTTACAACGTTTTTGCTGATATTTTTCTCACGGTCGACCGTCAAAGTTTCTGCCTCAGAGCTTAGGCTCTGTGATTTTCGCGGCCGACCGCCACGGTCGACCACGAGGGAATATTTTAGTTTTATTTATTTTTCCTTATCGGGTTTTGGTTTCAGTTTGATAAATTTTCTAAATTCGAATTATCTATCACCCTTGATTTCATATGTGAGCTGATCTAGGTCGTTGATTCCTCTTCTCTAAGATCTGATCCTTTCCAATTCCCTCATTTGAAAAAATTTCCCCCAATTCTGTCGAATTGTCCCACGGTCGCCCGTCGCTCTTCGTCGATCAACCGCGGATCTCTCTTCATCAATTTTGGTTGGAAATTGATTGGGTAATCTCTCCTCTCATCTATTGATTTCATTTCACTGCTCTAGAGTTTCAATCTTTCGATTCTAGGGTTTCGGTTTAGGGTTTGTTCCTTCGTGTTTCTTGTTGCTCTCTTATCTTAAGAACATGCCTCCTAGGAATAAATCTAAACAAGATACTGGTTCTTTATCCCTAGTTAAGAAATATAGGGAACTTTGCAAGTTGAAAATTCTATCTAATAGGTACATCAAGTATGAAGAATTAGCCATCTATAACATAGGGAACTTTGCAAATCCCTAGTTAAGAAATATAGGGAACTTTGCAAGTTGAAAATTCTATCTAATAGGTACATCAAGTATGAAGAATTAGCCATCTATAACATTCATGAAATTCTATCTGTTGTTGGGTCGCATAAATTGTTAGATGTGGAACGTAAGGTTCCCTATTACACATTTCTTGTTTATCTATTTTATACAAACCTGTCTGTTTTATATTCAGCTGATGGTCTTCAAACCATCAATACATTTGTTAAGAATGTTCATATATCATTTTCTGCTGACGAGCTTACGGGAATCCTTAAGATCTCATCATGTAACGTTGATCTCATGTCTATTAAACACACCGATCAGGATGTGAACGATATTTTGTTTAAGCCCGGTTACTCTTATCCTATGAACAACAAGTCTCTTAATCCCACAGCCAAAATCATAGCAAGAATTGTTGTTCAGAATCTCATTCCTAAGACCGGTAGCTTTAATCACTTTGCTCCTGACAAAGTTAATGTTGTGTATGCTATTTTTGCCGAAATAAAAGTGAATTGGGAAAATATTTTCCTTAAAAACATGGCATGCAAGCATTTCAAGTTCCTCCCCTTTGGTTGCTTTATCACTCTTATCCTTCAACACTTCGGTGTTGATCTGTCTCATGAACCCAAAGTTGATCCTAGTAAGGAATATTTTGATAGAGTTTCCCTCTCTCGAATGCAACTTTCAGACTCTTTATCTGATCCTACAAAACCATCATCTTCTCGATCTCAGTCTAGAGCTTCTACTATTTCAGCTTCTGAGGTCTTTGACCGTCTGGATCGTCTTGAGACTCAGGTCTTAAGTATTCAGAAGGATGTTAGGACTCTCCTTAGCTATCAGCGTCAGTCTCTTGGGATTCAAGATCCCTCTTCTAGCTCTGACACTGGTTCTGAAGAGGGCTCTGAAGAAGGATCTGCTTCTGGTTCGGGATCTGACTTTACATCTGAATCTGATGATGGTGGTGATTGATACTTGCTACTATGGATTTATGTTTTGTAGAACTGAAACTGGATATTTAACTTTTGTTTTGAAGTTGTAATAACTTTATTATTTGTGGTTGAAAACTTTGTGCCTTGTGGAACTAATTCTGTTTATTGTAGTTATGATAGCTTATGACTATCTCTTTATGGTTTTTAGATCCTCTGAACAATGTATTGTGAAAACATGCTGTTAAGGATGCTATTTGTGTTAAAAATTTAGTTTTGCTTTTGATTCGTATGTTTATGATTTTAGTAGCTTGTTCAAATCTTTATGGATGTTTATGGATGTGTATGGATGGTTATGGATGTTAAGCTCCCATATATGTTCTTTTTATGTCATTTATGCAAATTGACAGGGGGAGTATTGGTCATACATTTATTTATAATCTGTGCATGAATGCAGGTGGAGCGCTGCTCCTATTTTTTCCCCTTTTTAACGTTGTCAAAGGGGGAGAAAAACTACATATTGTTGTTTAATTTAATAGTTTATTCATGTTTATTCATGTTGATAATGTTGTGGTTTATTCATATGTAACTACATGATTTATTTGGTTTATTCATATGAATTTCATATCATTAAATAAATTGTTTGCCATAATCAAAAAGGGGGAGATTGTTGGCCCTATGGTTTTGATGATGATTTGTCAAATAATTTATAGCTAATATGTTTTTTAGTTTTTGTGGTTTATTTTTTCTCTTTACAGGAATTCAACACACGACAATCAAGAGTTAAAGATTCAAGTTCATGTGTGTGCATTCACCTAGCTATAAGAGTAGTTTGCTTACATATATCGTATGATTATATTTAAGCTCAATATGTAAACACAACACAAGTTTGACTTTTTCTATCATACAAATGATTTTCTATCAAACTTTATTACAATAGCGTTTAATTTTTGTGTTCACGAAAAACAGGTTTTATGAACTCTTTTCAAAAACAGTGAGTTTTCACAAACAAAAATTGCATTTTCAAAAATTCCTTTTCAAACATGTTTTTTTATCATTTAGAAACTTTTTCCAAAGTTTTCCTATTTTTGGAATTGATTTGATATTTTTAACGTATTTTTAAAATCAGCTAAAAACATGTATTTCAGCATGTATCAGTTTGCGGTCGACCGCCAATAGTTCAAAGTCTATATTTGCCTTTTATTGGATTGCAGTCGACCGTGACGGAGTGGGAATGTAGGTCGTGGTGACTGAACCTCGTAAACATATCGTATGTTTGTATTTTGCTTAGCATATATTTTATTTGTGATTATTCATATCATTCTTGTTCATATCCATCTCATATATTTCTTGTAAGAACAAATTAATCAATATAATTTTAATTAGTATTTAATCGGGATTAGATTAGCATAAGACCCTAATCACCCTCCCCCCTCTCCCTCTAGGGTCTAACAACTCGTGGTCTGAAATAAATAAATGTCCAAAGTATGATCTGCAATAACTTAAAGTCTAACACGATGACTGTAGTGGATTATAGTCTAACACGAGGAATTTGATGATTATAGTCCAACACGAGGACTTTAATAGCTTATAGTCCAACACGAGAACTTTAATAGTTTATAGTCCAACACGAGGACTTGATAGCTTATAGTCCAACACGAGGACTGTAATATGCAAATAGTGTTAGAAATCACATATATACCATTCATCCTCATGCTCCGGTGAATAAATCTAAGACTCATGTCTGAAGTCAACTCATGTATACCAATCTCAGTGTATAACAAACCCATATAACCCAGATATTTTTCCAGCCACACAAACCTAAGCACAACTGGACAAAAGCAGAAAAAAATCCCCCAGGGGTCGACTGCTCGCGGTCGACCGCGACTGAAGCAGAAGCTTACTGCTTATGTGCACGACACGCGATCGACCGCTACGGTCGACCGCGTAAAAGCAGAAACCCTAGTTCAGGTTTCTGTTCTACATGGTTTGCTCCAAATAACTTTTGTACGATGTTTATATACATTATCAATTCTTCCTAAGTGATTTAGCATAAGCAGAACATGTGAATTTCAGTCTAATCACGATAGATAAAACGAATCAAATCTTAAACATGTAAATTTTGTGTCAAAATTTTCAAAAATAAAAATCTTTCTTACAAAACTCTTGTTAGAAATAAACTCAAATCTAGATCTGTATTAAGAATTTCGTGGGTGAGCTTTGTTAACTAAAAACATGTTCTCTTTGCAAAAATACATTATATAGATCTATTTTTATACATAATCTAGTATGTTAGGCTCACAAATCACATGAAAAACATTATTAAAACATTTAAAAACATGGGTATAGGGTTGGGCGAGATGAAACTCGCCTGAGGGATGATGAACAACTCCAAAAAACGCTAGAAAAATATCCTCCTACGCCGAAAACCGTTGGATCTCGCTCAAACTCTTTGAAATCTGCCGAATTCACTAAGGAGAAGGGATTAGAGTTTGCAAAAGGGAAGGAGGAGGCTGCTAGGGTTTTCTGTGGTGAAGAAGAAGCTCTCACGAATATAATATTATATATATGAGCCCACAAACCCGACCTAAAACCCAATAAGACTCAAACTGGGAAAAACTGGCAAAATTGCGTGCGGTCGACCGCGCAAAAGATAGAAGCTTTATGCTTCTGCTGCGCGCCCGACGGTCGACCGCCACGGTCGACCGCACAGGAAATTTTCTGTTTGTGCATGTTGTTTGTGTGCTGGTCTTATCACTTGATCTTTCTCATATAAATACACTCGTTTAATCCCCAAACACTTGTTATCACATTCATCTATGATATAAACATATATTTCATAATAAAATAAATTTATTCACTGTATTTTACGGGGTTTTACATTCTTCCCCCCCTTAAAAGAATTTAGTCCTCGAAATTCCGAAATTGTATCTTAAAAATTAATAATACGAGAAAAGCACATCGGGAGTAGTCATTCCAACATACACCTCTCATAGCATTAATTTTCAGGTATGAACATAGTAATATCTAAAGTTAACAGTCTAAATAGGAATATTCATGCCTTAATCCCTAAAAAATGAAATTAGTACGTCGGGTGAAAAATCCAAACAAGAAATCCCCCATATATATACCATGTATCCTAAATGATTAAGGATTAAGTGACAATACCCCCATTCTAGTGTTAAAGATAAATATGACTATCCCAAATTATCATAAAACATAAGAAAACATAATCCAAACAATTTACCTGTTCAAACAGGTGTGGGTAGTCGCGACGCATATCCTCTTCACGCTCCTAAGAAATCTCCTCAGATCCTCTCCGGTTCCATTGAACTTTCACCAAAGGAATCACCTTGTTTCTAAGTTTCTTGTTTTCTCTAGAAAGTATACAAACTGGGATCTATATCATAGTCAAATCCTCCTGAAGCTCAATCTCCGGAGCATCCAATACTCGCTGTCTTTCCTCGTCATGTAAGTGCTTCTTGAGCATAGAAATATGAAACACGTCATGCACACCAGACATCAATACTGGAAGGTCTAGTCTATATAAAACAGCCCAATACGCTCCACAATCTAAAAAGGGCCAACATATCTCGGAGCAAGCTTTCCCCGCCTACCAAATCGATGCACCCTCTTCATCGGCGATACCTTCAGCATGACAAAATCTCCCACCTAAAAATCCAAAGGTCATCATCTGTGATCCGTGTAACTCTTCTGTCGACTCTGAGCGGTTAAAATACGCTCCTTAATCAATGTTACCTTTTTAGTAGTCTGCCTCACAAGCTCTGGTCCAAGTAACAAGCTATCATCTGGCTCTACCTAACATATAGGGGATCTACAGGACCTCCCGTACAAAGCCTCATACGGAGCCATACCAATCGTTGCTTGATAACTATTATTATAAGCAAACTCTATCAATAGAATATGATCCTCCCAACTACCTTGAAAGTTAATGATACAAGCTCGCAGCATGTCCTCTAACACCTTGTTCACTCTCTCTGTCTGACCGTCTGTCTGAGGGTGAAAAACACTGCTATGTAATAATTTGCTGTCAAATGAATCCTGAAAACTCCTCCAAAAGTACGAGGTAAAAACTGAGCCTCGATTTGATACAATCGTGTCTGGAACCCCGTGAAGTCGAACTATCTCCTGGATGAATATCCTCACATATATCTCAGCGGTGTAAGTAGTTCTCATTGGAATAAAATGTGTCGACTTCGTCAAACGATCCACGATCACCCAAATTGAGTCGTTCCCCCCTTTGACTTCGGTAGCCCTACAATGAAGTCCATAGAAATGTCGGCCCACTTCTGTTCTAGAATGGGTAGAGGCTAAAGTATCCCAGCTGGTCTCTGATGTTTTGTCTTCACTTACTGGCAGGCAAAACACTTAGCCACATATTCTGAAATCTCTCTACGCATACCACTTCACCAAAAGTGTCTTCTCAAGTCCTTGTACATCTTAGTGGTTCCTGGATGCACTATATATCGAGTATGATGTGCTTCATTAAACAACTCCCTCTTCAGCTCCACACTAGCTTGCATAATCAATCAGCCCTTCATCCGAATGCCTCCATCTCCCCCAATGGTCCAATCGTCCTTGGGCTCTTTGGAAATCTCCTACTTTGGGATTTGAATCCAAGAGTCCTCTAACTGAGCTCTGACTACTCTGTCCCTCCAAGGTGGTTGCACTGATATAGCTCCTAAGTATGCGCTGGTCCCACCAATCTCTAGCCTAAAATCGAACTGGCTAAGAGTGAGAAGATCTTTATACAAAGATCACCACAAAGCCATGACCTGGTGTCAACGCTTCCTACTCAAAGCATCTGCTACGACGTTCGCCTTCCCCTGGTGATACTGAATCGTGAACTCATAGTCCTTGATGAACTCAATCCATCGCTGCTACCTCTGATTAAGTTCCTTCTGGGAGAAAAGGTACTTCAGACTCTGGTGGTCTGTGAAAAGCTCAAACTAAACTCCATATAAGTAGTGTCTCCACGCCTTCAGCACGAATATCACCGCTGCTAACTCCAAATCATGAGTGTGGTAGTTCTGCTCATGCACCCTCAACTGTCATGAAATGTATGCTACTACCCTCTGAGTTTGCATCAAGACACCTCCCAAACTTGCTAATGACGCATCCTTATATACAACAAATGTCCTGTCACTGCTCGGAATAGTAAGAACTGGCGTCGTAGTCAACTTAGTCTTTAAGGTATCAAAGGCTTTCTGGCACTCCATGCTCCAAGTGAACTGTACACCCTTCTTTGTAAAGCGTGTAAGTGGTACTGCAATCTTCAAGAAGTCCTGAATGAACTTTCTATAATAGTCAGCTAATCCTAAAAAGCTACGAATCTCGATAACCGTCTTTAGTGATTCCCAATCAAGAACTGCTAAAACTTTAGCTGGGTCCACTGTTATGCCTTCTCTGCTAACAACATGGCTAAGAAATCTGACCTCATAAATCCAAAACTCGCACTTGTTAAACTTAGCATATAGCTGATGCTCCCTCAAAGTCTGCAAAGCCAAACATAGATGCTGCTTGTGCTCCAACTCCGATCTCGAATAGATAAGAATATCATCGATGAATACAATCATGAACTGGTCCAAGTATGAACGGAAGACCCGGTTCATCAGATCCATGAATACCGCAGGTGCATTGGTCAAACCAAATGGCATGACCAAAAACTCGAAGGATCCATATAAAGTCAGAAAGGCGGTCTTAGAAATATCCATCTCCCGAACCCGTAACTGATGATAACCAGAACGAAGATCAATCTTCAAAAAAATACTGCGCTCCCTACAGCTTATCGAACAAGTCATCAATCCGAGGCAAAGGATATCTATTCCGGATAGTGACTTTGTTCAATTCATGGTAGTCGACACATAATCGCATACTACCATCCTTCTTCTTCACGAAGAGGACCGGCGCTCCCCACGAAGAATGACTGTGACAAATAAAACCCTGAGCTAACAACTCATCCAATTAGGCTTGTAGCTCCCTCATCTTAGCAGATGTCATACGATAGGATGCTCGGGATATCGGGGCTGTGCCCAACTGTAATTCAATACAGAACCCAACCTCTCTCACAGGAGGCAACCCAGGTATATCCTAAAAAACATACTGATAATCTGAGACAACTCTAGTCTCGTATATATTCGTACTCTGATCCCGAAGCATCACCTCCTCGATGTACGCCAGTAATGACTCCGCAAACTGGTTCCCCTGACAGGTTGCTATAACTAACTCGGACCCGGGACGCTCACAAACTGACTATTAACGCAAAACAGTCGATACTAATGGGTAGGAAGATAGCCAATCCATACCAAGAATAACATTAAATTCTGACATGCTCAACACTATCAGATCAATAACGAACTCAGACTCGTCTAAACCGATAACACACCTCCTACAAATGCTCTCCAAGAGCAACATCTCACCTAGAGTGGTGGAAACTAACAAAGGAACATCTAGAGGCTGAGCTACGAGCTAAAGTCTAATCATAAAAGCATAAGATATGAAAGAATACGAAGCTCCTGAATCGAAAAGAATATGGGTTGGAAAGGAGTTCACGGAGAATGTACCCTCCACTACGGCCCAGCTCGCACCATGATCACGAGGAACTACTGCATACATTCTGCATGTGGCTGGAAGCTGCTCTACTGCTGGAGGTAGGGCATATAGGGCTATCTGCCCCTGAGGAACCTCCTAAACTGTACGAACCTATCCCTCAATCTGCAGGACTGCCGGCAGTGCCTCAAGTCTCATCTGCTGGCCCTGACCTCGGCCCTGGAATCTGTAATGCTGCTAATTCTGCCCTCTCCCTTGCTGGGCTCCTACTGGTGTACTGTGATACTCTGATGCTTTGTGGCCAAGCTTGTGACACTTAAAACAAGTGCCCTGGAATTTGCGCTGTTGAGGCGCTCTCTGATCCCGCTGGGGTCCTCTCATATGAGGGCCTTGCTGCTGCTGCTGCTGGGATCCCGAAAAAAGCCTCTTATTCTTGCCCTTATCCTTAGTATTCATTTCCTTATCCTTTTGGAACATAGATTACTCATTCTCCTGTGATGTGGCAGCATCCGCTACCTCTCGTACTGAATAGAACCTCCTAGAAATGAGGTATCGACGAAGGTTAGGGCGAAGTCCTGCTAAAAACATATGTGCCTGGCGTTCTCCCATCTGCCACATGCCCGTGAAGTAAAGCAAGCTCATAAACTTTCTCTCGATATCAGGTACTGACATGTCTCCCTGAGATAATCTGGACAACTAGAGCTCTTTCCCGGCCCGTGCCGCAGAAGAGATATACTGCTCATCAAAGAAGTAGGCGAAATCCTCCCAGGTGAGGGTCATCCTCTGATCTGGAGTAAACTGGAGCCGATACCATCTCCCTGCATCCCCTTTGAGACTGTAAGATGCCAGCCTCTGTTTCTAAACCGAAGTCACATTCAGTATCTCAAGAATGTTACTCGCATCCTCCTTCCATTTATGTGCTGCAAGAGAATCTGATGAACCCTGAAACTCTGGTGCCCTCATCTTCTGATATCTCTCTACTAAACGGAACCAAGCCTCCTATTCTGTGGCTTTATCAGTAACTGTCTGTGGGGTGGGCATCCGTGTGCCCTCTGGAAAATCCTCTGTAATGTGAGTAGCTGGTGCAACCAGTGGTGGAACTACTGGTGGTAGTGGTGTGACATGATTCGTCATGAGCTCCTCAAGTGCTACCATCCTAGCAGCTATGGGAGCCATCAAATCTATCAAGTACTAGGGAGCCTACTGCAGCTCAAGTGGAGCCTATTGTGGCTCTGCCTAATCAGCTCTCTGGGTATGAGGTCTACCACGTCTAGCCATCTGAGTATATAGAAGAAGGTTTATAAGTCCTCGAACAAAACATATAAGAATTTCATATCATATATCATTCACTCAAATACTTTTAATATTACAAAAAAATATTTGTAATTTTAAACACGCGTATATAACATCCTCACTCATTCTAGAATTTCTAGCGGACTCCATACATGAATCTGAAGAAACTCTACTCTAACTCCATGACTCAACACACGATGATCCTAAGGCTCTGATACCAACTGTGACGCGCCTAGTTTCAATAAGGCTGCAGTTCAAGGTGAAACTAAGAATGTTAAACTTGTCAAGCAACAAACACCATGCTATGACATGCTTCGCCATTACAGTCACTACCTATCTAGTAGAATCAACAACAGGTGTAGGTACAAAACAGGCAAAAGAGCGTATACAGAAAGGAAACTAAATAATAGATACTCAGAAGAATAATCACTACCACAGATATAAATGGATAAGTCTCTAAAAAGGTAATATCTGAACTGAATACAAATGTCTCGACATAAGAATCAAATAAAATGATATTAAGGCATATTGCCTATACAAAACTAGAATAAAAACTCAAATGTTTCATAAATACATCTATTGTGGAGTTCTGACATAAACTACTAGCAAAAATTAAAAATGGTAACTAGAATAAATCCATCAAGCTACGGCTCTCCGTGCACCTGGCTCGTTACCTGAAAGTAAGGAAACAACGAGCGTCAAAGCGCTATAGTGAGTAACATCTCAACCAACCCTAGGGGAAAGGGCTAGAAGGATAAGAAAATATCTGATAATACATATAGATAGCCAAACATCGACTGTAAAAATAAAATAGAGATTTGATGTTTAGAAATTTCCCACACGAGCATAGGTACGCCTCCCTTAGCTCAAATTGTAAATAGCTAAATACCAAATTCAAAAGCTATAACATGGAGTAATAACTCTATCTCCAACCGAAATATCAATGACCAGTCGTATGTTAATTACATACCCAACTCATGGTCTGAAATAAATAAATGTTCAAAGTATGATCTGCAATAACTTAAAGTCCAACACAATGACTATAGTGGATTATAGTCCAACACGAGGACTTTGATGATTATAGTCCAACACGAAGACTTGGAAAGATTATAGTCTAACACGAGGACTTTAATAGTTTATAGTCTAACACGAGGACTTGATAGCTTATAGTCCAACATGAGGACTGTAATATGCAAATAGTGTCAGAAATGATATATATACCATTCACCCTCATGCTCCGGTGAATAAATCTAAGACTCATGTCTGAAGTCAACTCATGTATATCAATCTCAGTGTATAACAAACCCATAAAACCCAGATATTTTGCCAGCCACCTAAGCACAACAGGACAAAAGCAGAAAAAAATCCCCCAGCGGTCGACCGCTGACTGGAGCAGAAGCTTACTGCTTCTGTGCACGACACGCGATCGAACGCCACGGTCGACCGCGTAAAAGCAGAAACCCTAGTTCAAGTTTCTGTTCTACGTGGTTTGATCCAAAAACTTTTGTACGATGTTTATATATATTATCAATCCTTCATAAGTGATTTAGCATAACTAGAACATGTGAATTTCAGTCTAATCACTATAGATAAAATGAATCAAATTTTAAACATGTAAATTTCGTGTCGAAATCTTCAAAAACAAAAAATCTTTTTTTACAAAACTCTTGTTAGAAATAAACTCAGATCTAAATCTATATTAAGAATTTTGTGGGTGAGCTTCATTAACTAAAAACATGTTCTCTTTGCAAAAATACATCATATAGATATATTTTTATACATAATCTAGTATGTTAAGCTCACAAATCACATGAAAAATATTATTAAAACATTTAAAAACATGGGTATAGGGTTGGGCGAGATGAAACATGAAAAATATTATTAAAACATTTAAAAACATGGGTATAGGGTTGGGCGAGATGAAACTCACCTGAGGGATGATGAACCATTTAAAAACATGGGTATAGGGTTGGGCGAGATGAAACTCACCTGAGGGATGATGAACAACTCTAAAAAACTGCTAGAAAAATATCCTCCTACGTCGAAAATTGCTGGATCCCGCTGAAAATCGCTGGTTCCCGCTTAAACTCTTCGAAATCCACCGAAATCACTAAGGAGAAGGGGTTATGGTTTGGCGCCCGGCGGTCGACCGCCACGGTCGATCGCGCAGGAAATTTCCTGTTGGTGTATGTTGTTTGTGTGCTGGTCTTATCACTCGATCTTTCTCATATAAATACACTCGTTTGGTCCTCCAAACACTTGTTATCACATTAATCTATGATATAAACATATATTTCATAATAAAAAATTCATTCACTGTAATTTACGGGATTTTATAGCGGTTATCACAATCTTCATACTATAGTATAATCAAATCACAGTTTAATCGAAGCATATAATTAATTCATAATATATCTAAAAATTAAAATGGTGAGTCAAAGGATATCGGGATATTGCACATAATTAATTTATGACAAATATAATATTATAGTGAATAGACAACCTGGAATAGGGATCTTTCCTCGAGGTTTCATCGAACGGATCGACTTTGTTGGTATGGCACGTCGATGTTGAAGGGGCGACAGATCTGGCCGAGCGGGTCAGCATTGACGACAGGGTAGCGGCGGAGATCTGAAAGACGACGTCNAGAGAATAGCCCATATTAAAGTCTAGACAAAGCCCACAAATCTCAAAAGCCTAAAGAAAACAAAGTCTACAAAGTTAATAAGGTTTGTTAGAGTTCTATTAGAAACTAATCGAGTAACTAACCGAATAGCTAATCAATAAGTTGATCGATAAGCTAATCAATTAGTTTGCAAAACAACCTATCAATAGCTAATTTTTATTTCTAGAAATCCTAGCTTGATACAAGGTTTGTGATTGAAGACTAAAAGCTATAAATAGAGGTTGAGTAAGGGGTTTGGATATATAAATTTTGTTAACTTTTTTTTGGAGAGGATGGCCATTCTTTATTGATCACGCCTTCCAAAATTGTATATTTAAGTTTATAATTTATAAATAAATAAATTTCTTTTTAATTTTTTTTCTTCTTCTCTTTTGATGATGAAAATAAAGATTTATTTCACAAAGGGGACAACCTCTTGAGATATAAGTTTTTTTACTCTTTTATTTTTCTTATTTTAGAATTGCATGCTTTAGAATTTAATTTTATTTATTTCATGTTTTATAGTGTAAATTTATTACTTTGTAGTATAGATTTTTTATGCTTTGTAGTGCAAATTTTTTTCTTTCTTTTCTTATTTTATAGTTTAGATTTATTTCCTTCCATGCTCTGTAGTTTTTATTTTAATTTCTTATTTTTTAATTTTTAGTACGAATAGCTAATCTCTTTAAAATATGTAGGATTAGATGAAACTAGTTTAATTTCTTTTTGATGTTTAAATTGCTCTCTTTTGTGCTTAAAATGATCACATTTAGGATAATCAATTAGAGAACTAATTAACAGAAAAAGAATTTGACAAGGTTATACTTATCTTAAATGGTTTGATAGTTTGTGCTTTTCTAATTATAGAGTTACTATCTAATTATTTATTTCTTTTTTGAGTAATAATATTGCCTAAATATATTTTGATAGGTTATGCTTGTGTTTAGTAACTTGATAGTCTATGCTTAATATTTCTAAGTAATATAAGAATAAAATAGAGTAATTATTAAATTTAAATAGAAATTAATCAGTAGATTCAATCCTAAAATTCCTAGTCTTCTTACTAGATTTCATCTATCTCTTTATTTGCTAGTTGTTTTGATTTGATTTTCTTTTTGAGTTTCTTTTATTTATTTCTTCTTTTTCTCTCATTCTCCCCTCTTGCTTTGGCCTTTTTATTTGTGACAAACCATCAATCTAACCAATCTTTACACTCTTAATATTTTCCTACACATTTCAAGAAAAACTAACTAGTAGTTCTTTCTAACACACTATGTTCTCATGGTATCGATATTTCTATATATTATAAGTTAGTTGTTGTGTACTTTTAACATTTCATTTTTATTAGCATCAAGTTTTTGGCGTCATTATTGAGGAAAGTGCTTGTAATTAGAAATTTTTCATTTTAGTTCTTTAATTTATATGTTTCATTGTGAAGGATTGTATTAAAAGAAGATTGAAGATTAGAGAAGAAGATTTGCTTTAAGAGGAGTCAACCCCTTGAAAAAGATGAATTTATTTCTTGCAATTTTCAATTTAACCCACTAGTTAGGTTTCACAATTAGAGATAATTAGGAGCTAATTAAATAATAAAAAAATTATCTTGTTAAACATAGTAGAATCCACAATTCACTTAAATAACTGCTAAACAATATAATATATTCAAATAAGAGCTCTCTCTCTCTCTCTCTCTCTCTCTCTCTCTCTCTCATTTGTTTATTTGTTGACTCTTATTAAAAAGGTTTTTTAAGTATTCTCTTGAGGTTGCTTTTAATTCTTAGGGTTGCATTGCATATAGTTAGTTGGACTTCACCAAAGTGCTTTGAGCATTTTGGTTTGAGCACACACTTAAAAATACTTTTACAGGTAAAAACCCAAAATCATGAGAAGGTGAGGGATTTCAACGCGTTTTTCTTAGCCCAAAAATTACTAATTCTTCACTATAAAAATCCACGCCTGAAAATTCATTAAATATTTGCCCCTAAGAATTCGAGTTTAATAGGAAACAAGAAATTCTTACGAGAGCTAGTTTAAGTTTATCTGGTTATATTGGTGTCTAAGGCAAGATTTAGGCATACGAACCGATTGTAATAAGGAGAGTCGACCCGCTCAATTTTTATATACACTTCTATATGTATACATATATAATAATACTAAAGGGCGGAATTAAAGTAGCGGAAATACATATACAATACCTAGAATCGTAAGATTGAAATCAGAGTCTATAGAATATCAAAATAGCAAAGAACTAAAGGGAATAAGAATACACTACAAAGTCTGATTATAAACTAGCAAGCACATTAGTACATGTCTGATAACTCAATAGTACCAAAAAATTAAATGCAAAATAACTTCTACTATGATTGCCATAGGAGCCAATCTTCTTTATCGGGGTTTGTAGTAAGCAACCAATACTCATATCATGATTGTTGATCCAAATGAAATAATAGGTGTCAAATTGAGTAATCAAACTCTAATATTCAAGATTCCTTACTTCTCCAACCATGAGATATATCAATAAACCACGCATACCTTTGTTTATACACCCACATTAGCATCATTACACAAGATATGTCCCCAACAGTCTTACTTTATTTACTACCTACCGGTGAAGCTTATTTCATACAGGGCATAATCCATGAAGGAGTCATCGAAGCAAGTCAAATTTCCATAATATAGTCATTCATGGAATCTCAATAATATAATACCAAAATGAACAAACAACATTATAGCAATAGTTAAACAGTTAATAAATAGCCCACGCATGAAGTGATTCAAATAAGAATACTACGGAAGCAATAAGGTATACAATTGAGTATCAAATATCAACTCATAGTAATTTTAAGAAAATAATCAATCCAACTCTCAAAGAATTAAGAGAAAATAATAAAAGGTTACCTACTCATATTATTCACAATAAAAAAATAATCGACATCTCAAAGAAATGAGAGTAAGAAAAGAAAGGTTTCCTACACATAATATTCACAAAGAAAGAAACAACCAATCCTCATGAAATTGAGAGTGAATAAATAATATTACCAACATGTAGGGCATTGGTCGTCAACTGAAATAGGGCATAAAAGACAAGCACATAGATAATAATCACTTGAGCATCAATTTCACAGTGATCTCATTATATGATTCTAGAAAAAACAAATTATTATGCAAAAAGAAATGTGACCAATGCCAGGGGTCAATATGCATAGAGTATCAACTGATGACATTTGAAATATGGATATTCACATAATTAAAGATTAGGAATCCAATGAACAATGTTGTATAGAAAATAATACAATAGTATGAGAAAACAAGGAAATTGTTATCTACTGTTCATGTTGGGTTCCTCGGTATCAATGAATGAATCCAAATGTCTTGCTCCTATATACTCAAACGTGTACATCTACGTAAGGGTCTACACTACTAGGTCATATACATACTTGACAAAGATGCATATGATGCTATATGCAATGTATGATCATGAATGGATAGCAAAGTTAGCATTTTGTGTCATGATTTGTGATGGCAAAAAATTGTTAGCTAAACAGAGTCCAAATTATATAAACATAGGGTCACTTTACTTGTATTTGAATGTGCTTTCTAAAACATCATGTTTGGCATCAATTAGAAGACCAGAAATAATGTTATGTACACAAATACATGACATGCATAAACTAGAATATAGCTCGCATTGGAAGATGTGTGGTACTATTTGAGAATCCAAATGATATCTGAAATATATAAAACTAATGTTATATAACTCCTACATGTGTCTAGTTTTCAGAGTAACAAGTGATTTGCAAAAATAATAGCTCAAGTTATACTCATGCATAACATGTACAAACTGTAAGTGTAAATCATGTTAGTAGATTCAAGTGAATAATTAAGGGGCCAAATGATATCCAAAATTAGTGAAATAAAATTTAAATTATTTCTATACACGTCTAATTTCATAAATAAAAAGAAATTCTTACATGCAGCCTTCTTAGGGAGAGTTATATTCCCAACAATGTACATGGGTCAGGATTATAGACTCATGCCAGAACAAAAACACCCCCATGTCTATCTAACTCTTTCAGATGTCGAACATCATAAAATTATACTCATCATTATGATGTAGATTTAAAAAATAAACCTAGTTTCAAACTATAAATTTTTTTTACTCAATTACAAACAAAATTTTAGATACATGCAAAACACCCTGAAAGGGCAGACTTTATATCATGTGCACATGCTTTGAGTTTAACCATAGATTATAACTAGAAAATTATCTTAGAATTGAGTCAAAATAGTTTCAAATGAAAGATAAGGAAGTATAGTTTATAAAACATGAAGAAATACTAGAAGTGAACATATGTAGAGAGAGTTATAACTAAAGTACTAACAAGGAGTTCTGCAAAAATCTTCTCTATGAGACTGTGTTTCAAAACCAACATGTAGGCTAAAAACTTCACATGGATGCTATTATGTTACTAATCAGATCCATATAACCATCCAATTTCATATTAAAGAGGAATAACACTAGAAATACATACTTTTATTGCTTACTACTATAGTTGTTTTAGTGATGGAAAATAATCTCTAACCAATGACAGACAAATGTCCTACATTATGCATAATCAAGTCAGCATTTCAAGATAATCAGAAGTCCAATTTGGTCGACTCGACAAACCAATATCTTGCAAGGACAACTCAAAAGGCATCACATAGAGACGACCTAAAAGGCGTTATGTGTCATCCCTTGGCTAAGTCAACTGCTTAGTCACTCCACTCGGCCGACTAATTAGTCAGCACCTTGTGAGGGTGACTCAAAATATAGTACTTCTCGACCACCGAACGAGTCAAAAGGCAACAAAATACCTCGAGCCTCGAGCCCCGAGCCCCCTCCTGTGCACTGGTGACCAATCACCTCACATTAAACATCATTAAATACATTATAGGCATCATCATTCATCTACCCTCAATAGTCTTTATGACACGTAGGACCATGTTAGCGCCACACAGCCCAATCACTTCATATTAAATACCAAAGTGACATCTCCTCCACTCATCGGTGAACAACTATAAAGCAGAACCTGACATAGCCGCCATCCCATACTTGGTCGATGTTATCATTCTACCCTTCTACCACCACTATAAGTAGGGGTACTATTTTTCAATAACATAGGAAGATTTTTCTCACTACTAACTGTGCTTAAGAACTACTATAGTTTATTTTTACTTCTCCACTTAAGAAACTCCCTAACATGATCGTCTGAGGAATAACCAGGGAACCTAGTCCCGCCCTCTTAAAATTTGTTACTTATGCAGGGAAGAACGGCTTACTCAAGAACTAGACATTCGTAGGGTTAGAGGACCTCCATCAACCTAATCAATCCTTCCATTTGACTGTGTGATTTCATACATCAATAGTTTGGCACTCAACGTGATGTCTTCTTTCTTCTCCAAGCAATCATATCTAATTCTGAGCATATGCCCGATTAGTTCATCCCCAGAGAGCCACATCCAAACTATGTGATACAGGCTTAGCTTGAGGAGTCCACCCAGTGGATCACTCAAGCCTTCCAACAGTAGTTTGTTGCTTTCACCATCAAACTCCTCCAATGAATCTCTCTTCCCCTGCGCGTTCACTCTATTGCTTATCCACCATCTGGGGGATAGCCTTTGACTACTCATCCTCTAATAGGAGCCCAGCTAAAGGCTCCTCCTTCGCCTTTGTATGCTGCCTATGTTGGACAGTAGAGAATCCTCGTCGAGCACGCGTCTCCTCCTCTATTCCAGCCAACTCGCCAAGTCGATCCTCACCAGCGCTACTCTCCATACACGGAGATGACTAGGGAAAGTCCTAACCCTAGTAGTGACGGAAGGGAGCACACCACCCAAGGAGCCCAATAAGATCCTCGATGTTATCATGTTGCTCTCGGCCCCTTAACTACCTATATAGCCTTCGGTTATGATCGGACTTACCGACCTATCATTAAAGCCATTGGAGGGAACACTCCTCTCACCAATGACATCATGAATGTCACATGTGAGAAATTCAAGATGCTCCAAGTAGAGAAGTACAAGGGCGAGGGAGACCATATGGAGCATGTCCAAAATTAATATGACATGATGAGCATGCTGCAAGCTGTTTGTGGAAAAACTTGAAGTAAAAAAGAAACGAAGGAAAATTGATCTGTATTCCTTTAATCTCAATTACAATTAGATTTCCTGATAACAAAAGAGAGGAGAATGAATTTTATTCTCTCCTTTGTTTAATTCTGGGTTCTTCACGGTGGCGATGGAGTGCCTCCCTCGAATGCTCGCGTCGAGTTTGCTCTCCGTTGACGATCAGAATGTCTTGATTCACTGGAACGTGGTCTTCTCCTCACGATTTGACGTTGTGGAGAACTTGCAATGTAAGTTTTAGAACTCTTGATGAGTTGATTGATCTTAACCGTAATTGGTTAGATAAGCCAAGGATCTCTTCTTTGCTGCCCTAGAGCCGGATCCACAAGCCTAGCCTCCTAAAAATCCAGCCTCGAACTAAGCTGATTTTTTAGTTATTTATAGGGGATTAAGGGGTATAACCGCCCCCCTTAATTCGCTCCTAAGTAGGGCTAATGGGATGTAACCGCCCCTTAAATCACTCCTGAGTGGAATTGTGATCCCCTCAGATCGTGGGAAACGGTTTTGAAACCGTTCAGATCGTGTTTGAATGAGTCAAACACAAAATCTGCATTCTAGCATGAATTCTGCATTTAAACGCAGCGTCTGGAGGCTCGGACGCAGCGTCTGGAAGTTTGGACGCAGCGTCTTGTTGGAAGCTACATTGGCAGCTTGGAAGCTGCGTTTGGCAGCTTGGAAGCTGCGTTTGGCAGCGGATGGTAGCTGCGTGGGCCACTTTCGGAGGCTGCGTTTGTGGCCGAACATGAGCTACGTTGGCAGCGATTTGGAAGCTGCGTTGGCAACAATGAAAGCTGCGTCTGAGCTGCGTTTGCAGTAATTTGGAAGCTGCGTTAGCAGCGTTGGAAGCTGCGTCTAAGCTGCATTTGCAGGGATTTGGAAGCTGCGTTGGCAGCGTTGGAAGCTGCATCTGAGCTGCGTTCGTGGCTATAACGTGGTGCGTCTTGATGCTGATACGTGGGGAGGACTTCCACGTTTTGGTTTGAAGAGACCATCGATTTATAGTCCATTTTTGTCAGAGCGTTGCAAAGATCGTCGTTCTATAATCTTTGCTTTAGCTCTTTGATATGTGAGAGTCGTCAGATTGTAACTCCCGATGTTGATTGTGGAGGCTGTTGATTAGAGTTTTCATCAGTTGTTGCGAAGGTCGTCAGATTATAACCTTCATCAATCTATATGAAAGTTTTCAAATTGTAGCCTTCTAGAAGTCGTCAGATTGTAACTTCCATCATCGGTATTTGATAGGGAATCAGCTATCTATTGTGATTTTTAGACAGCCTACACAAGCACCCGAAGCCGTTATCTGTAGGTGATTTCTCATCACCTTTTCGAGAAGCGCTAAGCTATGGTGGAACTCCCTAGAGAAAAAGTCCATCAATAGCTTTGAGTAGCTCAGCCAAAAGTTTGTCCACTACTTTTTAGCTGACACCAAGCAAAGTTACATGCTCATGTTTGTAGGTGTAAATTTTGATTTCCCAAAATAGGGATTTTGTTTGTATTGATAAGAATATGTTATTACAAACTAATGAATCGAAATTACAACAGAAGCAGAAGGAATGCCCTCTTTGTTTAACATGGGGACTTTGGTAGCGATAGGATGCCTCACTCAGTTCTCGCACCGAGTCTGCTTCCCTTAGACAATTCGATCTAGGTTGTTGGTGAGCTTCAGTGCATAGTAGAAGCTCGTGTTAATTGGGTTGAGTCTTCGAGTTTAGTAGCGATCGGGGCCAAGAACTCAAGGGAGATGCTACAGTGCAGAAATGTTGCAAAGAGCGGGTCCTTAGTTCGATCGGGAGCCGAAGGCTGATGGTTCGGTTAATTGATTAATCAATGAACTATGAACCAATGAACCCCCTTCCTGTAGCTAGGATAGGTTCTTGAATAGAGGAGAAACGGCATGGTCGCTCCCCGAATCATGGGATGTGACCATGTACTGTTGAGAGATGCCATGCTTCTCATTTGTACTATGAGCGGCCGCTTGATGGGCTCGGAGCATTATACTCCTTCCCTTCACATCACGAGGAATTGGAAGGCCCGTCCCTGTACACGATAGTGCAGCTGCCAGGTACTCTGGCGAGTTGGCGAGTTTGTTAGTCGCATGGTTGGTTTCTCAAACATGTGAGCGAATTCCACTCTTGACTTGTGTAGGTGAGTCAAGTATGTTTGAACAAACTTGATTCGTGTTGGTGAATTAAGTATGTAGGTGAGTTTGGTGTCTGTGTGGACTTGGCTGGTCGCTAGTACTGCGAGCGGCTACTTGATGGGTTTGGAGTACTATACTTTTTCCACTCACGTCGCGAAAATTACGGCTACATAGTACTCTAGCGTGTCTGGCGAGCTTGTTGCTTAGCTGATTGCCCAAATATGCAGTCGAGTTTAGCTCTTGAGTAAACTTGACTTGTACAGGCAAGTTTAGTGATAGCGTGGATTCGACTGGTTGCTCGTACTATGGACGGTTGTTTGATGTGCTCGGAGTACTATTCTTCTTCCCTTCATGTCATGGTAAATGGAAAGGCCCCTCCCTGTACATGATATTGTGGCCACTAAGTACTGGGTGAGTTTGCCAATCGTCTGGCTATATAGATGGGTTCAGCTCGTTAGTAGACTTGACTCGCGTAGGTAAATCAAATGTGCAAATGAGTTTCTGATCACCTAGGTGTGTAGGCGAGTTTGGTGATCGTGTGGTCTTGGCTCGTGCTGGCGAGTTAAGCAGATCACCTAGGTGTGTAGGCGAGTTTGGTGATCGTGTGGTCTTGGCTCGTGCTGGCGAGTTAAGCAAATGGGTGATCTCTCTTCGTGCTCATGAGCTCAACTTTCAAGTTGTGTGGGGGACCCGTACATGCAGGCGGATTTTAGGCCTTATCTGTAAATGTAATTTTTACCGCCTATAAGATCCCCTTCAAAGTTTTCAGATCTAAACTGACTCGCGTATGATCTGGAATACTTTGAATAATGAGATCTATCGTTAGTTTCATGAGTTAAGGCAAATTTGATTCCCTCGGTTGGGTCGAGTCTTTTGGGCGAACTCGAGCTGCGTGAGCATACACATGCGAGACTGGCGTCATTCGAATTAGGTCCCCACTGACAAAACTTGGGCTCATGAGGATGAGCCGCGTGTCTGCAGGGGAAATTCCCATGCTTGTCAATTAAGACGACGCCTCGTCTTCGCGTGCTCACTTCAAGATGCGGATTCGATGATGCTTTTGATCTCAACCATTGATCCGACAAGAGATCATGCATGAATCGCTTAATCCTGGCCATCCCGTATGGCATTCCAAATGTCTTGCTTTGTTCGTGCCCACTCGATTGGAACCGTCGAATCGAAACTGTTTGCTTCAAGTGGTTAGTGAATCTTGACGGTCGAGATCTTCCGTATATAGTGTTGATTCATCTCCTTTGTAGGAGGATCACTACACTCGTAAGTTCTCTCACTCGAACCTTCTTAGAGAAAACTCAGACTTCTTACATTCAAAATGGCTTCGGGAGTGAGAGCATATGTTTCGAAGGGGAAGAGGGAGGCTGTCCAACCTAAACCCATCATCCTTTCGGACGACGAGGAGGAAGAACACACCTATGCTCTCCCCCAACGGTCCTCTCAGTCTCCTCTTCCTGACAAAGGGGTTATCCATCTGATCCAACTCATTGTTATTGTTCCAGTTGGCCAGGAATCTGTCTCTTCGAGCTCTGGATCTGTACAGGGCATCCTCAGGCAACTGCAGAATGCCATGAAGCAAGCGGTCTCTATCACTAGCCTTGACTGGGGAACCTATAAAGACTTTAAACCTTTCCTTATGAACTACATTGCCAATCTCATGTGTTTGGGTGAGGCTCGAGAGGCTTCGCATTGTCTGGTCAGTCTTCTCGGTTTCAAGTTACGTCTGACACGCTTGGAAGTCCCGCTACGGGCTGATTCGGAACCAGACGTGGAGCGGCTCATGGCTCAGGCTCATATCAGAGGGACACGGGAGTAGAAGATTCGAGAGAGGGACCTATTAGACAAAGAGGCTCTCGTCGTGGATCTGCTCACCGGGCAATGTCTACTGTAGGCAGATATTGATGCCTTAATCTCCACTATCGCTCGAATGAAGGCCCAGCTTATGGAGGAAGAGACGGCTCTAAAAGGCTTGCAACACGAAAGTGTGAACATTTACGGAGTAGTTAAAAGGGAGATGCAGGCCCTTCAGATGCTTCATCAAGAAGACTTTGTCACTCCTGCGTCTTTCGAGACTAAGATCCAAAGAGAGGCAGAGGATCAGGTCTAAGCGGATTGGGTGAGGAAGATAGCCGCCGCTAAAGCTGAACTCGCCTCCTTCATTGAGCTGGTGTAGGTTCGACAGAGTGGGTCGATATTTTAGGGCTCTTCTTGTTTTATCATGACTTTGTTTTGAATGTATCATCAGAACTTTTAAGTTAGCTATGAATGAAATTATGCTTTCTTTGTTTATCTATTGCCTTTTCTATACCTCATGTGTATGTTTCCCCCTTGGTGATTGACCCTTAGGATTTTCGGCAAATCTCCAGCCCTCAACGAGTTTGATATGCCTTTACCGATTACCGTTTGAATTGGGCTAGCTGTACTATTCCCCTCAGCACGATGAGTTATCGAGTAGTTTCTCTTAGGCCTAATGCTAAGACTTCTCCTCTAACCTGCGGGTGCGCCCGGAGGGAGTGTCAATAGGTTGTATCGCTTGGTAGGTTTGACTATGCAGGTGAGCTTGACACTTCAGATGAGCTAGACCAATCAGGCGAGTAGAGTAGTGCATGCAAGATTTGCCTTCACAGGGGAACTAGGCTAAACAGATGAGCGGCTCAGGCGAGACTCGTTCTCACTGGCGAAGCGAGCTTGATGTTCGCAGGAGAATTTCATTTTCGCTGGCAAAATTTGAAATGGTGGAGGACGAGCCACGTGTTCGCAGGTGAAATTCGTACCCACAGGTGAAGTTTGAATTGGCGGAAGGCGAACCACATGTTCGCAGGCGAAGCTTTGTGCCCTCCAGCTAAGTTCGTGTGGGCTCGTCAGGTTGTATTAAATGTGATTTGACAAGGCGACATCGCTTCTGTGCGCCTCGCTCGATGATGAATTGTGGCTGTAGTTTTCGAATCTGGTCATTAGATTCAGTCATGAATTTTGGTTCAAACTCTGGGTTTCGACTCGCCCGACTAGTTCCCTGTTTCGACGGTTCTTCTGTAACCGCTGAAAACCAAACTGTTAAGAGTGATCTGGATTGTTGATTTTGATCGTGGCCATGCCTCTCAACCGCAAGTGTCTCGCCTTTAAATAGGCTTCATCCCCTTCCTCTGAGGACTACTGTGCTCAGGAATTTCTGCTTGCTCAAAATTTTTAGAGAGAAAAAACTCAGGCTCTGTCTCCGATTTTCCCATATGGCGCCGAAAGCTAAGAAATGAGTTTCGAAGGGAAAGGGTCTCGGTCGCTATCCTATTGGCGTCACCACCGGTAAGATGATCATTGACGACCGATGTTGGGTAAGTCTAGTGGGTCATTTAACAACTTCGCATTGACGACCGATGTTGGGTCGGGAAGATGAGCACTACTCGTCTTCTTCAGTGGATTTTGCCATTTTTGGTAATTTTCTCGATTTGGGTAAAACTAGCCCTTTTCAGGCGGATTTAGCTTTCATCGAGTGAAGGCTACTTCTACTTTGATAGGAAAAATTGGCTTTCATCGGGTGAAGGTGAATTCTGCTTTGACAGGTGAGTTTTGCTTTTGTCAAGCGGATTTGCCCCTTGTTAGGCAAATTCAACACTTGTCAGGAAAAATTGGTTTCGTCGGGTGAGATTCGCCTTTTTGGGGGACTCGAGAAAGTTTCTGACTCTAAGAGTGGATTCTGTTCTAACTCCTCGGCTTTGCCTTGTAGTCACTTTTTCTGACGAGGCCCTCCCGAAAGGCGTAGGCATTGGTCTTACCGGTGGCACGGACTATAAGGCACCTCCCTGATTCCCTCTTCTTGATCATGTGCACGCGTTTGCTGCGAAAAGCCAAATGAATTGGTCAAGAGAGTAACCGATGGGCACCACTTGACGTTGCGCGAGTTAACTACAGATGCAGCGTTGACAGACGTGGCTAGGACAGAGCTAAAAAAGCCTCAGTTCTTATTTGGTGACGCCACTACTAACCCTTCGGCTCTATTGCTTGGGGAGAGCAGATGGCTCTGTGTTGTGGATGGAGTCCACTACTATCTTCCCAGTATACCAAGAGGGTTCTTAATCATTAAGTTGCGGTCGCTTGTGGTTCCAAGAACGATGAACTAGGATCTGACCCCAACTCAAGATGGGATGACTTGTGGGGTCTTCACTGGCTCCACGGCTGGGTATGAGGTCGATAGTTCTTGCAAGTGCGTCACCACTCTACGTCCCGGCCTGCTGCACAACGAATTGTCTCTCGGAGAGACGACTACAGTAGCGAAGACCTTCCGTTATTGTTTCTTTTGGGCTGGGGGACAGTTTCCCCCGAAGGACTTTAGGACTCTAGGGTGGATTCACTCTACGTCTAGTAGCAACACTTAGTGGCCTAAAATTACCAAGTACATCTTGGTTGAGAATTCTAACCTTGTGGGTTCAGAGCTATACGTGGCTATCCGGGCCACTCAATACGATCTGAAGATCAACGTTCCTTAGTTCCACAGTATCCTGGAACTTTATTGTCTAGATAGTGGTACATTTTTCACTCCTAACGATAAGCTTGGTATAACTCTCCATAAGATATATGACATGTCAGGGTTGCCTTTGGGAAGCTTCCCCTACGAAGAGGATGTACCGGGTCAAGATGAGATTGACCACCTTTCAGTCTGGTTCCCTCTGATGGTAGAGACTCTATGAGAGCTGCTCGGCTACTACTACCTATGCCTCAACATCCTAGGAGTAGTGGACCATAAATGCAAGAAGAAGAGGGCTATGGGTATCAGTCATAAGAACTGGGTTGACTACCTGTTCTAGGAAAATGATGTCAATGGAAGGCCTACTCTGCCGCTGGCCGGCCGAAGTGGAGAGGCGGATGGCCGAAGGGGGAGCCGTCGAGACCCTTGAGCATGACGAGGGTGGGTTCAAATTTGGGATGACCTTCCAATCATTCCATTATCAGGCTAGGTCCCCTATATCCGGCAAGGCTCTATTCGCGGGATACCTCATGCTGTGGTTGAAGAGATGTGTGGTTCCTACCCACTCTTTTAAGGTGTTCCCGGTGGAGGTTTTCTATCCCGCCATTTGTTTGGCCTACGGGAGGCCTTATGCATTGGTGTCGGCGATAGTGGCATGCATCCATCGGGGACTTTGCACGTTAACAGCCCAATTTTGTCATGTGTCGTACGTCGATAAGGGGGAAGGCAGAGTCGCTAAGACTCCTAATCCCAGAGTGAGGTTACCGTACACCTATTTGATGGCGTGGTTCATTTACCACTGTGAGTGCTTGATAAGCGCCCCAGCGGCTCTCCAGGAGGGAGGGTTCGTCTCATTCGTCCAATGTCTAGAGAAATGCTCTTGGAAGTGTAGAGACATTCCCGACATGAGGAAGACGTTGTCCCACTTCAGTCTCTACAATTTTCACCGATTCTTCCCTTACTTCACTGGCGGAGGGTATGGTGAATCCCTTCGGGACATATCAACGGTGGACCATAACACCATTCTCTCCTGTAGTGCCTTTCGATGACTGGTGAATATCCGGCTGGGATACCATGTCCTGCGAATAGGCCCCGTGTGCTACCTTCCTTAAGCCTTACATTCCTTGCAGGTTTGCCCATCATTTTGGGTATGACCAGCTGTACATGGGGAACATTAACCCTCATTTACATTATGAAGGAGGGTTAGTGGACGGTGCACGGGGGTGGTTCTGGACCTATGCCGGATGCATCAACGCGCGTTTCAAGCTGTCCTCTAGAGATCACGATCTCCACCACACGCTCCTCTATTGCTGGTGGTATCGGGGTGCCAGTGCTAATCCTGAGGGCTTTCGTTTCTAGATCTCTTGTTTGGCAGAACATGGGCACTGCCCGAGGGTAACTTCCTACCCGTCAAGATGAAGTGGTCATCAAACCGTCGGGGAGTGGATTGAAGAGGTCCCCACTAAAGATACTGAGGATCTTTATGCTAGTTTAGGGGACTTCGGGGCCTTTGAGGCTCACGCTCCGCCTCCTTACCCTCAGTTAGACCCTGTTGGTGAGCAGAGAGTATCTGATGAGCTGGCCCGGGCGGGTGAACTCCTAGAACAGGTCTGGGAGCGATAGCTGGGCGGATGGGGATGCCCGTTCTTGCTCCTGGTAGTTCGCCTCTCTCTAAACGGTAATCGGAGGCTGAGGCCGGAAGCTCAAGGGTGGAGGTGGTCAAGAAGGTCCGTCACGAAGAGGCGGCGCAGACCACTAGAGCAGTGGAAGGTCAAGTCATGGTGCCTCCTAAGGTCCGTCACGAAGAGGCGGCGCAGACCACTAGAGCAGTGGAAGGTCAAGTCATGGTGCCTCCTGTGTTCATTCCCGGGGCGACCACCCCTGTGATTAGGGCCACTATGCCTGGTTCATCTTCCACGTTAGGGATGGTCCCCTTAACTTCGAAGGTTGTCCCCTCATAGCCTGATACGGGACATCAGGTGGGGGCGTCAATGATTCCAACGATTGCATCCGAAGGTAACTTTTAATATCGTGTCTTCGAATACAAGGTTGAATTTATACTTTCTAATGTTTGTGTTGATTCAACGTAGGCATGGTTGAGGGGGTGATCCCCATTCCTTTTGATGAAGAGGAAGGAACCGGAGATGAAGAGGAGCTCAGTGACTCAGGAAAGAAGAGGATCGTATGTTGTTGATCTGCTCATTTCGAACTGCTAACGGGGCTCTTCTCAGAAGTTACTACTAACCTTCTTCCTGTATCTGTAGCTGCTCTACCCTTCGAAGCAACTGGTAAAGAAGATTCTCCATCCAGGGCTGGCCGGTTGGCTGGAGAGGAAAATGAAGATGATGCCTCGATCCATGAGGTGATGTCAGATGAGGAGGAGGCGTCGGTTCATGAAAAAGTGTCACCCCAGCAAGGAGAAGCCCTGATTCCTGAGGAGGTGTTGGTTGCTGACGAAGCGTCAACCCATGAGATTTTAATTCGAGGGGAAACCCCCACTCAGCTAGTGATCACTCCCTCATCCCCTACCCCCGTGATTATCGTAGTTACCACTAGATTTGTGGTAGAGACTTCAACGGTGCCGGTTAGACCCTCAGCTTTAGCAGTGTCTAACCTCTACCATCGTGGCTACCAACGCTTCGGTTGTAGTGCCAGCACGGGCACTAGCAGGTGGTGAGGCTGACCTCCCTCTTGGGACTGGCCTCTATAAGAGATCAAAGGATCGAGCCATCGCCCTTTTCTAGGACACACTTGCTGACAACATTAAGCTCGCATTGGATGGGAGTTGCCCCTTCAAGGAGTTCAAGGAGGTTCTCGGCTACCACATGAGCTTCTTGGTGAGGATGCTTGGCGTCCCTACTGCCACCTGTATTATATGCACTTAGAGGAGGCAGAGCAGAATATCCAGAAGTTGTTTGCCCTTCGTACTAAGGGTTCCGAGATCCTTGATCTTGCATCCGACGGGGTCCACGCAGCCTTGGAGGAGCGAGTACGTAGAGTGGAGGAGATGATGTCATTGGAGACGAGGCTGAAGGAGGAGCTGGAGCACGTTACGGCTGAGGACGAACGAGTAATCCGAGAGTGCCACAAGGCCAACTCTAGTATATCCAGCCTATCCTTGGAAATAGCAAAGACCAAGCAAACCATTGCTAATCGCAGGCCTTATTGGCCACCCAGGAGAAGTCTCGCGTACAGCTGATGGGGGAATTAGTGGCACTCGGGTCTCAACAATAACTGGTTGTTGACGCTATCGAGAAGAAAGGTTGATCCCTCAAGGAGGTAAAGCACAATGTCCAGGACTTGCTATCACGCTCTGAAGCAGATATTTGCCGAGAGGTCCTGGAGAGGCTTGAGCTTAAGCGTTCTCAAGAGATTCGCGAGGTGGAGTCACGGCTGAGAGATATGTAACTTGATTTTAATTGTATCATTGTATTCAAATCTCTCTTAATGAATGAAATTATCCTTTTGTCTCCATCATTATTTCCCGTGTTTGGTGTGCATGCATTCTTTTTGTGGGTCATTATAAATTATCCTTTTGTCTCCATCATTATTTCCCGTGTTTGGTGTGCATGCATTCTTTTTGTGGGTCATTATTCCCGGTGGGTGAGGTTAAGTTAGCCATTCCCGTGTTTGGTGTGCATGCATTCTTTTTGTGGGTCATTATTCCCGGTGGGTGAGGTTAAGTTAGCCACAGTCGGACTCAGAACTAGGCGAATTTTGACCGTAGGAGAGCTTAAGCCGTATGCGGATTTTCAACCACAGACGAGCTTAGGCCGCAGGCGAATTAGACGTGCAGACGAATTTAGGCCGTAGGCGAATTTCAACCATAGGCGAGCTTAAACCGTAGGCGAATTTCAACTTGGCTCAGGTCTCTGGCGAACTCGAAAGTGGGTAAAATCCTGCCCGTACTAGACTCGGATTAGGCAGATCCAAGTAGCACGCGAGCTTAGATTATCGGGCGAGCTCAAGCCATGTGAGTTCGAATTACATGATGACTTCGACTCATAGGCGGACTATGCTTTTGATGGGCCACAAGTCTGTTTATGGATTAATGTGCGTGCCAGTTAAGACGACATGGGCACATCGTTTCATATTAAAGGTGGCGTAGTGTGGGGCTCTTTGTTCCCCATGCCCGATCTGGGCCGTTGGCTAGAGATCGTGTTTGAAACCGCCAGATCTCGACCGCTCACGTGGGATTTTGTATCGCCCCGCCTTATTCTCGACTGTTCATTTCGAACTATCCAATCGAATAGTAGGCGAGCGTTTGAGCCATGTGTATATAATGCTCCTCTTCCTCGTTGGGAGAAGTTATAGCGCTTGTTGCTTTCTTCAGAGAAAACTCAGGCTTTCTCTAACTGTATCTGAGATGGCACTGTGAGTAAAAGTGACCGTCTTGAAGAAGAAATGGGGTGGTTCTTCCTCCTCCACTGCCGAGGCCACCGCCGCCAAAGGTATCTTTGCATTTAATCTGCATGAGTTGTTTCACGATTTTACTCCCTTCATTGTATTATTCAGGTCAAGAGGGTGCACCTGTCGCTGAGGGGCCTCCGCCTGAGCTCATCCTTGTTTCGGATGACGAATCTGGGGAGCCTACGACGGCGTCCCCTTCACGATCTACTCCACCGCTTGAAGCAGGACCTTGTCTTGAGGTTCTGCCTATCGCCATGCTTGCTAGTGGTCAAGAGCTTGTTCCTTCATAACTTCTCTCTATACCGGCTCATGTTGAAGAATTTGAGAATGTTGCGAAGCAGGTGATCTCCCTTGTCGGTCTTGGTTTAGGGACCTATTCTGATTTCCAATAGTCCCTTTTGGATCGCGTGGCTGACCTTAGGTGGTCGGGCGAATCCTGACTTGCTGCACGCTACACAGTGAGGCTACTTTACCTAGAATCATGCCTGACATGCTTGGAGCGCTTGCTGCATGTAGATCCGATGGCTGACGTGGAGCCATTCTTGTCTTACTCGGTGTCGGGGGACGTGGGAACAGGAGGTGCAAGCATGGAACATAGCCAACTTGGAGTCCCACCTCGCCCTTTTGACGGACTGGAAGCGTTCACTATAGGCCCGGATGAACGTCTTTACTTCCACCATCGCCCATCTAAAGGCTAAGCTAGGGCAAGCGGAGATGACTCTGAGGGAGCTCCAATTTGAGAGTCGGAATGCTGGTAGGGCCATCGAAGAGGTAACTCAAAATCTTGAGATGCTGCGTCAGGAAGATTCTGCTACCACTTTGACCATCGAGGTTCAGACCCAGAAGGAGGCTGAGGACAAAGCTCGGGAGGACCATGCCAGAAGGGTGGCCGCAGTTAATGCGAAACTTGCGTCTATCAGATTTCTGGACTAGGCCCTTAGGGTCGGGATGGTGCTAAGACTTTTTACTTTATTTTGTTTTTAATGTATCGTTATGACTTGTCTGATGGTAAAGCTGTAACTTTTGTTCGAATGCATCGTGTTAGAACTGGATGAATTTTATGCTCTTTTTGGTTTCCCAACTGTGTTTGTGCATACGTTCTTCCCTGTTGTTGTTGTCTTTTATTCTCCAGCATTATCTTTCTCTGCAAGTTCGTTGTAGGTGAACTTTAGCTATAGACGAATTCAGGCCGTAGGTGAATTCTAGCTGTAGGCGAGTTCAAGCCATAGGCGAACCCTAGCTATAGACGAATTCAGGCCGTAGGTGAATTCTAGCTGTAGGTGAGTTCAAGACGTAGACGAACTCTAGCTACAGGCGAGTTCAAGCTATAGGCAAACCCTAGCTACAGGTGAGTTCAAGCTGTAGGCGAACCCTGGCTACAGGCGAGTTCAAGCTGTAGGCGAACCTTGGGTCATGCTGGATGAATCTCGATTTGAGTGAGCCACGTGTCTGTTCGCGGTCTTACGTGCTTGCCAGTTAGGCTAACATTAGCACGTCGTTTCGCATTAAAGGTGGTATAATGGAAGCTCTTCGTTCCCCATATCCGATTTGGGCCGTTGTTAGAGGTCGTGCTTGAAACCGCTCATGTGAGATCCCAAATCGCTCTGCCTCCTTTGTGACCATTCGATCCGAACTACTGAATCGAATAGTAAGAGAGTACTTAGGCCGTACATTATATAGTGCTCTCCTTTGTTGCTGGAGTGGTCATGGTGTTCATCATTCCCTTCTCATTCAGGATAGCACCATGAGCAAAGGCATCCGCCTCGAAGAAGACGGGGAGTGATGCCTCTTCCTCAGCTGTTGTGCTCGGCTACTGTCCAGAGTCAAAACCCTCGGACTCCATTAACTTGCAAGCCCAGGTTGAGGAATTGGAGAACGT
>NC_033798.1:54732400-54779666 GCF_001876935.1 Asparagus officinalis | reverse complement strand
GCAGCCTCTCTCAGATCATGTGGCCCGCATCCGGTGCCTGGGTGGCTACAGACTCGCCATACGCTGTTTGATGAGGCTCCTCGATCTGGAATCACTTTTAACAAAGTTGGAGAATCTGTGACAGGTGAATTTGGAGTCCGTTGTGATGCTATTCTTAGCTTCAGCCTGTCGTCGCAGAATGTGGCAGCGAGAGTGCCGAATGTGAGACATAGAAGACAAAGAGTCCCTTATCAGTCGTTTGGATCTTCGGCAACACCTATTGCAAACAAACATGGAGGCTACCGCTTCCTCGATTCTTTTGGGCATAATCTCGTATGCTAAGGGGGAATCAAACTTGACGGGCCTACGCATTCAGAACGAGACCGTGCACGGTGATCTTGCAAGGGAGGGGCGTATTCTTCCAATGCTGCGCCAGGAGGATGTCGCCGCTAACGCTTCTTTCGAGGCAAAGGCCCGATAGGAGGTAGAGGACGAGGCTTGCTCCATGTGTGCGGAGAAGATAGCCGCGGTCAAAGCTGAGCTTGCGTCTTTCAACCTTCTAGAATAAGCTCGTAGGATAGGAGTAGAGTCAAGATGTCCTATTCAATCTTTTGTTTCTTGAATGTAATGTTATGACTCGTTTGATTGTAAAGTCATAACTTTATTCAAATGTATTGTCTAGAAAACAGCTGATGAATGAATTTCACACTTTCTTGATTCCTTGATACGTTGTGCATACCTTCCTTTCATTTTTTTTATTGTTGTGTATCGCTATCCAGCACCTAACTCATGTGATAGGCAAACTCAAGCATCGGCGAGTTTATGCTATAGGTGAGACCTAATACAGGTGAGTTTGTGCCACAGGAAAAACTCAAACGCAGATGAGTTTGTGCTGCAAGAGAAACTCAAGTGCATGCGAGTTTGTGCCACAGGCGAAACTCAAGCATAGGTGAGTTTGTACCACAGGTGAAACTCAAACACAGGCAAATTTGTGCTACAAGCAAAACTCGAGCATAGGTGAGTTTGTGCCTCAGGCGAAACTCAAACATAGGCGAGTTTATGTTGTAAGAGAAACTCAAGCATAGGTGAGTTTGTACCGCAAGCGAAACTCAAGCATAGGTGAGTTTGTACCGCAAGCGAAACTCAAGCATAGGTGAGTTTGTGCCGCAAGTGAAACTCAAGCATAGGTGAGTTTGTGCCATGCGTCCACCTGTGGACCCAAGTGCTTACCAGCTAGGGCAATGTGGGCGCGTCAATCCTTATTAAGTGCGAAGTGATGGAACACTCTGCCTTCCGTGTTTGATCTGAACCATTGATTCGGAATCCCAGAGGCTACGGCCTTCATAAGCATCGAATTCGAAGCGGCGTGGGGGATCTGAGCCGATCGATCCATATGAACCCACGGATCTCATCCGTCGAATTCTCCTCTACATAATGTCTTTGCTTTTCTCCTGATAGTGTTCTCGCGCTCACAAGTGCTTGCCTGAAGAAAACTCTTGCAGAGTGTTCCATATCCTGAACATGGCTCCCAAGATCAAGTCGTACGTTTCTAAGGGTAAGGGGGTCACTTTCTCCCCTGGCACTGCTGATGCCGATGCGACGTCGATCACCGCTGTCAGCCTAGTCTAGGGGTCGACTGCTTTGAGACTCACCTCGACGATAAACCTTCTCTGAAAGTTGGAGGAGGAATTACGTAGGGTGGAGACCATTGTCAGCCAAGGCGGTGGTAGCTGCTACGATATTTCTCCCTGGCTAACCGATCGTCTCGAGGAGATTCAGCGCGTAGGGGCGTCTGACTGGCTAAGCAATGCGGGCGAGAGCTTAATCGTCTGAAGGAGCTGCTATTTCACCTGGAGGAGCTGATGCATGTCGATCCTAGTGATGAGCCGATGCCCCTCATGATGAGTGCCCTATTCGAATGTGAAGCTTTGGCAAGGTGCATCCTGGAGAAGGAGGCTCAACTTAAACACTTGTGCAAGTAACATCGCGCCTTGCTAGCTAAGATGGATGCCTATCACGACGCTTTCTCTTTCCTGGAGGTCGAGTCCACTCGAGGAGAGGAGGACCTAAAGAAGTGGCAGGAGGAAAATGCAAGGGTTCTTCGCCTCACTACCAAGGAGTTTCAAGCCCTCCAAAGTCTGCATCAAGAAGAGGAGGATGGTGAGGCTACTCTCGCCAAGCTCCAGCAGAGACAGGAGGAGAAGGTCTGAGCCAGGCACGCGGCAGAGCTTGCGGACGTCAAGGCTAGGATTGCCAACTTCAGCCTACTGAAGTTTATTTAGAATGTTTCTTCTTTGTTATGCACTGCTGTAATTTTGTTGATGCTTGCTACATCTTTGTTTTGAACATGTCGCTCTTAAACTCTACCTTGAAAAGCTTTTCATGCTTTTGATTATTCTTGGTTTCGCATTCGTAGCTTTTCCTTATTTTCTGTGTTGATCTATACTTAGGACTTTTTGGTTGATCCTTGGTAGTCATTGTGTTTGACTCGTCTTTATTGTTCATTGCTTGAGTCGAGCTAACTACACTGTTTTTTGCAGTGTGGTAGGCCTTCGAGGAGTTTATCTTAGACTTGCGTCCTTCAGCTTGTTGGACTAGGCTTTCAGGGCTAAAGCCATGTTAAGATATTTTATCTCATTTTGCTTTTAATATAGTGTTATAACTTGTTTGATCGTAAAGTCATAACTTTATTCAAATGTATTGTCTTAGAGCTGGATGAATGTTATGCTCTTTTGGCTTCCCGGATATGTTCATGCATATATTCCTCTTTGTTATTGTTGCCTCCTATCCTTCAGCTCTTATCTCGCTTTGTTAGGTTGCCTTGGGCGAATTTCTAGCCGGAGGTGAATTCTGACCACAAGCGAATTCGAGCCATAGGTGAATTTAAGTTGAGAGAGAACTCTAGTCACCAGCAAATCAAGCTGTAGGCAAATTTTGGCCACAGGCGAATCAAGCTATGGGCAAATTCTGACCACAGGCAGATCAAGCCGTGTGTCCGGTTGCGGTCTTATGTGCTTGCCAGCTGGGCTGACACCGGCACGTCACTTCACATTAAAGGCGACATGATGGAAGTTCTTCGTTCCCCGTGCCCAATATGGGCCGTTAAACGATAGGCATGCACTTGGGCTGTACGTTATATATTTCTCTTCTTTCTTGTTAAAGAGGTTACGGCGCTCATCGTTCCCTTTTTTATTCAGGATGGCACCGCGAGCAAGGCATCTGTTTCGAAGAAGACAGGGAGTGACGCCTCCTCATCTGCCACGTCCGGCCGTGATCCGACGTCTAAGCCTTCGGATTCTGTTAACTTGTGGCCCAGGTCGAGGAATTGGAGAATGTCGTGAAGCGGGTGATCTCGCTCGTCGATCAGGGCTGTGGTACCTTCGCCGATCTAAAGCAGTCTCTCTCTGATTGCGTGGCCCGCTGTAGGGTGAATATTCGATTTCCCGAAAACAGGGAGTGTTTGTTTGTATTAATAAGAAGGCTTATTACAAACTAACAAATCAAATGTTTACAACAGAAGCAGAGGGAAAGCCCTCTTTGTTTTGTGTGGGGACTTTAGGTGGCTATAGGACGCTTCGTTCGATGCTCGTGTCGAGTCTGCTTCCCTTGGACCGTTCGATCGAGGTTGCTGGAGAGCTTCAGTACGCAGTAGAAGCTCGGGGCAATAGAGTTCGATTCTGCTTAGTTCGCCGGCGATCGGAGCTCGGAGCTAAACAGTGATGCTGCAATGCAAAGATTATGCAGAGAGCTTGGTCTCAACTCTTTTCTCTAAGTTTTGCGACCTCTCCTCCAGTGTACTGGAAGGGGCTTTTAAATGAAAGAAGGACAGCTTGACTCCTCCTTGAATTGTGGGATGTGACCACATCTTCTTCAGAGACGACCAGCTGCTCCTCGATACCATGAATGGTCATTCCAGGGATTGTGCTTTATGTCCTGTCACCTACAATGGGAAGACCCATTCTTGTATATGAGGCAACGACCGTCTGTTATCCGAGTGGACCTGACCGGCATTAATGAACCGCATTTATGAGTTCGCAGATCGATGAAGTGTCTGTCCGATCACTCGTACTGTGCGTGACCGCCCGGCGTGCTTTGAGCACGGTGCTTTCTCCTTTCCGGTCAGGAGAGGCGGCGAAGTAGGTGCACAGTACTCGAGTGGGTCTAGCCAACTTGCTGAGTGCCGGCGGATCTAGCTCTTGACTCAGACAGCCGAGGTGAGCCGTATTTATGAATGCTCAGGTTGACTCGACACCTATCCAGTCCTTCGCACTGTGCGTACTGCGAGCGACCGTTTGACGGTCTTGGGGTACTATGCTCTCTTCCCTCGGGTCGAGAGGGATGGGAAAGTCCAACTCAGCACGTGGGATAGCGGATACCCAGCTGTACTGACGGTCTTGGGGTTTGCTGGCGGATTCGACTCTGGACTCGGGCAGGCGAGTTGAGTGAAAGGCGAACTTCCGCCATCCTGATCGATCTTGACTCGTGCTGGCGAGCCTACCGTAAGGCGAACCTAGAATCGAACGTATCTGGCGTCTATGCGATTTAGGCCCGTGCCAGAGAACCGAGCGTGCGAGCTCTTCTCGCAGGCGAATTTCCTGTAATACTATAAAGGTATTTTTTACCGTCTACAAGACCCCCTTCAAAGTTTTCAGACCTAAACCGGCTCGCGTGTGGTCTGGAATACTTTGAACGAAGAAATTTTCGGCGAAGTAAGCGCACTTGATTTCTTTTAGGATTTTTAGCAAATCCTCAGCTATCAACGGGTTTGATGTGCCTTTACCGATCACCGTTTGAATCGGGCTAGCCATACTATTCCTCTCAGTATGATGAGTTGTCGAACAGTTTCTCTTAGGCTTAATGCTAAGATTTCTGCTCTAACCCTTAGCCGTCTGAGGCGTGGGTTTTAACCGTTTAAGCGAGGTCATTCTATTGGCTTCGTTTATAATTTTACCTTTAGTGGCGAGCGAGTCGTCCAGGAGAAATTAGTCTTTGGGAGCCAAGTTTCGCGCAACTCGCGGGGTCATGCCAAGTATTTGCAGGCGAAACCCGCCCTTTTTGAGGTGGGCCCAGATCTGACGGGAGATGAGCCACGTGTCAGCTGATAGGGCCTTGTGCTTCCCAGCTAAGGCGGCGCGGTCTCATTGGGTCGCGGCGATCGTGGTTTGACAACACGATTTCGTGTGTTTCGCCCCGTGACGCATCGTGGCCGTGGTTTTCGGGTTCAACCGTCGGATGTAGCCGCCAACCTCGGTTCTTTCGATATACCGAGGGTGATCTGGGCCGTCGAATTTGATCGTGGCCACATCTTCTGTCCGTTAGGGTTTTCGCTTTTCGAGGGCAGTCGTGGCCACGTGGACAACTCCGCCCTTCTAAATCAGTCATTTTCCTCCATTGGGAGTTACCGTGCTCTCAAATCTTGAAAGGAACCTCCAAGGAAAGAATTCCCACTTCATCCTACAATGGCTCCGAAATCTAAGAGGGGCAAAGTGAGGGGTGCGGGCCCCGGACGTTACTCCGACCGTCTCTCTGCCGGCATGCCTGCCGGTGCTCTGGAATCGCGCCCAGGTACGTTGATGGGTTCGTTAGATGATCTCTTGTAAGTCTTAGGCGTCGGATTTTAGGAAAGTGAGTGTTACTCATTTCCCCGATTTGGGGCAAAGTCTGCCCTATTTTGCCTTTAGAGGATGAGTACTGTCCCTACAGGCGAATCCTTCAGTGGAGAGGAGGCGAACTCCCTTTTCGTAAGGCGAGTTCGGCCCTTTCCCATTAGAGGCGAGTGCAGTCTGTACGGATAGACCTCGTTCGAAATGGGTTCCCCCTTTCGATAGGCGATTTCGCCCTCCTCTGTTCGATGGGCGATTTCGCTCCCACAGCTGATTTCGTCTCAATTGCCTTTTTATTTCTTGTTGCAGCGACCTTCTCCGATGAGGCTCTCCCGGAGGGTGTGGCGGTTGGCCACGCCGGGGCTACACGGCACCTTCTCGATTTCCTTCTTTGGCTCCAGTGCCCGTATTCACCGCTGATAAGCCGCATGGTCTGGTACAGAGAGTCACGGATGGTCATCACTTGACATTACGTGAGTTGACGACCAACGCGGCGCTGACAGATGAGGACAGGGCAGAACTACCGAAGCCTTAATTTTTGTTCGGCGACGCTATGGCTGACCCTTCCGCCCTGTTGCTCAAAGAGAGCCGGTGGTTCCGCACGGTAGAGGGGGCTCATTATTACCTCCCCAGCATGTCGAGAGGGTTTTCGATCGTCGAGCTGCGGTCCTTCGCCATTCCTCGGACGATGAACTGGGATTTGACCCCCACTCAGGACGGGGTCACTTGTGGCGTCTTTACGGGCTCTACGGCTGGGTATGGAGTGGAGAGTTCGTGCAAGCGCGTGACGGGCCTATGCCCTGGCTTAATGTCCACTGAACCGCCCGTGGGGGAGTCGACAGCGGTGGCGGAGCCCTTCCGTCACCGCTTCTTTCGAGCTGGTGGAAGCTTTCCCCCTAAGGACTTTAGGGCCCCGGGGTGGGTCTATTCTGCACCCGGCAGCGACACGTGGTGGTCCAAGATCACCGACTATGTCCTGACCGAAAATGCTGACCTCAAGGACACAGAGCTGTATGTGGCCATCGAAGCCACTCGACACGGCCTGCGGATCAACGCTTCTCAGTTCCATAGTATCCTGGAACTATATTGCGCGGAAAGCGGCACATTTTTCACCCCCAATGGTGAGCTCGGTATCACCCCTCACGAGATGTACGACGTGTCAGGGCTGCCTCTGGGAGACTTTCCTTACGAGGAGTACGTCCCCGATCAAGATGAGATCGACCAGCTGTCGAACCATTCCCCTTTGGCGGTAGAAACTCTGTGGGAGTTACTCTGCCACTACCACATATGCTTCAGTACCTTAGGGGCCTCGGATCATAAGGGGAAGAAGAAGAAGACCCCGGGGATCAGCCATAAGAATTAGGCTGATTATCTGTTCCCGGGGAACGATGTCAAGGGGAAGCCCGCTTCCACATGAGGGAGCGCGTCATAGTATCGCCCGTCGTCGACGCTGACCCCAGGCGATACTTGATCGCGGCGAGTTTCGCTCGGAAGCTGAACTCAACTGTTGGCGATTTCAAGTAAATGGCAAAGCTCATTTGCTGGCGAATTTCGCTTGGCAACGGAACTCAATGGCTGGCGAGTTTATGCTGCGGGCGAAACTCGTATGATAATGGGCTTGTGTTGGAAACCCGACTCGATTTGCCCGGCGAGTTTGAATTGGAGGCGAAAATTGAGCAGTCAGCGAGTCTGTCCAACAGTCGGAGATCCAACCGCGGGTGAACCTCACGCCACGTGTCGGTCGGCGGGCCCAAGTGCTTGCCAGCCAAGACTCTGCAGGCGCATTAATGCTTATTTATGGTGAAGCGACCGGTCGCTTCGCCTCTCGTGCCCAATCCGATCTGTCGGTTTGGGGTCTCGAGAGTAGCCTTTAATGGCGTCGAGTTCGAAGCGTCGCAGGGCGTTCGGACCGCTTAATCGCTTGGGGTGATGAATCCCAGCCGTTGGATTCCTCGGCATATATATCCGCACGCGCCCCTCTGGTGATGCCTCGCTCACACGGCGATGTGAGCGGGAGCTTGAGCGCATGGAGGGGTGGATGTACCGCCTCGAGGAACTGGTTTACGAGGACTCCTCCGACATGCCCCCGCCCCCCTCTCTGTGCTTTCTGCTTGAACGCGAAGAGCGAGCGAAGCGGATCCAGGCGAAGGAGGCTGAGCTTCGACGTCTGCGGAAGCAGCATCGGGCTGTCTTGGATCGGATGGACGCCTATCTGGACAGAGCCTTCTTTGAGGAGGCTGGTTCTCTCCGAGGCGAGGCGAAGCTGCTTGAGCGCGAGCACAAAGCTAGGAGACTTGGCGAGACCGCCAGGGAGGTGGAGAAGGCACTTCAGCTTCTTCACCAGGAGGAAGAGGCCAGCAAGGCGAACTTGGCCAAGCAGCAGCAGAGGGGAAAAGAGGAGGCGAGGATCGGACGTGCAGCGGAGCGTGCGAAGCTCAAAGCCAAGATCGGCTCGTTCAGCCTGCTGAAGTTTTTGTAATTCTCATGCCGTCTGGATCCTCTTTTCTTCTGTTCGTTTTGTTAACTTAATTGGTGCCTTGGGCATCTCAGTTAAACTGAAAACTTATGTAAATCTCAGCCCGTTGTGGCTCCTTTGCTTATTTTGCTTATTCTTGCTTTGCATGCACAGTCTCCTTTTTTCTTCGTCTGCGCTGTCTGGCATCCGAGTTGCATTTGGCGAGCCCTCGACTGTCTTGCTTTTGACTTAGTCGTTTTAGGTTCTTGCTCTGCTCTCTGTTGCTCACAGCGTGGGATCGGGTCAACTCCGATCTTCGCGTTGTAGCTTCAATGAAATTGAGAGGGCAGTACTTGGCTTGCAGCAGAGAACAATCGCTCGTCCCTGCGGCCAACTGAAGAATTTCAACTTCAACTCGCCTCTTGGCGAGTTGTCGCCTGGGGAATCGACAGGCAGGTCGTCCGTCGAACCGCCTTTGACAATTGTCGTCATTTGGGGAACGTGACAATTGATTGTGGTAGGAGCCGCCGCATGGTAGACTACTACAGAAGCAATAGCACATTGCGTGGTAGGCTACTACTTAGGCTGTGTTATTCGCAGGAATAACGGCGCCAATCATCAGAGGTGATCATTAACTTGATGGGGTCTTGTCGCGATTGGAGCGACTGGAATAACGGCGCCAATCATCAGAGGTGATCATTAACTTGATGGGGTCTTGTCGCGATTGGAGCGACTGTAGGGACCTACCATTCTTCGGAAGAGGATTGGTAAGTGGATTGTGTCAGAGGTTTAATGTTAACTTGACAGGAAATGTCGTGATTGGAACGACTTTGAGGACCCACCATCCTTTGGAAGAGGATTGGTAAGTGGATTGTGTCAGAGGTTTAATGTTAACTTGACAGGAAATGTCGTGATTGGAACGACTTTGAGGACCCACCATCCTTTGGAAGAGGATTGGCGAGTGGATTTTGTCAGAGGTTTAATGTTAACGTGACAGGAAATGTCGTGATTGGAACGACTTTGAGGACTCACCATCCTTTGGAAGAGGATTGGCGAGTGGATTTTGTCAGAGGTTTAATGTTAACGTGACAGGAAATGTCGTGATTGGAACGACTTTGGGGATTCACCATCTCATTGGAGAAGATAGGCGGATTGAATGTGTTTGTCGTGATGTGAACGACTTTAGTGGATCCGCCATCTCAATGGAGAAGATAGGCGAATTGAGGGTGTTTGTCGTGATATGAACGACTTTAGTGGATCCGCCATCTCAATGGAGAAGATAGGCGAATTGAGGGTGTTTGTCGTGATATGAACGACTTTAGTGGATCCGCCATCTCAATGGAGAAGATAGGCGAATTGAATTCCACAAGAGGCTTTCGCCAGAGCGGGTAAAGTAGGAACAGTTTAGCCTCGTGTACCAGTTGGAGGGTGCGAGGACCAGTTTAGACTCGTGCACTCGTGGGAGTTTGCGAAGGCGAACTAGGGGTAGTACTTCTTCAGATACTTACCGTTGATGGGCATCATGATCTTATCGCCGTTCGGTTTGACGAGGTGATAGGCGCCGTTCGAGTAGACTGTCTCTACCACGAATGGTCCTTCCCATTTGGACTGGAATTTCCCCTTCTTCTTGGAAGTGAGGATCATTGGTCGACGGACGGAGAGCACGAGCTCTCCCTCTTTGAAGGCTCAGCGCTTGACTTTCTTGTCGAAGCTCCTGGCCATCCGAGCTTGGTAAAACTCAATGTGCTGCTGAGCTTCCAGTCGCTTGTCGTCCAGTGCTTCGAGCTCTGCGAGTCGAAGTTGGTGATTCTCCTCAGTCGTCATCCATGTTGCTAGGGCGACACGGAGGGATGGAATCTGAATCTCTAATGGCAATACAGCTTCACAGCCGTATACCAACGAGTAAGGCGTGGTGCCAGTCGGTGTACGAACCGTCGTGCGATATGCCCACAGGCTCTCACCTAGCTTTTCGTTCCAGTCGCGCTTGCTAGTGGAAGTCAGCTTGGTCAAGATCTTGATGATCGTCTTGTTGAAAGCTTCGGCCAGACCATTCGCTGAAGGGTTGTAGGCCGTGGACGAGAGGTTCTGTATCCGGAATTTGTCGCAGAACCTAGTGAAGGCATGGCTAACGAATTGCGTGCCATTGTCGTGAATGATACGCCGGGGTACGCCGTATCGGTAGATGACATGGTGCTTGATGAATTTGATCACGTCGCTAGTCTTGACTTCTCTTAAGGGGATGGCCTCCGCCCATTTAGAGAAATAATCAGTAATGGCGAGGATGAAGCGATGACCTTTCGCCGATGGTGGAGAAATTGGTCCAACTATGTCCATCCCCCATGCCTCGAAGGGCCAAGATGCCCTCGTCGGATGTAGATCCTCAGGAGGCTGGTGTATGTAGTTGGCGTGGATCTGGCATTCGTAACATCGCTTAGCATAAGCGACTGCATCAGTAACCATCCCAGGCCAGAAGTAGCCCATCCTTCGTAAGCGATCCCAAAGCTTGGGTCCGGGCTGATGAGCTCGCTGGTGACAGTGACCCGTTGGGTCGTTCCAAGAGGCTGGGCTAAGTTAGCTGCCAAGGATGCGAGAGCATCCGCATGGGTGTTCCTTGAGCGGAGCACGTGTTCAATGCGGAAACTCTCGAATAATTCCACTAGTCTAACGGCCGCTCTATGGAGTGGGATAAGATCTTCATTCCTGACTTCATATTCGCCAGTTATTTATTTAACAATGAGTTGCGAATCGCCATAAGCCTCCAGATGCTTTATCCCGAGCTCTTTGGCCAACTCGAGCCCTATGAGCAACGCGTTGTACTCAGCTACATTGTTGGTACATGGTTCCGTCAAGGAAAAGGCCCGGGGTAACACGTGACCATGCGGAGAGGTGAGGACCACCCCCACTCCTGCAGAAATAGAGCCGCTCACGCCTGCGCGAGACGCGCCGTCGAAGAACATCTACCACACCTCTGGCGATGAAGTCATATTAGCTTCGGGAGGTTCATCTGACAGATCTTCAAATAGGTCGATCTTCACCCCCAGCGGGTGACTAGCCATGAGATCGCAGATGGCTTGTCCCTTGACTAATTTCTGCAGCATGAAGTGGATGTCGTATTGAGAGAGCAGAAGCGCCCACCTGGCCAGGCGCCAGTTTAACGCTGCGGGTTGTGTCATGAAGACCCGAATGGGATTCATCCGGGAGATGACATGGATGGTTTGGCCAACCAAGTAGTGCCGCATCTTTTGGATAGCGAACACCAAGGCTAGGCATTCCTTCTCGACCATTGGGTACCATTGCTCGGCGCCCTGCAAGGTTCTGCTCAGGTAGTAGATGCCCTGCTCATGGCCTGTATCGTCGTTTTTAGCCAAGAGGGCTCCTAAAAAGTGTTCCATGGCCCGTACATATATGAGGAATGGCCTCCCTGAGATTGGCGCCGCAAGGACAGGCGGATTGCGGCACATCTCAATCAGCGTCGCCTCAGAAACTTGGTCCCGACAGTGGACTGATCGATTTCGAAATCTTTTCACGAAGTCGTTAACCGACTCCGACTTCCGCTGCTTCTCAGCGAGGAGAGTGGCCATTGACACTTCTGTGTCGTCGTCGAAGAAGCGGGCGAGGAAGAGCTTTTCGACGTCGGCCCATGCCTTGATGGAGCCGGGCTCCAGTTTGCGGAACCATTCAAAGGCCACCCCCTTGAGGGTACCTATGAATAGTCGAGTGAGAATGGCGTCATTCCCGGTGAGGAATCCGGTCTGCGCCATGAAATAGTAGATGTGCTGTGAGGGTGACCCCTTGCCATCAAACTGTACCAAGCTGATTGGCTTGAATTTCGCTGGGTATGGGACTGTGATGGGACTGTGTCCCATTCGATGGGGTAGGGACGTACCACCCCCAGCTTGTTCATATTTTGCTGAAGCTTTAATGCGTTCAGCTGGTCCTGGAACTCGTCGAATCTTTTGTCACGGGTGCTATCCGCGGTGTGCGACGTTCCTATCGATGTTTTGGAGGAGTAATCGGACTGTCGATCATCCTCCGTCTCAGCCGCCGGATGGTAAGGAGGTACCCACTCCTTGTCCCTGGTTTGCCGGGGTAAGGGACCGATGGTCGCCTGCTGTGCCTCCAACTTTTGAGCCATTGTCTGCTCGTGGTTGGTATCGGTCATGTGCGCCCTCGCCTGCGCGTCTTGACTTGAGCGCGAGGTCTGGGATGTGGCCGCCGCCGAATGAACCTCATCTTCGCCGCAGGAGGGAGGTACTAGGGTGGAATAGTCAAACCCAATACTTACCCCCCTGCAACTACGGGTTCGCTGGAATATGCCTTCCTGCCGACATCGAGCGAACCGGGTGTTAGGTCTTAAGACGGAGTCCGAGTCTGGCGAGTCGGAGAGTACCGCCTTCCCCTGATCCGTCATGTTGACTGTGGCGGATGAGAGCTCCAGGTCGTCAGCAGCGCGTCTTTTCTGGTGACGGTGCCTTCGACGGGAGGGCCTTGGTCGAGAGGACTGTTGAGAAAGCCTCTCAAACACCGAAGGTTTCGCCGTTCCAACGCATTGGCAGTCGGTGAGGACCGTGTGGATGAGTCTCTCACAGTGGCACTGAGGACTCGCCTCATGGATAGTGCGTTTGCGAGTGTGACAACCCCCGGCCTCAGAAGAGTCGCTCTGGTGAGCCGACGAGAGATTTTTGGGCGCTCTCTCTGGTGCGCGTTGGGTGGAATGCTTTGGTGCTGGAGTTGGGCGATCTCGCCTTGACTGGCGAGTCTTCGCGTTTGAGCGAACTCCAGTACGTGGGCGAGTTTCGACCCCATGTTTAGAAGAGCGGGTTCGGGAGGAACCGCCTATTTCCTTTCCTTTACGTTTATCCGCCAAATGATTATGGCGAGGCTCGCCAGCCTTCGAGGATTCGCCTACTCGGGTAGGCTCGTACGCTCGGTGTGGTTTATTCGCATCAGGGATATGACCTGAGAAGCGAAGTCCTCCTGAGCGGATGGCTCTGCCGTCCTCGGTTGGCGCCCCTGATTTGGAGGGCCTTCCGACGTCGGGCAGTTTGCCTTCCCGTCTAGTGTTTCTCGGGCCTGTATGATGGTTCAGGCCATTATGAGAAACGGAGGTTTGGACCCCCTGTCTGACGGGCGTTCGCCGCTGCTGTTGGTTAACTCTCCTATCGAGGGGAGCATCACCACAGGTAGTGGCAGTGTTGTTTGTGCCGGAGTGAACCGGCGTTCCCTCCGAGGCGGGTGTCTGTGTGGACCGCTTGGCGATCCATCTGGCAGACCCTTGCCTCTTGTGCTCGATCTCTGGCTTGGCCTTGATCGATTGCGAGGGAGTGGGCTCCTCCGATGATACTCGGTTGGAACCCTCAGGTGCAGAGGCTTTGACCGTCTGAGGTCGGCCTCGGTGCACAGCTCTGTGGCGTTTGCGGGACGCATCGCCACCAGAGGAGGAGGAGGATAAGTACTCTTCGTACTTAGCCTGGTCGAACTCGATTTCTAGGGACTCTACTGTCGTCCCGACAGCAACCTCATCAAACTGAGCCACCACCATTTCACTCGATGAAACAGCTGCTCCCACTGTGGTCGCCATCTTCTGTAGGGTGAAAATTTGATTTCCCGAAAACAGGGAGTGTTTGTTTGTATTAATAAGAAGGCTTATTACAAACTAACAAATCAAATGTTTACAACAGAAGTAGAGGGAAAGCCCTCTTTGTTTTGTGTGGGGACTTTAGGTGGCTATAGGACGCTTCGCTCGATGCTCGTGTCGAGTCTGCTTCCCTTGGACCGTTCGATCGAGGTTGCTGGAGAGCTTCAGTACGCAGTGGAAGCTCGGGCCAATAGAGTTCGGGTCTGCTTAGTTCGTCGGCGATCGGAGCTCGGAACTAGGCGGTGGTGCTGTAATGCAAGGATTTGCTAACAGCTTGGTCTCAACTCTTTTTTCTCCAAGTTTTGCGACCTCTCCTCCAGTGTGCTGGAAGGGGCTTTTAAATGAAAGAAGGACAGCTTGACTCCTCCTTGAATTGTGGGATGTGACCACATCTTCTTCAGAGACGACCAGCTGCTCCTCGATACCATGAATGGTCATTCCAGGGATTGTGCTTTATGTCCTGTCACCTACGATGGAAAGGCCCATTCTTGCATATGAGGCAACGGCCGTCTGTTATCCGAGTGGACCTGACCGGCATTAATGAACCGCATTTATGAGTTCGCAGATCGATGAAGTGTCTGTCCGATCACTCGTACTGTGCGTGACCGCCCGGCGTGCTTTGAGCACGGTGCTTTCTCCTTTCCGGTCAGGAGAGGCGGCGAAGTAGGTGCACAGTACTTGAGTGGGTCTAGCCAACTTGCCGAGTGCCGGCGGATCCAGCTCTTGACTCAGACAGCCGAGGTGAGTCGCATTTATGAATGCTCAGGTTGACTCGACACCTATCCAGTCCTTCGCACTGTGCGTACTGCGAGCGACCGTTTGACGGTCTTGGGGTACTATGCTCTCTTCCCTCGGGTCGAGAGGGATGGGAAAGTCCAACTCAGCACGTGGGATAGCGGATACCCAGCTGTACTGACGGTCTTGGGGCTTGCTGGCGGATTCGACCCTGAACTCGGGCAGGCGAGTTGGGTGAAGGGCGAACTTCCGCCATCCTGATCGATCTCCACTCGTGCTGGCGAGCCGGCCGTTAGGCGAACCTAGAATCGAACATATCTGACATCTATGCGATTTAGGCCCGTGCCAGAGAACCGAGCGTGCGAGCTCTTCTCGCAGGCGAATTTCCTGTAATCCTATAAAGGTATTTTTTACCGTCTACACCCGCATCCAGTACCAGTGCGACTATAGGCTTGCCATACGCTGCTCAATGAGACTCATTGATCTGGAATTGCTCCTAACAAAATTAGAGGACTTGTGGCAGGCAGATTTGGAGCCCGAAGTGACACTATTCTTGGCTTCAGCTCGTCGTCGTGCCATATGGAAGAAAGAGTGCCGAAGGCAAGATATAGAGGACCAAGAATCCCTTATCAGTCATTTGGATCTTCAGCAGCACCTATTGCAAGTTGAAATGGAGTCTACCATTTCCTCGATCTTTTTGGGCATGATCTCGTATGGTAAGGGGGAGTCAACTTTAACGGGCCTACGCATTCAGAGCGAGACTATGCATGGCGATCTTGCAAGGATGAGGTGTACTCTGCCATCACTGCGCCAGGAGGATGCCGCCGCTAACGCTTCTTTTAAGGCAAGGGTTTAGTGGGAGGCAGAGGACGAAGCACTCGCTGTGCATGCGGAGAAGATAGCCACAGTCAAAGCCAAGCTCACGTCCTTTAAACTTCTAGACTAATCTCGTAAGAAAGGAGTAGATTCAAGATGCCATGTTCAATGTTTTGTTTCTTGAATGTAATGTTATGACTCACTTGTAAGTCATAACTTTGTTCGAATGTATTGTCTAGAAACGGCTAATGAAATTCACGCTTTCTTGACTCTAAGATGTTGCACACACACTCTTTTCATATATAATTTTTTTTATTGTGTCGCTATTCAGCGTCTTACTCATGCGACAGGCAAGCCCAATTGCTGGTGAGTTTATGCCGCAGGCGAAACTCAAGCGCAGCCGAGTTTGTGCTGTAAGCGAAACTCAAGTGCGGGTAAGTTTATGCCAAGGCGAAACTCAAGCGCAGGCGAGTTTACACCACTGGCAAAACTCAAGCGTAGGCGAGTTTATGTCACAGGCAAAACTCAAGAGCAGGCGAGTTTGTGTCACGCGTCCGCCTGTGGACCCAAATGCTTGCCATCTAGGGCGATGTGGGCGCGTCAGTCCTCATTAATTGTGATGTGACTGAACGCTTCGCCTTCCGCGCTTGATCCGAACCATTGGTTTGGAGTCCCAAAAGTCGAGGCTTTTATGGGCATCGAGCTCGAAGCATCGCCATAGATCCAATCCGCTCGATTCATTCGAGCCAAAGAATCTCAACCGTCGGATTCCCAACTATATATAGTGTTCACCACTCTCTTGGTAGAATTCTTGCACTCACAAGTGTTTGATCAAAGAAAACTTCTTTGCGAAGCTCTTCTCACCTGGATCAATGGCTTCCGAATCCAAGTCGAACGCTCCAAAGGGGAAGGGGTTCACTTCCTCCTCTGGTGTCGCCGACGCTGCCGTGGTGCTGACCGTCGCTACCATGGTGCCGAACGTCACTCTCGGCCCAGCCTAAGGGTCCACAGCTCTAAACCCTACTCCATTGCTCACCATCCTCTGAGAGTTGGAGGATGACCTACGTAGGACAGCCGTCGCCGCTAGTCAAGGCGTCGGGAAATATCACGACGTGCTCCCCCTCGTGGTCGAACGTCTCGAGGAGATCAAATGCATGGGCGGTCCTCAGCTTGCCCAACGGTGCGAGCAAGAGCTTCATCGCTTGGAGGGATTGATGTACCGCCTAGAAGCATTGGTGCAGCCGACCTCAAAGACGAGCCAACTCCCCTCGCAATGAGTGCGTTGTTCGAGTGTGAAGCTCTAGCCAGGCGCATCCTGGAGAACATCGTGCCTTACTAGCCGAGATGGACGCTTATCTCGACGCCACTTTCTTCACAGACGCAAGGTCCCTCGAGGGAGAGGAGAACCTGATAAGGCTCGAGGATGAGAAGATGCCGGTCTGTCACCTCGCTGAGGCAGAGGTAAGGGCACTCTAGCTCCTTCGTTAGGAAGAGGAGGATGACGAGGCTGTTTTCGCCAGGCTCCAGTAGAGGTAGGAGGAGAAGACCCGAGCTAGGCAGGCAGCGGAGCTTGTGAACATCAAGGCGAGAATCGCTACTTTCAGTCTTTCAAAGTTGATGTAGCATGTTGTTCTTTTAGACATTGTTGTAATTTTGCTGATGCTTGTTGCATCATAGCTTAAAACATTATATCTCTAAACTTGGCTTGGAATGGCCTCTTATGCTTGTGTTTAATCTTGATTTTGCATGCGCAGCTTTTCCTTATTTTCTGTGTTGATCTGTACTTAGGACTTTTTGGTTGATCCTTGGTAATCATTAAGTTCAACTCGCCTTACTGCTTCTCGTTTGAGTTGAGCTAGCTACACTATCTTCCGCAGTGTGGCGGGCCTGTGAGGAGTTTATCTTAGACTTGATTGCTAGGATTCTCTTCCACCCTTGGTCGTTCGTAGTGTGGGGTCGGGTTAACTCCAACTCTCGCATTGTAGTTCAGGCGGGTTTGAGATGTTAAGGATTAACAATCTATCCCAAACAGAACGATTGCTTGTGCATGTGACCAAATCAAAGTCCCGATAATGACCCACTATTTGGTAGGTTGCTGCGCGGGGGTTGACTGAAGCATGTCGCCTGGTGTTTGTTGGAAATTTGCAGTAAAAAGACAATGAAAGAAAAATTGACTTGTATTCCTCTCAAAATCAATTACAATTTGGATTCCGATTACAAAAGATAGGAGAATGAATTTGATTCTCCCCTTTGTTTAATTCTGGGTTCTTCACGGTGGCGATGAGATGCCTCCCTCGAATGCTCGCGTCGAGTTTGCTTCTCGTTGACGATCCGAACGTCTTGATTCACTGGAACGTGATTTTCTCCTCACGATTTGACGCTGTGGAGAACTTGCATGGCAAGTCTAAAAAAAATAACTCTTAACGAGTTAATAACTCGGAGCGAGTTTATCTTTATGAAAGAGTTGATTTAAACCGAAAGTTCGGTTAATAAGCCAAGGATAAAGAAGCTCCTGTTGTCTACCTCTAAAGCTCCAGTCGAAGAACGAATGCTCTTCTTTGCTGCCAATCCTCAGGTCCAAAAAGCCAGCCCTTGACCGAATTTCCCTTTGTTGATGAGAGAAAATCCCATCCAAAGCTAGCCGAAGATCTCTTCTTTGCTCCCCCCCCCCCAAAACAAAAGCTCCTCCATGGGCTGAGTGGGGTGTAACCACCCCCTCTTAAACAGCTCCCGAAATAGTGGGGAAAACGGTTTTGAAACCGTTCTGTTAGTGCTTTGAACGAGTCAAAACGCTGAAAATAGCGTTCTGGGCCTTAACTCTGCGTCTTATTGATGAGACGCAGAGTTGGGTGCTTGTTGGGAGTTGAAAACGCAAGGGCCGCTTGCGTTCGGACCTTAACTCTGCGTCTTAAAGATGAGACGCAGAGTTGGGCGCTCGCTGGGAGTCGAAAACGCACGGTTGGTGCTGTTTTAGAGATGAACTCTGCGTTTTAGGCTGAAAACGCAGAGTTGGGCCTGTTTTAGGCTGAAAACGCACAGGTCGTGCTGTTTTAGAGATGAACTCTGCGTTTTAGGCTGAAAACGCAGAGTTGAGCCTGTTTCAGGCTGAAAACGCACAGGTCGTGCTGTTTTAGAGATGAACTCTGCGTTTTAGGCTGAAAACACTGAGTTGAGCCTGTTTAAGGCTGAAAACGCACAATTGGGCCGTTTTAGAGGTGAACTCTGCGTTTTAGGCTGAAAACGCAGAGTTGGGCCATAACTCTGCGTTTTGATGTTATATCACAAGGATAACCTCTGTGTTTTGAGGTTATAACGCTGGTTCAACCTGTGTGTTTTGACTCTGTAATGCAGAGGCGAACCTTAGGCGGGCTTGGCGAGCTTCAAGCTAAGTCCAATGTTCTGACGAAGTCCGGTATTACAGACGGACTTCAGAACATAATTTGCTACGAAGAACATGTCATAACTTTCAAACCGTAAGTCGGAATTGGACGAATTATATATGAAAATCGGCTATCTCGACGAGACAGGGCTATCCGAACCGAGCCAAAGGCTTCGGTTCGCTTCCTTCGTTTTACCAAATTCCTTACGGTTTGAGAGATATCTGCGTTCTAATATGAAGAGACCGTCAATTTGTAGTCTCTTTTGCTAGAGCTTTGCACGGATCGTCCTCTTGTAATCTTCGTCTTGGCTCCTTGAAAATATGAGAGTCGTCAGATTGTAACTCCCGATGTTGATTGTGAATGCTGTTGAATTAGAACTTTCATCAGTTGTCGTGAAGGTCGTCAGATTGTAGCCTTCTACGTGAAAGTCCTCAAATTGTAGCCTTCTGGAAGTCGTCAGATTGTAACTTCCATCATCAGTGTTTGATGGGGGATCAACTATCTATTGTGATTTTTAGACAGCCGCCCTTAACGAACACCATCGCTCGAGAGGACGATGATGTTAGGGTAATCGAATCGTTCAGGGACGTAGGAGTGTGACGATTGATTGTTGTAGGAGCCGTCACATGGTGGACTGCTACCCATCGATTGTTCTAAAAGAATATTAGAATGCTCTGAATAGGTCAGGTCATTCAGGGACGTACGAGTGTGACAACCGACCGGAGTAGTAACGCGTCGCATGGTAGGTTACTACTCGGGCAGTGTCATTCGTGGGAATAACGGAGCCTGCTATCAGAGGTAATCATTAACCCGATAGAATCTTGTTGCAATTGGAGCAACTATGAGGACCTATCATCCCGTGGGAGAGGATTGATAGGTTGATGTGGCCAGAGGTGACAGTTAACATGGCTGTATTGTTTGTCGCGATGTGAGCGACTCTGTGGGCTTACCATCCTATTAGAGAGGATTAGTAAGTTGATTTCGTCAGAAGTAATAGTTAACATGACAGTAGGAGTCATCCCATCATCCTATTAGAGAGGATCGACTAGTGCGATTTGGGGGAGACCATCAGAGGTGAAGATTAACTTGATAGTGGAATTTGGTCCTAACTGTAGAAAGGTTTCACCGAATGGGGATTGTTTATCACGATGTGAGCGACTCTGTGGGCTTACCATCCTATTAGAGAGGATTAGTAAGTTGATTTCGTCAGAAGTAATAGTTAACATGACAGTAGGAGTCATCCCATCATCCTATTAGAGAGGATCGACTAGTGCGATTTGGGGGAGACCATCAGAGGTGAAGATTAACTTGATAGTGGAATTTGGTCCTAACTGTAGAAAGGTTTCACCGAATGGGGATCTGGATTCCCCTAAGAACACTATACGCAGAGTCTTATAGGGGGTTTCTCATGAGCAGTGGCTCATACTCGCAAGTATATCAGAGTATATGAAGTAGGAATGGTTTAACCTCGTGTACCAGTTGGAGGTGGTAAGGGCCGGTTTAGACTCGTGCACTTGTAGGAGTTTGAAGGGCTAGTTTAGACTCTTGCACCAGTAGGAGTTGCAAGGGTAGTTTAGACTCTTGCACCAGTAGGAGTATGTGGGGTAGTACTAAGAGTAGTACTTCTTTAGGAATTTGCTATTGATAGGCATCATGATCTTATCGTCGTTTGGTTTGACGAGGCGATAAGCTCCATTCGAATAAACTGTCTGTATCACGAACGGTCATTCCCATTTGGGCTGGAATTTGCCTTTCTTCTTGGAAGTGAGAATCATCGGTCTTCAAACAGCAAGGACCAATTCTCCCTCTTTGAAGGATCGATGCTTGACTTTCTTGTCGAAGGCTTTAGCTATTCGAGCTTGGTAGAACTCAATGTGCTGTTGGGCTTCAAGCCGCCTTTCATCCAACGATTCTAGTTCCGCGAGGTGTCGTTGATGATTGTCCTCGGTCATCATCCCTATAGCTAGAGAAACACGAAGGGATGGAATTTGAATCTCTAATGGTAACACGGCCTCACAGCCATATACCAATGAGTAAGGCGTGTTGTCAGTCGGTGTGCGAACCGTTGTGTAATACATCCATAAGCTCTCACCAAGCTTCTCGTTCTAGTCGCGCTTGCTATTGGAGGTTAGCTTGGTTAGGATCTTAATGATGGTTTTGTTGAAGGCCTCGGCTAAGCCATTTGTCGAAGGATTATAGGCTGTAGAGGAAAGGTTCTGAATTTAGAACTTGTCACAGAACTGGGTGAATGCATGACTAACGAATTACGTGCTGTTGTCATGGATGACACGTCGAGGTACACCGTATCAATATATGACATGATGTTTGATAAACTTGATCACATCATTGGTTTTGACTTTTCTTAAGGGGATGGTTCGGCCCATTTGGAGAAGTGGTCAGTGATCGCCAGGATGAACCAGTGACCCCTTGTTGATGGCGGGGATATTGGACCGACTATATCCATTCCCCATGTTTTGAATGGCCATGACGATGTTGCTGTATGCAGGTCTTTAGGAGGTCGGTGCATATAATTGGCATGGATTTGGCATGCGTGGCATCGTTTGGCATAAGCAATTGCGTCGCTAACCATCCCTGGCCAAAAGTAGCCTATCCTCCGCAGACGATCCCACAGCTTAGGTTCCGGCTGGTGAGCTCTGTAGGTGCCCTCATGGGCTTCACGCAGAGCTTGTTGCGCTTCTATCTTTGAAAGTTATCGGAGCAATAAACCATCATACGACCTACGATATAACGTCTTTGTGGTCAAGTCGTAGTAGAACCTTGAGGTGCGTCGGCGGACAGATTCTTGCTCCCTAACGTCTTTAGGTAACATGTCGTACAAAACGTAGTTGATGATCGGGAGACACCAATATTTCGGGTCAAGTTGATCCGGAGCTTGGTGAGTAGTATTTACTTCTAGAACGTTCTCCGATCGAAAGAGTCATCGGCTCGCTATAATGACACATTGAGTCATCTCTAACGGCTGAGCCAAGTTAGCTACTAAGGACGCGAGGGCGTCCGCATGCGTGTTCTTGGAACGAAACACATGCTCAATGCGGAAGCTTTCGAATGACTCAACTAGTTTGGTAGCCTCTTTATGAAGCGGGATTAGATCGTCATTTCTAACCTCATATTCCCCCGTCATCTACTTAACAATAAGTTGAGAGTCATCGTAGGCCTCGAGATGCTTTACCTCTAACTCTCGGGCCAGCTCGAGTCCAATGAGTAGTGCATTATACTCAGTCACGTTGTTGGTACATGGTTCTGTTAAAGAAAAGGCTCGGGGTAATACGTGGTTATGTGGAGAAGTGAGAACCACCCCCACTCCTGCAACAATAGATCTGCTCGTGGCAACACGAGACGCACCATCGAAGAACATCTGCCAAGCTTCCGACGGGGAGGTCGTGTTGACTTCGGGGGGGTTCATCTGACAAATCTTCGAACAGGTCAGTTTTTTCCCCCAGCGGATGACTGGCCATGAGATCGTAGATAGACTGCCCTTTGACTAACTTCTGCGACATGAAGTAAATGCCGTACTGAGACAGTAGGAGTGCCCATCTGGCCAAATGTCAGTTTAAGGCCACGAGCTGTGTCATAAAGACTCAGATGGGGTTTATTCGGGAAATGACATGGATGGTTTGGTTAACTAGGTAATGTCGTATCTTTTGGATGGCAAATACCAAGGCTAAGCATTCCTTTTCGACCATAGGGTATCGTTGTTTGGCACCCTGTAGGATTCTACTCAGGCAGTAGATACCCTTCTCATGGCCGGCATCATCATTTTGCGCTAAGAGAGCGGCTAGAGAGTGTTTCATGGCTCGTATGTAGATAAGAAATGGCTTTCCTGATATTAGAGCTGCCAAGACAGGTGGGTTTGAGAGGTAAGCTTTGATCTCTTCGAATGTCATTTGGCAAGGCTCGTCCCATACGAAGGAGACACCTTTCTTCATCAGTTTGGAGAAGGGTTGACATTTGCCCGAGAGGTTTGAGATGAACCTCCGGATGTAAGCCAATCATCCTTAGAGACCCCTTAATTCTTTGAGATTACGGGGAGGCTGAAGCTCTTGGATAGCTCGTACTTTATCCGGGTCAATTTGGATTCCTTTAGTTGTGACTACAAATCTAAGGAATTTACCATTGGGCATCCCTAAGAATGACTTCGTAGTATTCATCTTGAGTTGATGAGTTCTCATGAGTTTGAACATCACCCTCAAGTCATGGAGATGGTCATCTTTACTGTGACTTTTCACGACTAGGTCGTCCATATAGCATTCGACTATCTTTCATAGATGGTCTCGAAAAATCGTGCACAAGGCGCGTTGATAGGTTGCACCAGTGTTTTTGAGTCCGAAAGGCATGATCGTGTAGCAATATACCCTCATTGGAGTCCTGAATGAAGTGTGTTTTTCGTCATCGGGGTGCATCTTGATTTGATTATACCCTAAAAATCCATCCATAAAGGACATCCTCTTAAATCTGCACGTATTATCGATGATGACGTCCGTGATGGGGAGAGGGAATTCGTCTTTTGGGCAAGTGGCATTGAGGTTTCTAAAGTCAATGCAGATGCGGATCTTATCATTCTTTTTTAGGACTGGAACAATGTTGGCTACCCAGTCGGGGTGCTATTCCCCTCTGATGAAGCAGGATTCGATCAGCTTCTTCACCTCGGCCTCGATTGTCTCTATGATTTGTGGACGAAACCGCCTCTGCTGCTGTTTAATAGGCTTGGCGTCCGCGCCGATGTTGAGGCGATGCATAGTGATCTGTGGATCAAGGCCGGGTATGTCCTCATAATTACATGCGAAGACATCAATATATTCCCGTATGAGGGCTATGAGGTCTTCTTCTCTTGGGGAGGTAGACTACCGCTGATAAATATAGGCTTGGGATTGGTCTCATCGCCCATGTTTATTTGGAGGATTTCATCTTCGGTAAGCGGTTCACGTTGCTTGAAATGACTACTCCACTGGGTATTGACATGGCGATCCCATGTCTCATCATAAAGCGGGACCCAGGATCGGTCACAACCATGTTGACTGTGAGGTTGTTGAACAAGTCTCCCACGCTGATGTCTGAGTCCCACACTGAGGATGTCGATGATTGATCCTCTGAGCGGACATCATTGGAGTACCCGCCGAAATTGCAGAACAACTCTGATGAGGAAGAAATGTAGCCCAAACCTCTCTGAGTCTTGGCGAAGTAATTCGAGGGCTTGCCTTTAGGCACATAGGTGGGTCGAATGATCGTCTTCCGCCCTCGGTTGTAGTTCAGGCCTTCTTGACGAGCGAAATCCTAACCCATGTCCTTCATCATATGTTTCGCTATTTAACTGTATTGCAAAAACTATGGCGGAGATTCCTCCTCTTCAGACTCGTCCCACAAAACGTGCATAAGGGGTGATTGACTCTCCCAAAGATAATATCCTTTTGATAATTATCTTGGGAAGGTACGACGAATACAGCCTGCGAAGACTCAATCACTTGTCTCATTACGACATACAACGAGTACACGGGGAAATGTAGTGAAGGGTCACTGTAGAGCCTCGACATTGAGACGTTAGGCAGGTCATCCTTAGATGTCGGGCAAGATGATAATTAAGCAAAGTTGAACTTCTTATTTAAGATAATCTCATCCGCCTAGACAGTGTCAGTTATATTATGGTTTTCATAGCCGATTACAAACGATTCGAAATCGTTCAGGACAAGGCTATCCCCGTATTCGGGTTCACTATCTACTTCGTTACTGCTCTCGAGTTCCTTGATCGGTGGTTTGTCAGAATCTTGGTAAAGCAGGGAATCCGTCAAGTAGTTCTCGACTCCTTTGAAGGGTTATTTGTCGGCAACTACTGTCTTCACCTGATCGTAGTCGTCCACGTACTTTAGGCATTGGTGTAATATGGACGGGACTATGTGATTAATGTAGATCCATGGCCGTCCCAAAAGCATGTTGTAGGAAGGCTCCATGTCAATGACGTAACAGGTGACCTCCATCTTCATGTCGCCTATACGGCACTTTAGGCGGATCTTACCAAGCGGCCTCATCCCGGTGGCGTTGAACCCAAAGATAGTCGTGGTTGTCATGGAAAGATGCTTCTGGGGGACCCCCAGGTATTGCATAAGTTTAAAGGGGACAATGCTCAGCGTGGATCCCGGGTCAACTTGGATTTGATCCACTCTGGAGGAACTGGTGTACCCCGTGAAGTACAAGGGTCGATCGTGGGAAGTGCTTTTGATTAGCATGTCCTCAGGGGTAAATGTAATGCAAGGGACCCATTGTTCAGAGGCCTGACAGCACTGTAAATATTTCTTTTCCTTGTCCTCTTCCCTAGCAAACGAGAAGTGTGTGGCGAAGACCTCTGAGTCGGCCAATGCCTCTTGCAGAGCCTCCTGATTAGGTCTAGACAGACGCAGGAGTTCGTACATGGTGATTCTGGCTGGAATGCTCTTAAGCTGTGCGAGTACGTTGAACCTGAAAGGCTAATTACTCGAGCTAGGCCCATCGGGGTTCAGAGGGGTCGTTGCATGCGGTCTTGTGGAAGGTCCTGCAGGATCCTCTGTTCTGGCAGGGTAATTCTTGGCGAATTCTCTCCCTGCTCTAGTGGCTAGGGCGATAGCTTCCTCATCGGAGTCGGTGAGAGCGGCTACTACCATTTTGCCTTCATCTGGGATGGCAGATATAGCGTGGCAAGGTTTACCCTTAGTCTTCTTCAAAGGCTTTAAAGTCCATTGCTCATCACCGAGGAGGTCTGGATGGACCCACATCACTTACCCCGATGGTAAGATTTGGGATACTAAACCTTTTCCTCGTTGATTATGAGGATCATCGTTAATGATTTTCAGCATTGCCTTAGGGATAGGAACTATCCCCGTCGGCGCTTGAACCTCTAGGAGATCCCTTCCAAAACTCAGAGTGACCATGTTTGTGGTCACCTGTTTATGCACCTTCTCCTTTTTTAGAACTCCCGCATCGTACAGGGCTTGAAGTTTGTCCTTGAGGATATAGCATTTGAAGGTATGGTGGCCGAGGAACCTGTGATACGCACAGTAGTTCGGTTCACTTGTTTTTCTCGCCTCTTCGGGCTTAGTTACTTCCGATAGCTTAATCCTATTGCTCTTGAGGAGCGTGTTAAGGGTTTCTACCACTTGGTCTTCCCTGAAGTCGTATTGCCTCGGGGGAAGTTGTTCGAACGGCCTAGGTTTCGGCCTCTGAACTGGTTTGGGCACCGGAGCGAAGTCAACGGCCATGATCTCCTTTCCTCTCGTTCGAGGAGGATTCTTTGGTGCGCTCGGTTTGGCAACTCCCTTTTTGGTCATATTCTCAACCTGCTCGCCTTGGCGAATGAGTTCTTTCCAGGTTCGGGTCTCTACTGTGCCAACCTTGGACAGAATATGGATTGAAAGGTTATTACGGCACATCTCAATCAGTATGGTTTCAAAGACTTGGTCTCGATAATGGACCAACTGATTCCTGAATCTCTTTACAAAGTCATTGACTGACTCCGACTTCCTTTGCTTTTTAGCAAGGAGTGCAGCCATCGACACTTCGGTATCATCATCGAAGAAGCGGGTGAGGAAGAGCCTTTCTGCGTCGGCCCTTGACTTGATAGAGCCTGGTTCTAACTTGCAGAACCATTCGAAAGCTACCCCTTTGAGGGTGCCGATGAATAGCCGGGTGAGGATGACGTCGTTCCCGGTGAGGAATTCGGTCTGAGCTATAATGTAGTAGATATGCTGCAAGGGAGAACCCTTACTATCAAACTACACCAAGCTGATGGGTTTGAATTTTGTCGGGTAGAGGACTGTGTCCCACTCGACAGGGTATGGCCTGACCACCCCCAGTTTGTTCATGTTCTGTTGAAGCTTCAAGGCATTGAGTTGGCTTTGGAACTCCTCGAATCTCCTGTCTCAGGTGGTACCCTGGAGCATGACGTTCCTGTCGATGACTTCGAGAAGTGATCCGACAGGATTTCAGCATTATCTTCCCGTTCAGTCATCTGATTAGGAGTAGGTCCCCATTCCTTGCCTTCCACTGGCCTCCATGGGGTACACGTGACCTTCTTCTTCTTCTTTTTGTTCAGAAGCCGCTCCAACATGTCCTTTATGGATTCAATGGCGACCTGATGTTCTTCAAACTTTTGAGCGATCATCTGATCACTCAAGGTTTCAGCCATATGCACTCTTGCTAGCTCGCCATAGCTCGAATGCGATGTTTGGGATGTAGCCGCCGCCAAACAAACTTCTTCTTCACTAACAGAAGGGGCGCTAGGAGAGAGTAATCGAGTGGGATGTTGACTCCTGTACGACTGCGGGTGTGTAGGAATATACCATCACGCTCGCGTTGAACCAGTGGGTGACTGGACTCCAAGAAAGAATCCAAATCTGGGGGATCTGGAAGTATATTTTTACCCTTTCCCGTCATGTTGACCATAGCAGACGGGAGCTCTAAATCATCAAGGGCGCGCCTTCTTTGGTGGTCACGCCTTAGGCAAGAAGATCTCGGCTGGGAAGGTCTTTGAGCAAGCCTCCCGAACACCAAAGGCTTCGCCGTTTCTATACATTGGCAATCGGCGAGTACCGTTTGGATAAGCCTCTCACAGTGACACTGAGGATTAGCCTCATGTATGGTACGTTTGCGAGTTAGGTAACTCCGGAGATCCTCTGCAGGTAGTCGACGACAACCCCCGGCATCAGAAGGGTCAACCGAGCGGTCGCATGAGAGAGGTTCGGATGAACTCTCCCGTGTATACTGGGTGGAATGGTCAAGTGTTGGAGTTATGCGAGCTCACCTTGACAGGCGATTCTTCGTGCTCGGGCGAGTTTCTACCTGCAGGAAAAACTCAACCATCTGTTCATGCAGGTGAGTTTATGAGGTATCGCCTACCGTCTTGCCTTTGTTGTTAAGGCCCGTTCGTTCGTATTGCTTATCCGCCAAGCGGACTCGGTGAGACTCGCTTGATTTCGAGGGCTCGCCTACTCTGAGCAGTCTGTTCGCATCAGGGATATGATCTGAGAAGCGAAACTTACCTGAGGAGGTAGGCTCGCTCATTCTGACTGGCTTGCCTGAGTGGCTAAGTTGGTCAGAAATACCAGACCCGTCAAAATGGGGGATATTACGATTAGAGTAAAGTCCACCTGAACGGGAGGGCGAGCCCACCAACGTTGGGAGGGTTGCTTCTCTATTTGGCACATTTCAGACCCGAATAATAATTCGGGCCGTCGTATGAGGTGAAGGTTCGGGCCTTCTATCAGGCGAGGACCTATCGTCGCCGCTGGCGGGCTCTTCTAGAGGAAGGAGCGTCCATGCGGGCCATGATGACGTGGTCTGCGCCGAGCTGAACCACTATCTCTTCCTGAGCGGGGGCCTACAAGGGTTATTTGGCGACCCATCTGGCAGCCTTTCGCCCTGTGCTCTCGACCTCTGGCTTAGCCTTGATCAATTTGGAGGGAGTAGGCTCCCCTGGCATGACTCAGATAAAGTCATCAGGTGTGAAGGCTTTGACCGTTTGAGGTCGGCTTCTACGCACGACTCTATAGCGTTTGTGGGACGCATCACCACCAGAGGAGGAGGAAGACAAGTACTCTTCGTACTTGGCTTGGTCAAACTCGATTTCTAGGGACTCCACAGTCGTCCCAACAGCAATCTCATCGAATTGAGCTATCACCATTTCGGTTGAAAAAATAGTTTCTCCCACTGTGGTCGCCATCTTCTGTAGGTGTAAATTTTAATTTCCCAAAATGGGGATATCATTTGTATTGATAAGAATAGCTTATTAAAAACTAATGAATCAAAATTATAGCATAAACGAAGAGAAGGCCCTCCTTGTTTAATGTGAGGACTTTGATAGCGATAGGATGCCTCGCTCGATTCTTGCACCGAGTCTGCTTCCCTTGGATGATTCGATCGAGGTTTCTAGTGAGCTTCCATACACAGTAGAAGCTCGTGCTGGTCAAGTTCGAGTTTCTGAGTTCGATGGCAATCAGGGCCCGAAGCTAGGAGAGGATGCTATAGTGCAAAGGTCATGCAAAGAGCTTGTCGTCAACTCAGTCGAGAGTCGAGAGCTAGTGGTTCAGCTAACTGATTGAATTAATCAATTAACTATGAACGAACCTCCTTTTTGTAGCCAGGAGAAGTTCTTAAATAGAGGAGAGATGACGTGGTCACTCCCATGAATCATGGAATGTGACCATGTACTGTTGGGAGATATCATGCCTTTCGCTTGTACCATAAGCGGCTGCTTGATGGGATCAGAGCACTGTACTCCTTCCCTTTACGTCGTAAGGAGTGGGAAAGTCCATCTTCGTACATGCTATTGCGGCTGCCAGGTACTCTGGCTAGCTCGGCGAGTTTGTTGATCACGGGAGGATTCAGCTCTTGACTCGTGCAGGCGAGGTGAGCTTCAGTCGTGAGCATGCGGGCGGACTTGGTGATTGCATGGATTTGACTAGTCGCTCGTACTGTGAGCGGCTACTTGATGGGCTCAGAGTACTGTGCTCCTTCCCTTCACATCGTGGGAAGTGGGAAGGCCCATCCCTGTACGTGACATAGTAGTTACCAAGTACCCTAGCGAGTCTGGTGAGTTTATCGTTTGTAGGTGAATTCGGCTCTTGACTCATGCAGGCGAGGTGAGCCTCAGCCGTAAGTATGCAGGCGGACTTAGCGATTGCATGGATTTGACTGGTCGCTCGTACTATGAGCGGCTACTTGATGGGCTCGGAGTACTATGCTCCTTCCCTTCACGTCGTGGAAAGTGGGAAGGCTCATCCCTGTACGTGGTATAGCAGCCGCCGAGTACCATGGCGAGTCTGGCGAGGATGTTGATCGTCTGGCTGATTGTCTGGGTATGTAGGTGAGTTAGGTTTGCGAGCGAGTCTCTAATTTTATTACAATTTTATACCCTCGTTATCTATTTTATATGAATAAATATACCATTAATAATTGTTGTTAGATTAGTTTGCACATAATTGAATATGAATAAATATACCATTAATAATTGTTGTTAGATTAGTTTGCACATAATTGAATAAAAATATAAATAAATATTATTAAATGTAATAATTGTTGTTAGATTAGTTTGCACATAATTGAATAAAAATATAAATAAATATTATTAAATGTAAAAAACCCTCAAAATCTCTCTTCTTTATTGTATAGCATTTTAGAAGCCCATGAAGCAAAAGCTTAAAAGAGAAAAATGATTGAAGCCCAAAGCCCATCAAAACAAAAAATGATTACACCAAAGAGTGGAATGGACTTGGATGCAAAGAGTGGAATAAGCCGGACTTGAATGCAAAATAGATCGAACTTAGGCAGAAAATTGGACCAGACTTGATTGCTTCATGTAACTTGATGGTTGTAGTTGGATTTTTGAATAATTGAAGCTTAAAGGCCCAAAGATGAACTCATGGGCAGGACTGCTGCAGATAAAGGAATGGGCCGGTTGCTTGGTTGCTGAAAAGAAAGAAAAAAAAGCAATTAAAAGCACAACAACATTATGGACCAGACTTGATTTTCTCCACTAGGCCGAACATTGATTGCTGCAGAATTGGCTTTTAATTCATGGACCGAACTTGAACAGGCTTGCTGCAGAATTGGATTTTGATTTTCTTTTGAAAATCAAATAAATCATATGGGCCTCTTATGTTGAGCTAGAGAAGAACATACAAAAAGCAAATTCAAAGGTGGAGATTGTTGCTTGGGGCTCAAGACAAATCCAATGGCTCATATTCTTTGAAGATTACTATAAATAGGGGTAGAGAGTGAGGGGTTAAGAGTGTGAAAATTTTTGTAACTCCTTTTGGAGAGGATGGCTACTCTTAATTGAGAAGGCCTTCCAAAATTATAACTTTTTATTGCAATTAATAATAATAATTTTTTTCACCACTTTAAATATTTCTTCTCTTTGTTGGATGATGAAGATGGAGATGAAGAATTATTTAGAGGTTTGCATTTCTTTCCTTTTCTCTTTTATTTCTCTTTTATTGCTTATTAGTTAGATTTATTTTCATGCTTGTAATTAGATTTTATTTTCTTGTTTAAATAGCCAAGAGGTTAGAACCCTCTTGCCTTAGATTTATTTCATGCTCATAGATTAGATTTATTTCATGCTTATAGAATAGATTTATTTTCTTGCATTTAATTCTTGTAATTTTATTTTGTAGTTTAGATTTTAATTTCTTATACTATTCATCTTGAGGCTAGAACCCTCTTGGGTTTAGTTTTTCTTTTTGTTTATTTTTATTTTGTTTGATTCGCCTTTAGGCTAGAACCCTCTAAGGAATCACTATTTTCTAAGAAGTGGGTTCAATTTTAGATGACCCATATCTATAATTGAATCCACCATCTTTAATTTCTTGCATTTTCTTTTATTCTAGAATTTTGGTCTTCATGATGGCCTCTTTGTTTTGATGATGTTTAACAAACAATTTACTACTAATGTTGTTTGTCTAGTGTTTGTACATTCTTATGTATTGTAGACAAACAACGTTGTTGGAGGATGGATGGATTGAGCCTACACGATCATATCAAGAGGAGGTTGGCTTATATTATGTGTGTTATATACTCTAAGCTCAATTATCTATACACACACATTTATTGGTTTCTTCGTATATATATATATATATAGTCATATATATATGTATAAGTTTTGGTTTCTATGCATATATATAGTTATATATATACATACATATGTTTTGAGTTTTTATGGTTATATATATGAAATTCTATATTTCATATTTTCTATTATGTTTTTGAAAACATTGCATAGAATATGCAATTTTGTGAAAATATTGTATTCTTAGTTTATAGACTTCAATATCAGTTTATACATGTTTTACTAAGTCTACAAAAACATTTCACAAAGTTTCAAAAGTTGGTTTATGTCAAAACATCAAAATTCAAGTATCTCATATTTTCATGTTTTGGACTATTTTGTAAAATGATGATATTTCTCATTTGGGAAGTCTTTTTAGAAAACCAGTTTTTGTAGCATGTGTATTATCATGTCTACAATCATTCCCCAAAGTTTTACATTTTTCTGAATTTATTTGATATTTTTAAACAGTGTTTTAAAATCAGCTTTGTTTTTCTGGGATGTCAGTTTTCGGTCGACCGGTACGGTCGACCGGTCAATTGACCATTCGTCAGTATTTTTCCAGAGAGTCATCGGTCGACCGGTCCGGTCGACCGAGAGCTCAAATCGGTCGACCGACAGAATTTCCGGTCGACCGACGATGGTCCAGAACGTTTTCTTCGCGTTTTTGCTCTCATCGGTTGACCGACGGAATTTTCGACCGACCGACAATATAACCGTTGCACTCTAACGGCTATTTTCTGAGCTGATGTTTTCTGGGGTTTTTGGTCATTTTGCTCTGTTTTTTGCTGAGATTCCTAGTGGGTATATATACCCCATTGCTGATGTCTTTTCAAGGTCATCAAGAGAGTTTTAAAAACAAGTTTAAGAAAGTTTTAAACAAGGGTTTGAGTTTGTTTAGTTTGTTTTTGGGGTTTGCTGTTACAAAGAGGAGTTTGCATCACCAGTTGAGGATTTCATCCTCAAAATCTTCTCATCCTCTCTTTGTGTTTATAGAGAAGTTTTCTAACTCTTTTCCCTAGCAATTTCATTATTGATTTATCATATATTAATTATTGCTAGTTTGCTATTTGAGTTAGATTTCATTTTACTCATTGTTACACACACCCACATTGAGCTTTTAGTATTTACATACATAGTATAGTTGGGTGGTGAGAGTTTGTAACTTTGAGTTTAGCTTAATTGTGTTCTCATCCATAGTTGAGAACAATCATTTGTTATATTGTGCTTATTGTGAGATTCACTTTGTAATACACTTGTACACCGAGTGAGGAGTGTGTGGTGAGAGTCGGGGATCGTCCCAAGAGGAGTGGCGTCGGTTGACGTGCCTAGGGAGAGGTTGTAACCGAGCACTTAAGGGAGACACGGCTAGGTCCAACACTTAGTGGGTGTAGAGTGGGATTACAATAGTGTGTTGATTGTAAAGTTTTCGGTTAGCTAGAAAACCGAGTGTGAGGTGTAAACGTTGTTCGGGTGAACGTAGAAAACCCGGTTGATAGTGGATTTCTCCCCGGGAGTGGGGAGCGGAGACGTAGGACGGAAGGTCCGAACTCCGTGATCATCTTTGTGTGTTTGTGATTGTCTTGGCGTCTCACTTGTGCTTATTGTTCATATCATTCTTGTCGCCATTATCTATTGTTCACATTGTCCACTATCTTGTTTATCTTATTTATGTTTATATCATCCTTAGTTTATATATCATTGCATATATCTCTTTGTTAGGATATATCTTGTTGTTCATATTGCTTATCCTAGCTCATATACATTGTTGTTTTTCATACTTGCTAGGATAACGTATTAATTATTTTTAATTGGCATTTAAGAGGATTAGATTAGCATAAGACCCTAATCACCCCCCCTCTAGGGTCTAACACTTCATTCTTGATTTTTTATTTGTTTCTTGATTTTATTCTTTTTTTTTTCTTCTCACCTTATTGATCATACTCATTCTTTTTCAAATCCACTCTCACTTACACTTTGCACCTATTTACATACCATTTTCACTATCTCAATCTCTTTATAATCACATTCACTCATCACTCCTATTTGTCACATACACAACATTAGAACCGATTTTATATTTTCTCCTACAAAAACACTTTCCTCGTGGGATCGATATCTTTATACTATAACTTGACACGGTTGTGCACTTGCAACCTTTTTGGTACATGTTTATGCCGCATCACCTAGTTTGTGCTGGCAAGTCAATCACACAGGTGAGCCCGATTTTCAAGTCGTGCGGGCGACTCGAATACGCAGGCGAATTTCAGTCTTATCTGCAAAGGTAATTTTTACTGTCTACATCAAGTATCATCCTGATGGCACGATTGAACATCGGAAGGCCTGTTTAGTGGCTCAAGGTTTCACTCAGCAACAGGGTATTGATTATAAGGAGACCTTTGCTCCTATTGCTCAGATGTCCACCGTTTGTACTCTCCTTACAGTTGTTACTACTCATCGTTAGCCCGCATATCAGATGGATGTCAAGAATGCTTTTCTCTATGGCTCTTTATCTGAGACAGTCTATATGCAACCGCCTTCAGGATACAATATTCCTCTAGGACATGCATGTCTCCTTCGTCGTGCTATTTATAGTATCAAGCAGGCACCCCACGCTTGGTTTGAGTATTTTCGCGATGTCGTGCTCAAGGCGTTCTTTATGGAAAGTCATCAAGATGCTTCTCTATTTGTTTGTACTACATCGCGCGGCAGGATCTAATTATCCTTTATGTAGATGATATGATCATTATAGGTGATGATGTTGCTGGTACGCAAAATCTAAATTGTAAAAATAGTTCCATATGAAGGATCTTGGATCTCTTTACTATTTTCTTGGTCTAGAAATTTCTCAGGGGCCACGGGGAGTGCTACTCTCTCAACAAAAGTATCTCACGGATATTCTAGCTCATGCTGAGCTAACTGATGATACAACTATCGATACACTACTTTAACAAAATGTTAAACTTCGCTCTACTGATGGAGAGCCTATATCTGATCCTACCCGATATCGACATCTTATTGGTCAGTTGGTCTTTTTGTGCATCTCTTGACTAAATATCTCTCATGCTGATGGTATTATAAGTCAATTTTTTAATGCCCTACGTTTTATACATTATGATGCCTTATTACAAATTCTTTGGTATCTCTGGAGCACTAGCACTCACTCTCTTCTGTTTTCTGCTACATTCGATTTAGAGATTCATGCATATTCTATTACTGATTGAGCTGGTGATCCAACTACCAGGAAGTCTACTATAGGTTATTATATATTTCTTAGTAATTCTATTATTTCCTAGCGGAGTAAGAAACAAGATATTATCGCCCTTTCTAGCACCGAGGCAGAGTATTGTGCAATGTCACAACAGCTAAAGAGATTATTCAACTTCATCATCTTCTCCGTGATTTCGATATTTATATTCCGACTCCTACTCCTCTCTACTGTGATAATAAGAGTGTCATCCAGATTGCTAATAATCCAGTATTTCATAAGAGGACCAAACACATTGAGATCGACGTTCATTTTGTTCATCAACAAGTTATCAAGGACAATACAATTCAACTTCCTCATGTCTCATTTGCCGATGAGCTTGCAGATTTCTTCACGAATGCCTTACATGTACATCAATTCTCGTTTCTTGTATGCAAACTCACTTTGTTTGATCCAACATGAGTTTGTGAGTTTGAGGGGGGCTATTGATATTATTGTATGTGTTAGTGGTGGGTTTAGTCCCACATCGGTTATGAGAGCACACATCGCCCTCCTCTACTTGTATATATATGTGTGTACACATTCAATACTTAATCTAAGGAAAATTTACCCCAAGACTCTCTCTCTCTCTCTCTCTCTCTCTCTCTCTCTCTCTCTCTCCTTTAACAAATAACTATCTATGTAATGTAAACTATCTATTGATACCATCATTTGTAATCCTTCTTTCCATCTAACATTCCAATTGGATGGGATGTACCATAGAAGAGTAGGAGAAAAGAAGCTGGAACTTCATTTAGTTTGAGAGTTTTTTAAGAGGGGTAACTAATGTAGGAAAGGGGAAATTTACATAAAAATGTTGTCTTTTGCTCCCCTCGAAATCGGGGTGTAGATTAAAAAAGAGAAGAGAAATTAGTCATAAAAGATATTTGGCTCTCTATCATTGGAGATTAGGTTTCCGTTTCCCTTCCCTTCCCTTTACTAGAGTGTCCAAACATGATGGAAACAATTTTCCCTTTATTCCTCTCACTAAACTCCCAAACAAGATATTATATTTTCTCTCACCTTCTTTACTTTCTGCTTTCGCCTATTTTATCTTTCATTTCTTATTCCTAGCAAATCCCGAACACAATGGTAATAGAATTAGGCTAAGTCCCCCCCCCTCCAAAAAAAAGGAGGAGAGATTTAGTAGGGATATGCATATGCATTTTATTCATGAGAAGATAAGAGCCATAGTCCATTTTATTAATTGAGCATCAATCAATATACAAACTTAGATGAGAAGATTGTTATAAACCTCAGGGTTATCATGATTTATCACTATAGGGCTAGAAACGAATCGTATCGAAGACTGCAGTTCATATTTATGTTCATTTAAGCTCGTCAAATTCGGGCACAAGTTTGAATATCACTCTAAATTTGTACAAATACTTTTCGAATATTCATGAATACTTCTTGAATATTATAATATATTGATTTGAAACATACACTACAAGAAATACGGCATTTAACGACCAAAATTAGTAAAGGGACCAGTTGACCGTCGTTAATGTGCATATAATAACAACGTGTTTTTAAAGCCTTCGTCGAGTGATTACAAATATTATATAATGATGTGAGATGGGATAATGGTTTTCAAATCCCTTCATTATTTTAATCCTAATACCGTCGTTATTGGGTCTTCTTAAAAACGAAGGGGTACATTACCTTCATTAATCATAACTCCTGATCATAACAGGATTAATTAGTAATCAAAATTAATATGAATAACCCGAAACCCAAATCACCCTCTAACCGCACCTATATATATATATATATTAAAATAAACACTAGATTAATTAAAAATTACACTGTTCATCATCTCTTTTTAATTCACCTTCAACAAACAAACCCTGGTCCCTGCCCTAGCCGCCCCTTGTGAGAGCGTTTGCTCCAACGCACCCACATCATCGCCCATCAACGTCGTCGCTCGCCACGTCGTCGCCGCCAGTGTCGTGAGATCTAATGTGCATACTATCAACCGTCGTCGTGTACCTACACGATTTCGATCGCCTCTGTTTCTCCTAGATGATCTAGTCGAGTGTCCCTTTTCATAAGGTATTCGACTTATACTTTCTGGCTATAAATGTATTTGAGATTGCATCACCATTTCCAATGAGCACGATAGAGGAAAATCTAAAAAAAATTGGAAAAGATTGGTCTTGAATTTGTTTTTAAATTTGGTCTTGAAAATGATACTTTGACCTTTAATCTCTATACAAAGTTTAGCTTCACATTTTTCATGATGCCTTTGCTCGCCAAATGTTTGCTATTATGCTTGTTAGAAGCGTAGTTTAATTGAAAACTGTACTTATTGGATAACCACTTATGGGGATGAATCAAATATATCTTAGACTTTCTGGCATTCTCTTTGTCTACAGGTTATTGATGCATTTGATGTCTGGAGGCTGAAAGGAGGTTTATTATGTATTTTTAGTTATTGAGATCAGTAATATTACCGTGTCAAGTGCTATGTTGGCTAGCTTCTCTAAGCATGCTTACATACTTGAGGCTGTACTGTCTATCGAGAATATACAGAACATGTGCATCTGCCTTTTTTCCATTCTTTTTTATTTTATTTTTTCAAATCATCATAGTCTAACATGTGGACGTGACTGAATGAAGTTACTTAATGCATTTGTCTTCTCCGCATTCTCACGTGATGGATCTGTAGATGAGGGTTGGGCACATTATGGAGCTTAATGTCATACACAATGCTTGCGTGGTTGATGCTCTTGATCGACTGTGCTTGTAAATAAGCTTGGGATTTGATCAAGGGAATGCTCATGATGCCTTTGCTCACCAAATGTTTGCTATTATGCTTGTTAGAAGCGTAGTTTAATTGAAAACTGTACTTATTGGATAACCACTTATGGGGATGAATCAAATATATCTTAGACTTTCTGGCATTGTCTTTGTCTACAGGTTATTGATGCATTTGATGTCTGGAGGCTGAAAGGAGGTTTATTATGTATTTTTAGTTATTGAGATCAGTAATATTACCTTGTCAAGTGCTATGTTGGCTAGCTTCTCTAAGCATGCTTACATACTTGAGGCTGTACTGTCTATCGAGAATATACAGAACATGTGCATCTGCCTTTTTTCCATTCTTTTTTATTTTATTTTTTCAAATCATCATGGTCTAACATGTGGACGTGCCTGAATGAAGTTACTTAATGCATTTGTCTTCTCCGCATTCTCTCGTGATGGATCTGTAGATGAGGGTTGGGCACATTTTGGAGCTTAATGTCATACACAATGCTTGCGTGGTTGATGCTCTTGATCGACTGTGCTTGTAAATAAGCTTGGGATTTGATCAAGGGAATGCTATTGAATTTGGACACTCCAGTTCAGGGTAAGTTGCTTGGCTAATGTAGGATTTATAGCTAATGCATGTATTATGGCTAAAATTTGCAGCTATGCAACTTCTTGAGATGAAACCTAAGTGGACAGCTCAAAGTGCCATCAATCTATTGTTGTGAGTAGCTCCACACGCCGGATAGAGAGTGCATGCATCTTGAAGGATTTGAACATCTACTAGTGTAAGTGCTAGGGTATGCTAATTGTTATGCTCTGAATTAAATCAAATATACTATTATTTGGTTAATGTATATCTAAAGTATTAATTATTTAGTTTTCTAAGTGAATACTAAATTGTAGTTAATCTCCATTTAACTAAGGGATTTATATGGACTAGATCAATTTCGTGTCCTTCCCATGAAAATTGATGCACTTGAGCAAAATATTTTGACTTAGATAAACATTATGTCTTGTTCATATTACTCTGTTGTGGAATCTAATGTTGCCTTCATTCATCTTCATTTTCATGAGATCTTCGTTCCTCTTCATTCAATTCGGAAAAAATACCTTAACAAAATAAAGATCATATGTGGACATCCATTATGGTACTTTAAAATTTAATTTTTTTCAATTAGTCTTTAATTCTTATAAATTAAATTCTGATTCCAATTTGATGTAGGATAAATTTGATGATGAGGACATGGAGCAAAAGTGAGATTCAGTAATGAGACACTTGCGTGATCTGTGGAATAAGTGGAGTGGTGAGATGCATAAGAAATACGTGAAAGAAAAATCATTGCAAGTTGCACTTAGAAATAAACCTGCAGAAGTGAGTGCTGATGACTGGGATTGGCTAGATAAGAAACATTATTTTTATTCAAAATTTTAGGTATTAATCTCCTAATTATTTGATGCTGATGACATGGAGCAAAAGAGAGAGTCAGTAATGAGACACTTGCGCGATTTGTGGAATAAGTGGCGTGGTGACATGCACAGGAAATATGTGAAAGAAAATTCATTGCAAGTTGCACTTAGAAATAAACCTACAGAAGTGAGTGTTGATGACTGAGATTGGCTAGTTAAGGAACATTATTTTTCTTCAAATTTCCAGGTATTAATCTCCTAATTTTATTAATTTTGTTCCATGTATATTGTTGGATTGTTGAAATTATCTTTTAATCTTGATGTATAGAAAGTAAGCCAACAAAATACACTTAACAGAGGCAAAAAAAAGATGCTCCACCACACGGGCAGCAAATCCTTTAGACAAATTGCGTGGGAATTGGTATACATTCAAAACTAATTTCCTATTTATTTATAACTACTTTGTTTTTTAGTTTGATGTTGTACTCATTTGTATTTAATATTTGAATAAGGGTGGCAAGTCAGGAAATCCACCTGATGTGGCAAAAATGTTTCATGAAACTCGAAAGAAAGCTAATGAAACACTAGATATTGGGGATCAAGATAAATATGTAAGTAGAATATGTGTTTAAGTTTGATAATGATGCATTATATAGTACTAACATATGAATTTAATTTTTATAGGATGAAATTGTTCAAGTCAAACAAGCAAACCCTTCACTTTCTGACATTGAGATAGTTAAAAAATCTTTGGGAAGCAATCTCATGGTCACATCACTGTATTTGGTGGCGGGACTACTTTGAAAGATTTGAGAGGACCGCTCCCTAGTCGATCTGATCTGAAAGCACGGGTTATAGAAGAAAAGAGAAAGACCCAGATGCTTCAACAACGCTTAGATGAGCAGGAGCAACAACAACAAAGGATGTCCGAGTTGGAGTCACAAGTGAAAGCTATGCAAGAATTTTTTTTTAGGCAATCACCTTCATTGACTCCTCAAACTCGAGAACGTGTGCAGGACTAGGTAATTATTTTTTGTAAAATCTCTTATATACTTTTATGATTGACTACTTGCACTAAAAAATATGATTTTTACTTATTTGCTTAATTGATTTCTTAATTATGTGATTTTTTTTAAATTTTTCAGGCTATCCATGCAAGATTAGGAGGGGGTAGCTCGAGTCTTCTTTTGACGATGATTAGAGATGAAAGAATGTGTCTTCCCCAAACTTTTATTTTAATTTGTTTTAGATAGTTTCATGTATAGTTTCATGTATTTTTCTTTGGAACAATTAAGATATTAACTCTTATTATTAGTATTGAATATTTGAGGATGGTGAAATTTTATTTATTGATGTTATTAATGAATGGAATTTTTATTTTACCTCTTATTCATTATTGGGTATTTTTAATATATTTTTGTTGTGAATCTTAGTGTCTGGTTGAGAATAATATGATATTTGCCTATGAATGGAAAATTTATTATTAATGTATATTAGAAATTTATAGTCTACAATGACGGTTTTATAAACTGTATTTTGTTCATCAACGAAGGGAAAACACCGTCGTTGATGGGTTACTAATTACCTATTATGAGGACTTTTACGACGGTATCCAACCGTCATTAATTAGTCTTCAACGATGAAAAAATATCCCCGTAACTAATGGTAACGACGGGAAAATATCCCCGTAACTAATGGTAACGACGGGAAAATATCCCGTCACTGATGATAACGACGGGAAAATATCCCCGTTACTGATGGTAACGACGGTGATAATTACCGTCGTAAATATTAATGACGGTAATATGTTCCGTCGTTATAGACTCTATAACGACGGGTAGTATATCCCTTCGTGACCCTTTAGCGAAGAGGGCTTCAACGACGGGTGACGAAGGTTTTTTTCCCCGTCGTTAGCATACAATAACGAAGGTTTTCAGCACTTTAACGAAGGGAAATCCCTTCGTTAAAGATGTAATTTCTTGTAGTGATAATTCATAATTTACAAATAAAACTATGTAATAAAAAAAGATATTTTCATTTGGTTTAAAAACTGACACGAAAGTGCTCCAAGTTTGTCAAAAATCAGTATAAAACTTATATTACAAAATGTGTGTATGTATATATACACACTCATGTAATCATACAAAATACAAATTATTAGGTATGAAACTTTAAATGAACAATCGAATCAAATATACATCTGATTAGACTCTATTTATTTACAAAACAAAATATTAGAAAACTATTTATTTATTGTTTAATGAACTTATCAATTATATGCGCATAGCTTAAAGAACAATTAGCCTACCATTGGGTTTTCCATCCCTAAATCGCGCATATTTAAAGCGAGGAGGGGCATTGGTCGGCAAAATTGCAGCAACCACGACCAGATCCGTGATGAAGACTCATCTATCCACCATCCTTGCCTCCGGTTTCTTTTCACATTCGTCTCCTTTTCTAAATTGTTGTCACTTTCTTTATCACTTGTGAAACACAAAGGCAAACGCAAACGCAACGGAGTCAAGTCAAAAATCAATATTTTCAACCGTAAAATTACAGAAGCTTCTGTCATCCATCAAACTATATAATTCCCCCAGACAAACATAAAATCACAGCAAATATATGCACAACGTTTTATTTATCATCCATCGTTATTATCATTTTGAATGTTAGATTCCTATTATAATCATCCCATTTGCCCATGCTCGGATTTATAAGGTTATTATTAGATTATTAGATTCCACTTCTATGCTCCTTTTTTTTTTACCAGACAAAGGCTTAATTCCACTTAAATATCTTATAGTTTCTGTTCTTGATTGCAGCTTATATATATATTATATATATATCTATATAGTATATATTATATATAATATATATTATATATATATATATATCTATATATAAATATATATATATATATTTATATAGTATATAATATATATATATATATATATATATATAAGAGAAATACCTCCGAACCATGGGTATCAAACCTGCGGCCGTGCTTGACTAACTGGGAGGCCTCAATGCATAGCCGGGTTTTCAAAAATGGTAAAGTCAGTGGATGCTCTCACGAGAGCGAAGTCCTGAAACTCTGGGAGTATTGCTCATTGGCAGTTTAACAACTTAACTAGACCTGCTAGATTATCCTATCTTGTTTTTGACAGCACTTATATATCTCTAAAGTCTTTAAAACTTGGTGATTAAATATACTAAATTTTTGTAAAACCTGATAGTTAAGACTTCCTAAAGTTTTTTTAAACTTTTAAACGCTTTGCACCCCCTTCAAAGTTGCATAACATAAGGGTACATGTTTAAGTGTAAGTTCTAACATCTTTAGGAACTTAAGTACGATATTAAATTTTAGTAGTATATGGTCATCTCAAATAAGAGTTAGATATATTATATATATATATATATATATATAAGTAAGATTTAAGAAGCTTTAAGATTATAAGTCTGCAAAAACAAATAAGGGTATGTACGATGCAATATATGAAAAACTATGGTGTATTTAAGTGGGAATTAAGCCCCGTCAAAATGAAAAAGGGCCAGGACTATGACGGTCATGTATGTCATCATCTGCGTTCCACGTGTCTAGTCTCTGAATAGAATGTCACGTGCCTCGGGCCAGTCACAATGACGTGCTTCATTCAGGACACGCTGGTCGGTAGCATGTTTGGGGGAGAGAAGGACCCATACCAAACGAAAAGATTTTTGGTTACGACCAGCCTTCTAAAACTTTGACCGCTCCTCGAGACTGCCCTGAGTTCTAGATACGTGACCGACTGTCGCCGGTAGCTTTCGTGATTCGTCTCCAGCTGGCTATTTCCTTCTTACTGGCCCACGGTGGGGATCGATTGTGCGACTCGTAGTATTTTTATATTTGAGAAAACATTTATGCGGGGGTGCTCGAAATTATGTAGGTAGATCAAAGATAGAAGAGAAAAAATTATAATTAAAAACCATTTAGCGTACCTCATTAACAACTAGCGCATATACAAGATGTATAATACAGTAAGTTCATTCGATAACAATTGTATCAATGCGCTTGATTTGGTGTTGATGAAAATCATTCAAGGATGATAGTATTTGCTTCTCTTTCCTAATATGGATGTTTTTCAGCGGGAGTGAGCGAACCTCGCCTCCGGGGATTCAAGTCACAAGCAGTCCAAATTCAAATCTATAAAACCGGCCAATTATAGAACACAAGAGAGCTCACAATAGTTATATATGCTCTCCCTCTATTTTATATCGATGGTAATATCTGGTGTTTTATAACGATGCAGGCGGGATACTGTGTAGATTTTCTCGGTGGGAGGGTATAATTCAAGCTGATAGGCACAATCAGTAGAGAATATAAATTTTTTTTTATTTTTTAAAAAAATTATTACATTAATCTACATAGACACTCCTCGAAATTGAAATTGGCATGTCTATGAGGTCGAGATGCTCATTTTTCTATATTGACCAAAGAAACTTCAAAGGGGGGGAGAGGGACAAAAGGACGAAAGGAAAAAGGTTTGCTATTGTTAGCCGGCATCATGTTCGATCGGTTCAAAAGTCGTAACCCTTGTTGCTAGATCCAATAGTGGTCTGTCTCTTGCACGATAGTAAAAAGGTGGAGAAGAATAGGAAGAGAGGAGACGCTGCAGCTCACCCCAACTCCTGACTCATCAACTTTCTCCCTTCCTTCTAGCTCCTCGTGCGTATCTTATCTTCCACTCATCTCCCTTCTTACTTTTAGTTCTCTAGCCTCCTCCAGGGATCAACTACGGTACTGAGGGATGCAGCGGGTAGTACGATCACGACCAGTGATGTTCGGGTCGAGATGTCACAACACGACTAAGAATGATAATATCACGTTCTCTTCTCTTTGCTGTCCCATACTGCTACGCAGGCCAATACCAGTTCCTGGTGCTTTTCCGGGCGGCTACTCCCAGTTCGCTCGCCATGCGGCTTTGACTTCAGCACCTTCTCTACTATTCCCGTCCTCATCTGTGCGACCCGGCAGCAGTAGTGGGTGAATTAGTGGCGGAATACGCGGATATGACTACTTTGTGGTTTAAAAATATGATTGTTACTGCTTCAGAGAGCCGCGCCGGAGCTGAGCTGGAATGCGCTGGCGCGTGCATTTGATCCCGACTCCCCCACTGCAGAACCTTTCGTCTCTGCGTCATCTACGAGGTGGCCGCCGGGATGAGGATTCATCCAGACAAGAGTATATGGGATGACGGAGACGGACGATGATGCTAGCAAGATGCATACTCGCTCAAGAAAATTAATATTGTGGGAGAACCCCCAACGTTGAAAAATGACGCGGAGAGGTTGAGTGATAATTGTGGCGAAATCTATAAAAAGTGTAATTAAGTTGGCCTAATTTATTTATTTTTTATGTATCCTCATGAATTTCCCGCCCCAACCTTCGATTCTTCTATTAGTTTTTATTTTAAATTTTATGTTACTATATTTATGCAGCTAGCTATGTTATCGTAGTTGTATAATAATAGATGATGTGGATCAAATCCGGGAAGGTAATTAGTAGTTGTAGCTATAATTATCATAGTTACTTCAAGGTCCATCAGGATAACTTTATGACAGTTAGGGGTTTTAGGGTTTTTGATCTTAGTGCGGGTTGGCATAAACTTATTTCCATAAAGATTATGCACGATCACCTTGCTTTAATTACTTGCATGCGTCCCTGAATTTCTGTTTCCTTGAAGAATGATTTCGATCTATGATATGAAAATCATTAGAATCAACAACATGTGTTGGGGGGAATGTTAATTAGTTTCCCATATGAATAATCATTAGAATCATACGTTATATGCAATCTAATGGGTTTTGAATTTCAACAGAAAAGGGCGCAGGGGGGAGGAAGAAAGAGAAGAAACGGCAAAAGGGAGGCCTCGCTTCGCGTCATCAAAAGTGAGGTTGATCATCTTGAGATGTTATGAGATGGAGGAAGTACGGGCGCAGGAGGTGTCAAGAACACCTTACGCTATGTATTTATAACTATATATATACACATGCTTACTATCGCATTTATTACAGCTAGGCGTTTCATATCATACATATACTAAGCTAGCCTAGTTTCTTCCATCAGTGCAGTGCATTTTGGAATTGTTCGTAATATAGATCTAGTTAGATTTAGAGATTGAGAAGAAATTGATTTAAGAATCTGATATTATTAGCTATGTATATTAGTTTTCGAATTATTCCTTGAATTCGATTAGTTTAATTAGGCGTAAAGATTACAAGAATCCTTTATTATGACGTTACTTCAGAAACACCCTTCATCGAAGAACGTACTTAAACTAAAAATTCTCATTTTTTACTACTTGGATAGCATTGAAACCGATTCGAAGGGGTTGGTTCAAGAAGTTTCCTCAGACTTTTACCCTGAGTAGAAGTCTATAGGTAGACATCTGTATTTCAAAATCCACAGTTTAATTTGTTAACAGTTGAAAAATAAAGTTTGAAATATTTAGTTTATACTTTAGATAAAATAAATCTATGTTTTTTCCATCATTAATCAAAAAGTTCAGGATGGCAGAATATACCTACACAACATCGGGAAGAACCAAAAAGCCCCATTTAGACTCACATTTGAGCAGCACACTTGCATTTTACTTATAAAAATGACCATTGGGATGCAGGAGCTATTATCGGTGCACAAAGCCAGAAGTGGCACAGTGAAGAAAGGGTGGAGAGATCGTATCAAGACCGAGCATCGTGATCCCAACGTCTACGATAGGAACAACACACCATCAAGCCCTGCAACAGTTCGAGGGAGCTTCATCTCTTTGGCTCTCCGCCCATTATCATGCCATGCACGCCAATGCTTCATCAAGACATCATCATCTCTTGAGGCCTCATTCCATCCCCAACTAATTAAATCAACAACAACAAAGCACAATTAACTGCAGATCTTATACACATCAATATCTCCTTTTCAGCAGCACACAGCATCTTGCCAACTCCCTTGATCATCTAACGGTCTTCTGCACGATATGTTCCATCCTACTTTCAACGATTGACAACGCATGTTACCATGATCGGTCGATCTACTGTTTATTTTTCAATGTGAACGTTAATCGACTTTGTGGCTATGCTACATCTTTATTTATGTACATATGCATGTGTTCAAATAAATTAGGATATATATATATATATATATATATATATATAAGTACAAATTTTAAGAACTTTAAGATGTATAAGTTCTGCAAAAAAACAAATAAGGGTATGTACGTGCAATATATGAAAAACTATGGTGTATTTAAGTGCAATTAAGCCCCGTCAAAATGAAAAAGCGGCCGAGGACTATGACGGTCATGTGATGTCATCATCTGCGTTCCACGTGTCTAGTCTCTGAAAGAAATGTCACGTGCCTCGGGCCAGTCAAAATGACGGTGCTTCATTCAGGACACCTGTCGGTAGCATGTTTGGGGGAGAGAAAGGACCCATACCAAACCGAAAAAATTTTTGGTGTAGACCAGCCTTCTAAAACTTTGACCGCTCCTCGTAGACTAGCCCTGAGTTCTAGATACGTGACCGACTGTCGCCGGTAGCTTTTCGTGATTCGTCTCCAGCTGCTATTTCCTCTCTTACTGGCCCCACGGTGGGGATTCATTGTGCGACTCGTAGTATTTTTATATTTGATGAGAAACAAATTTATGCCGGGGTGCTCGAAATTATGTAGGTAGATAAAGATAGAAAGAAAAAAAATTATAATAAAAACACATTTACGCGTACATCATTAACAACTATCCATATACAAGATAGTATAATAGTAAGTTCATCGATAACAATTGTATCAATAGACGGCTTGATTGTGTTGATAAAGTGAAAATGTTGTATTAATCAAAATTCATTCTAGATGATGTATTATCATTCTCTTCCTATATGATGTTTTTCACGAGAGCAACCTCGCCTAGGATGTCAAGTACCACCAAGCAGTCCAAATTCAAATCCTATAAAACCGGCCAATTATAGAAAACACAAGAGAGCTCACATAGTTATATATGCTCTCTCTATTTTATATCGATGGTAATATCTGCTGTTTAAAACCATGCAGCCGATCACTGGTGTAGATTTTCTCGGGGAGGTATAAATTCAAGCTTGATAGCACCATCAAGTAGAGAATACATAAATTTATTTTTTTTTTTTAAAAAAATTATTACATTAATTAATAGCTAATAATTGGAAATTGAAATTGGCATGTCTAGAGATCGAGATGCTCATTTTCTATATTTGACCACAAGAAAATTCAAAAGGGGGGAGAGGGACAAAAGGACAAAGGAAAAGGTTTGCTATTGTTAAGCCGCATTCATTTCGATGCGTTCAAAAAAGTCGTACCCTTTGTTGTAGATCCAATAGTGGTCTGTCTCTTGCACATATAAAACAGGTGGAGAAGAATAGGAAGAAGAGGAGGACCGCAGCTACACCCCCCCAACTCCTCTCATTCAACTTTCTCCTCTTCTAGCTCTCTCTCTATCTTTATCTTCAAACTCATCTCCCTTCTTACTTTAGTTTCTTCTAGCCTCCTCACAGTTTCACACTACGTACTAGAGATCTGGTCATGGCGGGTAGTAATCACGACCAGTACTTGTTCGGTCGAGATCGTCACCAACACGATCAAGATGATAATATCACGTTCT
>NC_033798.1:54727994-54732195 GCF_001876935.1 Asparagus officinalis | reverse complement strand
GCTATTGTGAACTCCCCGACTCCCCCCACTGCAAACTCTTCGGTCTCCTCGTCATCTACGGAGGTGGCGGCAGGCGATGAGGATTCATCCAGACGCAAGAGTATGAATGGTGATGACGGAGACGACGATGATGCTAGCAAGATGCAACTCCTCAAGAAAATTAATATTGTGGGAGAACCCCAACAGTTGAAAAATGACCCGGACGAGGTTGAGGGTGATAATTGTGGCGACAAATCTAACAAAGTGTAATTAAGTTGCCCTATTTATTTATTTTTTTATGTATCTCTACATGAATTTCCCCCCCAACCTTCGATCTTCTTATTAGTTATTATTATGTTTATCTATATTTATGCAGCTAGCTATGTACGTAGCTGTATATATATATATATTATTGGATCAATCCGGGGGAATAATTAGTAGTTGTACTATATATTATCATAGTTACTTTCAAGGTCCATCAGGATAACTTTATTGACAGTTAGGGGTTTTAGGGTTTTGATCTTAGTCGGGTTGCATAAACTTATTTCCAAAGATTATGCACGATCACCTTGCTTTAATTAGCTTGCATGCGTCTCCTGATTTTTCCTGTTTCCTTGAAGAATTGATTTCGATCTATGATATGAAAATCATTAGAATCAACAACATGTGTTTGGGGGGAATGTATAATTAGTTTCCCATATGAAAATCATTAGAATCAATACGTTATCATGCAATCTAATGGTTTGATATTCAACAGAAAAAAGGGCGCAGCGAGGAAGAAAGGAGAGAAACGGCAAAGGGAGCCTCGCTTCGCGTTCATGACGAAAAGTGAGGTTGATCATCTTGAAGATGGTTATAGATGGAGGAAGTACGGCCAGAAGGCTGTCAAGAACAGCCCTTATCCTAGGTATTTATAACTATATATATACACATGCTTACTATCAATTTTATTACAGCTAGCGTTTCATATCATAATATACTAGCTAGCCCTAGTTTCTTCCATCAGTGCAGTGCTATTTTGGAATTGTTCGTAATATAGATGCTAGTTTAATTTAGAGATTGAGAAGAAATTGAATTAAGAATCTGTATATTATTAGCTATGTATATATAGTTTTCGAATTATTCCTGAACTCAGTTTCAAATTAGTTTAATTAGGGTAAAATTACAAGAATTCCTTTATCTATGCCTTACTTCTAAAAACAACCTTCATCGAAGAACGAACTTCAACAAAAATCTCATTTTTTACTACTGTGGATGCATGAAACCATTCGAAGCATTTGTTGTTCAAAAGTTTCTTCAGACTTTTACACCTGAGTAGAAGTCTATAGGTAGACATCTGTATTTCAAAATCCACAGTTTAATTTGTTAACAGTTGAAAAATAAAAAGTTTGAGAAATATTTAGTTTATACATAGATAAAATACAATCTATGTTTTTTCCATCATTAATCAAAAGTTCAGGATGCAGACATATATACATACAAACATCGGAAGAACCAAAAACTCCCATTATAGGACTCACATTTTGAGCACACACTTGCATTTTACTTATAAAAGATGAACATTGATGCAGGAGCTATTATCGGTGCACAACGCAGAAGTGCACAGTGAAGAAAAGGGTGGAGAGATCGTATCAAGACCCGAGCATCGTGATCACAACCTACGAAGGACAACACACCCATCAAAGCCCTGCAACAGTTCGAGGGAGCTCTCATCTCTTGGCTCCTCCGCCATTATCATCCATGCACCCAAGCTTTCATCAAGAACATCATCATCTCTTGATGCCTCATCTCCATCCCCAACTAATTAATATCAACAACAACAACAGCAACAATTACCTGCAGAATCTTATACAATCAATATCTCCTTTTCAGCAGCAACAACAGCATCTTGGCCAACTCCCTGATCATCACTACGGTCTTCTGCAAGATATTGTTCCATCTACTTTCAACGATGACAACCAGTTACCATGATCGGTCGATCTACTGTTTATTTTTCAATGTGAACTTAATCGACTTTGTGGCTAGCTACATCTATTTATTTATGTACATATGCATGTGTGCACTTGATGCGGCCGGTATATATAGCATAGAAGGAGAGCTAGTGTTTTTTCCCCCACTTTTTTTCTCTCCTGACTTTAATCATTAATAAGAGCATATATATATATTTTTGTTTGAAATCTACAAGTCATGTTTTACTTGCGTATTGCACAAATTTAGCTCTGAACGTCATTGGTACTATCAATCAGCTACGCTGAAGGATTGGGTTTTTGTTTGTGCTGCTGATGAGTTTGGAAGAAATTAATTAAAAACTAGCATTTTAAATCTATCTGCTGATATAATAATTGGTGAGTTATGTGATTATTAGTTAAAAGTAATGGTGCATTGTTCCTTTCAACAATACTTTATATATGCCGATCATCATTGAGGCATTGCATATGGCTATGCTTTATCCATGCTGCAACTATGAGTAGATATTCAAAAGAATGTAACCAACATGTTTTCAAGTGCTAATTAAGATTCACAACATTAAAGAAATATTTACTTCGGCCTCGTTTGGCAAAGGGTTAATGAAGAGGGGTTAAAGAGAATGATTAATGTACTTAGCTCATTTGATAATCCGAAGGACTAAATTATTAACCCGTTAAATAAGTTTTATTTTAGCCCTTATGATCAGTTTTAGTGTTTGGGAATAACAATGATTTTGACTATTTTCTTTATAATTAGAAGGGTTAACTCTTATTCCATCTAAATAGGAGTATTAGTAAACCCCTCATTTTGATGGGTTAACTCATTTTAACCCCTCTAGAGGGGTTAACTTAACCCTTCTATATTTTTTATGTTTGACAAATTATGGAGGATTAACTCACTTTAACCCTTATATAGATTTATTGTGTTTGGCGGGTTAAGAAGGGGTTAAGTCTCCTTAACCCCTCTCTTAACCCTTTGCCAAACGGTACCTTCATGTGTAGTAGAGTTAATGGGCCAAGGATTTTGTCCGCAAACTTTTTTATCTATTGGATTTACTTTGAAATTCGCATTAGTGTGTGATATGCATCAACGCTATATTTAAGACATGCGCGCAAGGCTATCTAGAGTTAAAAGTTGAATGTTTTCACAAGAATTGTGAATTTAATTATTAAATGAGATGGACTATTCTCCTCCTAAAAGGAGAGGGAATCTAGTCCTTCTATGATTTTTATCAATAGGAATAGAATTAATATAAAATTATAACTCTTGACCTTCTCCATAGCTTTTTAGAGTTTTACCACAATGGTTAGTAACTTTAACATGGTGGTAGAGCAATCAGGTTTAAGTCTCCTCATCCATGAATTTAACACAAGTTTTTATTAAAAAAAGGGCACTATGACCCCAAGTTCCCGTTCATAAAAAAGGCAGTCAACCAACGAGAGAGTGTTAGAATTAATATAGAATTATAACAGCTTTCACCACAACTTGCAATTTGGGTACGATGGTTAGGGACATTAACATTTTAACATGTAATTATTAAAAAAATTATAAGGTAAGATATCTACTAGAACATTGTATTTGTTTCTTTAAAGCTCATTTCATATGAGGTTAAAGCAGTCAGGGTTAAACTTTAACATGATAATTATTATCCTAGAACAGTTAGTAGGGAAAATATTTATGTATTTGGTATAACATGTGATAAGGGTTAAATTTTAACACATAAGTATCTCTACCACTTTGAACTCAAAATGCATAAATAACAAAAAAAAAACCCTCAAAATATTAAACTTATGAACAACCTCCTCAGAAATCTGATAATTATAAAAAGCCTCATGCAGAATTCAACATTTATGGAAAACACCCTCAAAATTTTAAAAATTACAAAAAACACCCTAAAATTTTCAAAATTTAAAAAAATTACATTTATGGTATAGGATTCTAAACACCACCCTAAAAGTTTTGGAATTTATGAAAGAATACCCTGAATGTTTTAAAACTTGTAAAAAACACCCTCCAATATTAAAAATTTATAGAAAACTATTTGTAGGATTGAAATTATATTCAAAATTTTATAGGAAACTATTTGTAGGATTGAAATTTTAGGGTTTTCCGTAAAATTTGGAATTTGAGGGTGTTTTTTGCAATTTACAAAATTTTATGGGTGTTTTCTGCAAATTCTGACTTTTAAGGAGGTTGTTTGGAGTTCCTGGAATTCCAATATACAGTTTGTAAGTTTTGAAATTTTCACTTAACA
>NC_033798.1:54723454-54727984 GCF_001876935.1 Asparagus officinalis | reverse complement strand
GATTTTGTGGGATTTACACGCATCATATGGTGTGAGAAATGAAAGGGTTGAAACTGAGTTGCTGAGACGAGTCAAACAAAAGGGCCTACTTAATGTAACAAAGGGAACGAGATATACGACGATATTAATTACTTATGCGATCGAGTGTGTGAAAATTATGATCTCCCCTATATATGATCGTTTAATGGAGTAGCCTAGCCTCTCTGTGCGTTCTGACGTGGACTGAGAGTACACCTATAATGACATCCGTCGACGCTTCTAAATAAATTAATTTTCTTAATAAACTAACAACAAGTACAATTAAAGGAGAGGCATTCTAGTTTTAGAAGGAGCCTCGTTATTTCGTCCCTTTCCTCCGAGTAACAGGCGACTCCACTAGCTCCGATGCCTGGTCCAAACGATAGAGCCTGCGCTAGCTCCGTTCTTCCACACAACTATAGGGAAACGATTAAAAATATGCTATGATTTTCTATACAAGACACTCGTCAAGTGATTCATATAGATCACGAAAGGAATTAGCTGCATTGGGTCAGTTAGGACTGACTAGCTTAAACAACAAACTAAAGCTTTTCCCAGCCTGTTTCTAAAAGAAAACAAACTCAAATTCTATTGATCATGCATACAATGGGGATTTACAAATATTGATTGGTAATTGAAAAGTAAATGAAAAATAGAAAGTGAAGAGAAAGTACAACATTCTCAAGAAGTTCTTCCCTTTCTATTTACGAGGGCTATGCTAGCCACATTCGCGAGTGCTTTCCACTCACGCTGTGGCAGCGACACAAGTCCCCAAAGCAAAATGTATTCCCACGGCAGCACGAGTGAAAGCCACGCGCGACTGTGGTTAGACCTTCACAAATATTGTTTGGTAGAAAGTGAAAATGTGAAAAGTTGATGTGTTAACTAACAGGACACCATTTCTTTACACGAATTGTTTGATATCTACGGAAAGTGGGCAACAAAATTTTTTTTTCTAAACATGATACATAATAAAACATGAAAGATATAATATTAGCACTATATATTATGCCCCAAAGAGAATAAATATTAAATCATACTCAACAAAATGCTAACTATAAGCATAGTTGGTGCTTTTCTATTCTAGGATCTAGAAGCTAATAAAAAGTATTTAAATGATTTCCAATAAATAGTACATTTGCTACTGAAGAGGTTAAGCCATTAAGTTTTTCATATTTTTCTTGATGGAGCATGTTAAAACACTATCAGGTATATCTTACTTTTTTAATTACATTTTTCTTACGGAAGCATATTACAATAGGAATCAAATTCATGAACAAACACTTAGAAGTTGTGTGGGATGACCCTTGATTGCATCCCCAACAGTCTGTCTGAAGCTATGACTAGATTAAAGTAAAATAACATTATTTCTGTGAAGTGCAAAGCTTAAAAAGCTAATAAAATATTATTTTCTCCCTCCTCTCACCATTGCTTTCCTTTCATATCCTCTATTCTTTAAGAAAGTGGAATGGGTTTAAAAACTGGCCGACATCTCCACACTTTCTATTTATTTCCCATCACTTTTCAGGCCCAAAACGTGAAGAAACTAGAAAGTTATATCATTTTTCAATTTAGGAGCGCACTTCCCATTTATGTTCTTGTTGCCAACTCTGGGAAAAAAAAGAAAAGAAAAGAAAAGAAAAGGGGGGAAAAGAAGAAGAATAATGAATTCATTAAATAAGCCACGAAAGCAGGTGCACAATGCATAAAACAGGCAATGGGCCCATCTCATAAGGCCTTTCGCATACCTCACGTAATTTGGCCCAGTAAACATGTTAAAGCCCGACCAAATTGACCTCACCGAGCACCAGCGGGAGGCAGATCAGGCGAGGATCTCAGGCTTTTGCGGAGGAGGAGGATGAGCGTGAGTTTGCTGGGAGACGACGGTCGTGGTTACGAGCTTGCTCGGAGACTGGAGGGATGCGGTGCCTGGAGGTCTTGGCTCGGCGATTCCGCCTACTCCTCTTTCGCCCCCTCCCTCTCCTCCCCTTCGGCTTGGGACTCCTTCATGTCCCCTCCTCCTATTAATAGTAACAGCCAGGATCAGATCCATCTCCAGCTCAGAGCTCGAGCTCTCCTCTTCGATAAAGCCTCTATTTCTCTCTTTCTAAACCCTAGCTCCCCCTCCTCCTCCTCCTCCTCCTCCTCTTCTTATTCAATTTCTCACCTCAATCCCCAATGTAAGTTTCATCATCATCGTCAACCTCTTCCTAGGGTTTTTTCAATTTTCATCTTGATTGATTAATTGATTAGTTTTGTTTTAACCTCAGACTTTCAATTGCATGGGGATGATATATTCTTCTCGTTAGAACCTCAGCAAGAAGAGGATGAGCTCCATAAACAGGTGCTTGTATCTAAGTTTCAGTTAGGGTTTTTTTTTTTTTTAATTTTATTCCTTTTGCTCACATTTGCATGAAAACGCAGACAAGTTTTGAATAAGAGAATAAGGACATTTATCTATATAAAAATTTACCATCTTTATCGCCAAAGATCGTATGGAGGGCCCCTATTGAGGATCATATAGGGAGGAAGGTCAAGTTTTCGTGGGTACTAGATTTGGGGATTCCATTGGTTTGTGTTATGTCTTGCTTGGACAAGACTCGTTATTTTGTTTGCAGTGATATTCTAACTGCTTGCACTGATGTGTATTGTTTGCACCGATTTAAAAATGGTTGTGGAATACATGTCACATTCTGCGCACAGGCCATTGAAGTCGCAAAGTTGAAGATTTATTATGTAGTAAATGAAAGGAAGTCCTAAGAATCGACAATTTTAAAAGTTCAGGAAAACTGCCTATTGTCTATGAACCAAGGCATTAACCTGAATCAAATATTAACTTGCTTCTGAACATGTAGTCATTTAGAAAGGTGTCAAAGCCAAATTAGAAAAGGTTCTGGAGTGCACAGCGACGGAACCTGGGTCGTGCTGCTCATAAAACCAATCGGAGGCCCCGGATTCATCTATTCTACCTGATTTTCTGATGTGGCAGGCTATGTAGCACGGACACGGATCAGACACAGCCATCCGACTCGCCGACACGCCGACACGAGGCAAATCCTAAAAAATACATAGGATACGTGTGTTTGACACGTGTGTCCGACACGGACACGACACGACACGGCTTCATGTTATGCGTGTCCGTGCTTCATAGGTGGCAGGAATATGATTGATTTTTAAAATAAATATAAAGTTTGTATCTTATTTAATTTAAAATTAAAAATTAGATTATTTTTTGATAAAGGTATACATAAACATGTGTGTGCACACATGTATATGTATATGCACGCACAACCCACACGTATCCATGCGTATATATGTACACACACCATGAATGCTTATCCTTCAACCCTCTTTGCAGACTTTCATCTAAAAGGCTGACAAATTTTTCTTTTTTACTGATCACACTTCTTAGATGACTGAAGCTGGTTAGACGCATATTAATTTGTCTATTGCTTTGGTTCAGAGTTTAGAATCATCTTTCTTATTTGGCAATGCATGTCAATTTTTTGTCTTCATTTTCTCCAACAGTTGTGCATAGCCTTTGAATCAATCTGATGTTTTACACTTTTGCAACTACAAATATGTCAATTTTTTTAGTATAGTTCCCGCATATCTTTTGATACATTCCCACAGGTACACAGTGTTTGAACTACTTGTCTTAGTATACTATTAATTTCTTATGAAACAGCAAACACGAGATTTCAAATGTCCATGTCTTTCAATTGTCCATGACTTTAAGTTGTACTGCAAATTTCTTAGAATGTCCATTGTCTTAGTAAAGAATTGTACCGTTAATTTCATATGAAACAGCTAACACGAGATTAGAATGTCTCTGTCTTTGAATTACACTTGAAGTAATCTCCAGTGTTCATCTAATTGCATATCTACAGTGTGTATTGAATTTCTGTCACCTATATGTCTTTATGGTCTTTAAGCTAAAAGTTTACTTGAATTCTTGAAACTCATCTGAATTTCTGTCACCTATATGTCTTTATGGTCTTTAAGCTAAAAGTTTACTTGAATTCTTGAAACTCATCATCCATCTTAGTGGATAATTTTTTTTATGGTCTTTAAGCTAAAAGTTTACTTGAATTCTTGAAACTCATCATCCATCTTAGTGGATAATTTTTTCCTTATTTTTAGCTGATCTCCTTAATACTATATACAGCTATCCAGTGCATTCAATTGATCTTGGTTCTCAGGGTTGCAATTTGAGTAGTGTTTTATTGAACTTTATTATCTACATGTTCTTGTTACTTTTCACCATGATTTCTTTTTTGGGAACTATTGTTATTCTTTTAGTACATGAAGTTTCTAACATCTGTTCATAGAATGACATTTGTTTTCCGAGGATTTCTGAAATACTTCTTTTATATGAAAAAAATGTAGCCATGGATTTCATTTTCAAGAGCCTTTCAGAATCCCGTTTGGTGATCTGACTTCTTGAAGCGTCTTACTGTATAGCCACTTTTACTGGCAGATTTGTTTGCTCTATTCCCTTGCTTGACAATT
>NC_033798.1:54693185-54723444 GCF_001876935.1 Asparagus officinalis | reverse complement strand
AGAATCAATCTAGGATTTGTTTTGAAAATAACATTTATATGAGGTGTAGAATTAATATCAAGGGATTTTAAATCACATGAGGTACATAAAAATTGGGCATGACCCAACCGTAACAGGGAGAGTTGACCCGCTCAATTTTTATATACGCTCCTATATCAAACAATAATATTGAAGAGTTGAATTAAAGCAGCGGAAATACATATACAACACTCAGAATCATAAGGTTTACAGCAGAGTTCACAAAATATCAGAATAGCAGAAAAGCTAAAGGGATCAATAATACAACACATAGTCTGATAGTAAGCTACAAGATATATTATTACATATCCAACTACTTAAAAGTACCACAAAAGTTAAACACGAAAATTACTTCTACTTTGGCTGCAATAGGAGCCAATCCTCTTTGTCGTGGTTTGCAATCGCCTTGCTTTTATCTACTTTGTGAGCTGCGAATGGATGTAGAAATAATAGGGTTGAGCATAAAGCCCAATAGGCAACTATGAAATTATCGGGTACGACATAAGGGGAAAAGAGAGGAATATATATATATATGAGAAAAATGGGTATGCTTGGAACCAAGCACAAATTTTGTACTTGGTAGTGATGTGTCACATCCTCATCCACTCACTATCCATGTGAATGTGGTCCTATATTTGAATGAGTAGAGGGGGATGTGACACATCACTACCAAGCATACCCATATTGCGCTCTCTCTCTCTCTCTCTCTCTCTCTATATATATATATATATATATATATATATATATAGAGAGAGAAAGAAAGATTTAAAGTTAAAACGTCTAGATATTAGCAATAAGCCACTAAAACTCATAAAATGATTGTTATATCGAAATGAAATAATAGATATCAATAATGAATAATTAAGCTCTAATATTCAGGATATTAAATTTCCCCAATCATGGGATAAATCAATAAAACACGCATAGTTTTGTTTATATACCCACCGGTGAGTGTCCTCACGTAGGTCAATGTCCCCACCAGTGCTCACTTTCATTTACCACCCATCGGCAAAGCTTACTTCACACAGAGAATAACCAATGAACATAGACTAATAAGCCAACAAATTAAAGAATACTGAACATAGACTAATAAGCCAACAAATTAAAGAATACTACCATTCTCAACAATAGAGTCGTCGAGGCAAGATGAATTATCATAGGATAATCATTTATGGAAAATGACATAGTATCAAAATGAATAAACAATAGTATAGCAATAGATATGCAATTGGCAATTAGTCCACACATAAAGAAATCCAAATAGGCTTTTAGCGAAGCAAAATAGTATACAATTGAGTATCAAAATTCAACTTATAGGATTTTTAAGGAAATAAACAACCAAACTCTCAACAAATTGAGAGAGAATAAGGAAAGATTACCTACTTTTTATGACGAACTCTTCGGCACTATCAAATAGTTTCAAGAGGGTCGCTCCTGTATATACATACATGTACATCCACGTAAGGGTCCACATACATGCTTAAAAAGATGCACATGACTATATGCAATGCATGTTCATCAATGGATAGCAATCAGCAGTTTATGTCATGTTTTTTTATTGCAAAACAGTTAGCTAAATAGGGTCCAAAATGTATACACATAGGGTCATTTTACTCTTATATGAGTCTACTTCCTAAAACATCAAATTTTGCATTAATTAGGCGCCAAAGACGATGTTATATACACAGATACATAACATGCACAAGTTTGGGTACAACACGTATTGGAAGATACACAGAACTACTTGAGAGTCCAAACAATGTTCGAATACAATGAAACCAGAGTCAAAATGTTTATATATGAATCCACTTTTCAGATGAGGGTGTGTATGATGTGTATGGAGATGTGACATCAAAAGTATATAGTTGTTTATAGGTAACAAAGTATAGATTCCAGATTACAAGCCCAGTGTTTTTTACTGGTTTTGGTCAACCAAAATGTATTCAAAATTGATAAATTTCTTGCTGAAAGAATCATGATATGATTATTTTCTAATTTAAAAGTTCTTATTATCATATCCCAAATATAGGCAAATATAGAAGTAATTAAATAGAGAGGTCAAACTATCAGTCGAGGACACATGAATTGACTTTAATCATAGATTCTAACTAGCAAATTACGCCCAAATTAGGCCAAACCAAATGCAATTGAAAGATACATGAGTCCAGTTTCTAAAACAAAATATTGTTAGAAATGGACATATGTAAGGAGAGCTATACTCTTTACAACGCAAATGTGGTAGGATTGGAGAATCAGGCCAAGAACAGAAAACACCCTCATATCTCTCTAACTTTTCAGGTATTATTTATCATTAAAGTGCAACCATATTTACGATGTAGGTAATTTCATAAAGTTAGTTTCAAATTCTAAAATTTTCTTTACTTAGTCAAAACCAGAAATAGAGATACATAGAAAACACCCCAAGAAGGCAGACTGTATTTCCAGTGCATATGCATTGAATTTAGGCTACAAATTGAGATAGCAATTTAAGTCTAAATTAAGCCAACCTAGATTCAACAGAAAGGTACATGAGTCTAGTCTCCGATAAAGAATACCGTTCTCATAAAGAGTATCTTTAGAGGAAGATATACACAAATAACTATCAATATCTTCTGCAAGAATGTTATGAGATTATGACCAAAATATGGACATGCAAGCCATAAATCTTCACATGCATGTCTACCAAGTTATCAACCAAAGTAAAAACCATTACAATTCCATATTAAGGGACTAAGAAACATGCAAGATCACATTTGGTTTGATTGAAATGCATAAAGATGTGGTCTTTTACACTCTAGAACGACATGCATCCTCATACACCTTCCATATCCTATACGCAAGTGTAAATCCTACCAAACATGTGTATACATGACCAAATGAGCTCTAGGACATGCAATTTTTAGTCTAATATCAAGAGAATCCAGAAAATTGGGAATTTGATTGACATAGTACTATTTTCTTCTCCAAAACCTTCTTTTTAGCTCCTTTCTTTTTCTAGACTTGTGTGTCAAATCTTGAGAGATGTTTTAATGATGGAAAAATAGAAGAAAGAGGGGGAAATGAGGCTGTTTGCTAGCCGACCAGAGAGGAGAAGGGGAGAGTGGTAGAGGGTTTCTCTTTGGAATGAGGATGAGGGAGAGAGAAAGAGAGGTTGAGTGTTATATACCATAACCCATGTGTTTTGTAATCTTAGATTATGACAAAGTATGAGAGTTAAGATGTTAAATTTCTCTCCCTAACATGGCTGCCCGAAGATGAGTGAAAGAATAATTACATGATTTTAGAAGTGATTTAATCATGCTTGATTAATTTTAAATAAGATTTAAGTCTTGGGAAAGATGGATTTTCATGATAAGGGTTCATTAAGCAATCTTAACGACACAAATAAACTTATAGTCTCATGCAATTGAGTTGAATGCATTAAAATTGTTGATTGCATGGATCGATACCGTTAACAATATCCAAGTATCAAAATGAAGAGTATGAAATATTACACACTTCCCCCTTGAAGGAAATTGTCCCTAAATTATACGTACCCTAAAACAAATGCAGATATCTCTTTAGCATGTCGGCTTCGGGTTTGCATGTTGCCTCATCAACCCCATGATTGTTTCATAACACTTTAACTAGGGATATAGACTTGTTCCTCAGCTGCTTCTCCTTGAAGTCTAGCATTCGAACGGGCCGTTCTTCATAAGATAGATCCTCTCATAAGGAGAAGGTTTGATATGAAATGATGTGCCTTGGGTCTGCCACATATTCTTTAGATTGGAGAGATGGAACACATCATGAATCTTCTCCAATTTCAGCAATCCTCCAATATCTCGAATGACCTAATGTATATCGGATGGAGTTTGCAGATCTTTTCTCCTCTCTATTCATCTCGGCTTGTTTTGTCAATAAACAAGTTGATATAACTTGATTTTTCTGATTGAGTATATCTGCCACCACATTAGCTTTACCTGGATGGTGAATGATGTTCACATTATAGTCTTTCAACAACTCCAACAATCTCATTTGTCTCATGTTATTCTTTATGAGTAAAGATATATTTCAAGCTCTTATGATTAGTATAGATGTCACAGGTCACTCTATATAAATAGTGTCTCCAAATCGTCAAGAAAAAGGTCACATGAGCAAGTTCCGGATCTTGCGTTGGCTAGTTCTTCTCATGGGGACTTAATTGCGGAGAGGCATGGTAGGTTCTGATTCATCTACCCTGTGATGTTGATGAGTGGTTTTTGGTAGGCATGACAAGTTTTGATTCATCTATTTCTAAGACGGAGGATCTGCTAAAAGTGGATGACTCATCTATTTTTAAGATGAGAGGATTCACTGAAGTGGAGAAGTGTGGGCAACACATGTTAACGATTGAGAAATCAACTCCACTAAGAATTATCTGGGAGGCATATGAGAATAGCATAGGTTCTTCTTTGGTTCGCTATCGGACTCGTAGACGATTGGCGGAGAGGGAGGAGTCGGAAGTGGATGACTCCAAGAGTGAGGAGGCTGAGGACCTTGAGGATCCGGAGGACCTCTCGCAGATGATTGGTAGAGAGGGGGGAGTCGAAAGAGGATGACTCCAAGAGTGAGGAGGCTGAGGACCCTGAGGATCCGGAGGACCTCATAGAAGAGGATCACGAGGAGGATTCGGAGGACCCTATGGAGGAGCCTCTGGAAAAGACCTCATGGCACAAGTGGTATCCCCTCTAGAATATCGTCCTGTGCTAGTTGATCTCTAAGGAGAGGAAGAAGAGCTGCCGGTGGTAGAATATGTATCAGAGTCCTTGCTCGGTTGGGGCTTGCTACCATCTGGACTGATCTCTGCCTTCTCATCACACTCAACACTCAACAAGATCCTCCACCACTAGTTCAGCCTCCCATGCTTAGTCCTACATGTCAAGCTCCCACACAAGTGGCATCTCATTTAGGATCTCGTCTTGTATGGGCTCCTCTGATATCTCGAACTTCCATTCATGGGGTACTCTCTTAAAGATCTTGCCTTTTACAGGCTCCTCCATGGGTTGTGGCTCCTCCATAGGGTTCTCCTTTGGATCCTCCTCAGGATCCTTCTCTATGGGGCCCTCTGGATTCTCAGGGTCTTGGGCATTGGGGTCCTCGCTGTCGGTGTCATCCACATCCGGCTCCTCTCTCCTTGCTAATCGTTTGCGAGTCTGATGGCCAGCCGGGGAAGAGCCTGTACTATACACATATGCCTTCTCTAGATGAGTCTCATCAGAGCTGATCTCCCTATCGTCAAAATGCGCTGACCACACCTCTCCACTATTAGCGGATTCCCCTGTGAATCAAAGACTACCATGCCTGCCAAAAGCCATCTATCAATATCGTGGGATACATAATGCATCTGTAAGGAATATAAGAGTTTTTTGGGATTATCTGGTATTATCGAAGATTTATCAAATGTTTTTTTTTCAATTAGCAGCCCATTTGACTTATTTGACTTGTAAGAATGTCAATTTCATCTGGAGTGAGAAATGCAAGGAGCATTTTCAGGAGTTGAAGAAACGGCTGGTAACCGCTCCCATTCTCACTATCCATATGAGTTCAGATAAGTTTGTGATATATAGTGATGCGTCTTTTCGAGGTCTAGGTTGTGTTTTGATGCAATATGAGAAGGTGGTAGCATATACTTCTCAGCAATTAAAACTCTATGAGAACTACCTAACTCATGATTTGGAACTTGTTGCTGTGATCTTTGCCTTAAAAATTTAGAGACTATATATATGGAGTGATTTGTGATATCTAAAGTGATCATAAGAGCTTGAAATACATTTTTATTCAGAAGGAGATTAACATGAGACAAATGAAATTGTTGGAGTTGCTAAAAGACTATGATGTGAATATCATTTATCGTCCAGGTAAAACTAATGTGGTTGCAAATGCACTCAATCGGAAGAATCAGGTTGCATCAGCTTTTTATTGACTAAACAAGCCGAGTTGAATAAAGAGGTGGAAAGAAAAGTAAACTCCATCTGACATACATTGGGTCATTCGAGCTATTGGAGAGGATCGAACTTGTTGCTTATCGCCTAGCCTTGTTGTCAGAATTGTAAAAGATTCACGATGTGTTTCATCTCCAATCTGAATAATATTTAATAGACCCAGGGCACATCATTTCGTACTAAGCCTTGCCTCTACAGGAGGATCTTTCTTATGAAGAACGACTCGTTTGAGTGCTAGACTTCAAGGAGAAGCAGCTGAGGAACAAGTCAATATCCCCAGTTAAAGTGTCATGGAACAAACATGGGGTTGAGGAGGCAACATGGAAACCGGAAGTTCGACATGCCAAACCGATACTCACATTTGTTTTAAGGATACGTAAAATATTCAAGAACGAAATTACGTTTAAAGGGTGAATTGTGTAATATTCCATGATCTTCGTTTTGATACTGGGATTATGTTACCAGTATAGATCCATGCAATTAGCAGTTTCAATATATTCAACTCAATAGCATGAGAGTATAAATTTATTTATGTGTCATTAAGATTGCTTAATCAATTTATCATGTGTGTAATAACTCTATTGTGTAAATCCATTATTTCCCTAGACTTAAATCTTGTTTAAAATTAATCAAACATGATTAAATCACTTCGAAAACCATGTAATTATTTTTTACTCATCTTTGGGCAGCCATGTTAAGGAGGGGAATTTTGCATCTTAAAGCTCAAACTTTGCCATTATCTAAGATTCCAAAGCACATGGTTTAGGGTATATAACTCTCAAGTCTCAACATCTCTTTCTCTATCCCTCATTCTCATTTCAAAGAGAAAAAACCTCCACCACTCTCGCCTTCTCCTCCCCTCTGGCCGGCCGGCCAACAAACGCTCACTTTCTTCCATTTTCCCACCATTAAAACATCTCTCAAGCTTTCATCCTCAAGTCACGAAGAAGGAAGGAGCTAGAAAGAAGGTTTTGTAGAAGAAAGTAGGACTTCGTCTTCTCTTCTATGTATTATCTCAATCAAGTGCTCAATTTTCTTGATTCTCTTGATATTAGATTGAAATTTTCTTATCCTAGAGCTCATTTAGTCATGCATGCACATGTTTAGTGGGATTTATGCTTGCATGTAGGATATAGAAGGTGTATGAGGATGTATGTCGTTATAATGTAAAAAACCATATCTTTATGCATTTTAATCAAATAAGATGTGATGTTGCATATTTCTTAGTCTCTTAATATGGAATTGGAATGGTTTTACTTTGGTTGATAACTTGGGAAACATGCATGTGAAGATTTATGGCTTGCATGTCTATATTTTGGTTATAATCTCGTAGTAGCAGTTTCCTGCAGGATATGTTGATGGTAATTTGAGTATATCTTCCTCTAGACATATTATTTTTTAAAATGGTTTTTTTAGTCGAAACTAGACTCGTGTACGTTTTTGTTGATACTCGTGTACCTTTCTGTTGAATCTAGGTTGGCTTAATTTGGAGTTAAATTGGTATCTCAATTCGTAGCCTAAATTCAATGCATGTATACTGGAAATACAGTCTGCCTTCTTAGGGTGTTTTCTATGTATCTCTACTTCTGGTTTTGGCTAAGTAAAGAAAATTTTAGAATTTGAAACTAGGTTTATGAAGGTACCTACATCGTGAATATGGTTACACTTTAATGATAAATGATATCTGAAAGAGTTAGATTGATAAGAGGTGTTTTCTGTTCTTAGCCTGATTCTGCACTCCTGACACATTTGCACTGTAGGGAGTATAACTCTCACTACACATGTCCATTTCTAATAATATTTTCTGTTTAGAAACTAAACTCATATATCTTTCAATTGCATGTGGTTTGACTAATTTGAGTGTCATTTGCTAGTTCGAATCTATGATTAAAGTCAATTCATATGTCCTGGATAGATAGTTTGATCCTTTCTGATTTAATAACTTCTATCTTTGCCTATGTTAGGATATGATGATAAAACTTTTGAATTAGAAAATAGACATATGCTGATTCTTTCAAGAAATTTATTAAATTTGGATACATTTTGGCTAACAAACTCAGGGCTTGTAATATGGAATTTGTATGTTGTTACTTGTAGACAACTATATACTTTTGATGTCATATCTCCATACACTCCCTCAAGTGAATCGATGATTTAAAAAGTAGATTCATATATAAACATTATGACTCTGGTTTCATTGAATTCAGACATTTTTAGACTCTCGAATAGACTCGTATATCGTCCAATGCGAGTTGTACTCCAGTTTGTGCATGTTATGTATCTGTGCATATGACTTCATCTCTAGTCATCTAATTGATGCAAAATTTGATGTTTTAGGACGACCCTATGTTTACAAAATTTGGTCCCCGTTTAGCTGACTTTTTTCCCATCACAAATCCCAAATCATGACACAAATTACCGACTTTGTTATCCATTCATGAACATGCATTGCATCCCCTCCTACTCATTCAAATGGAGGGATCATATTCACATGAGTTGAGGAGTGCACAGGGATATGTAACCATTTGAATGAGTGGAGGGGGATTATGACACCTCACTACCAAGCACAATTTTTTTTTGCTGCTTGGGTACCAAGCATACCCATTTGGATCCCCCATTTGAATGAGTGGGGAGGGGATTGTTGCCACCTCACTACCAAGCACAAAATTTGTGTTTGGTACAGCATTACCCGATATTATATATATACTAGTATAATATATACTTAGATTATAGTATATAGTTTATATTATATACTAGCATATCTATATATAGTAATAAAAGACACACACAGCCAAACATACCTATTTTTCCTCATATAGTAGTATATATATATCTATATATACTATATATTATATATACTTATATATATTGAGACAAAAATAGGTATGCTTGGTGTGCTGTGTGTCTTTATTTTTTTTGTTTTATTTTTTATATATATACTTATAACTTATACTATATATTTAGGTATTGCCCTGTGGTAAGTTAAGCTCCACCAATGGGTAGTAAATGAAAGTGGATACCTATAGAGACATGTCCTATGTAAGGACACTCACTGGTGGGTCTATAAACAAAGACATGTATGATTTATCGATATATCTCATGATTGGGGAAATTTAGAATCCTGAATATTAGAGCTTGATTATTCGTTACTGACATTTATTATTTCATTTCGATCGACGATCATTTTGAGTATTGATGCCTTATTGCTAGTATCTATATGTTTCAATTTCAAATGTCTATATATATAATCATTTCCCCCCTTATTTCGTACCCGAGATTTTCATTGTTGCCTATTGGGCCTTAGGCTCACCCCTATTGTTTCTGCATCCATTCGAAGGTCGCAAAATAGATAAAGGCAAGGGAATTTCAAACCCTAACATAAAGGATTGGCTCCTACCGTAGCCAAAGTAGAAGTAAATTTTGTGCTTAACTTTTGTGGTACTTTGGAGTAGTTGGACATGTAATAATGTATACTGTAGTTTATCATCAGACTATCTGGTGTAATATAGTTCCCTTCAACTTTTCTGCTATTCTGATATTTTGTGGACTCTACTATCAACCTTGTGATTCTGAATGTTATATACGTATTTTCGCTGGTTTAATTTTGCTCTTCAATATTTTATTGTTTGATATATGAGTGTATATAAAAATTGAGAAGGTCGACTTTTCCTATTACGGTCCAATTTTTATATACCTCCTAGGTCCCGCCTCGGTAGGTTTTGGAGGGGGTTATTACAGTGGTATAAGATTTCAAGTTCGTGGATTTATAAATCACTTGTTTGGATACCTTCTTTGTCAAATGAAATGATTTCAAATCTACGATTGTTGTACATGAGTTGTTCTTGATTGTAATCATAATCTTATTAATCATTAATGGCCTGAGCCCTAACCTTTTAGACAGGAAATGTTATGCTAAACATATACATAGCTAACATTACTAATTTACTACATCAGACAAGCAGTCGGAAAACATTTACTAAATAGTACTCACACAGTTTCGAAAAGGTGCAAAGCAGAATTCAAGTTTGTTAAAAACTTGGCTTCTATTTTTACACGGGTGCATTTCTTTGCAACTTCTACAATTGGGTTGCTCACCTAGAGGGTATTTATGGGAGCTTATTTATTGATAAAAGTAGCTTTAGCTTATTCATATCTACGAGGGGTGGGCATGGGTCGGGTTGGGCCCGACCTAGGAACCAGCTTGACCGGGTTAATAGCTGAGCCGGTTCTAAACCAGACCTGGGTGGACCTTAGTGGGCTAGGCCTCAAGCTCTGGTCCCGAGCTTGGGACTAGATTAGCTCAATCCATTGCTCACCTTGGGTTGAACCAGGCTAGACCCGACTCGACTGACAACGGGTTAGCCGCGGCTCTGTCCGAGGCTCTTTTTAGGTATTTTCCCATTTTTCCAACTTCTTTATTTTTAATCTAAACTATACTTGTGTTTGTATTTATAACATTATATTTCATTTATTATTTTCTATGTTAATCTCTTTATTTGAGTTGAAATGTATATATTTATTGCACAAAAATGAACATCACAAATGTATAGATATACATGCTTCGAACTTTGGAGGAAGTCCCACATCCACGGGAAGCAAATAACTTTCCTTTAGTTCATATTATTATTACAAGAAAAAGAAATTTGTTTACCATTTATGTTCAAGAAACCAAATTCCTCTTAAGTTATATTCGTCATATTCGTAGTGAAAAGTTTTTGTTTCTTGTCCTTGTAGTCTTTCTTCTTATGGAGAGGAGAGTTGTGAAATTTTGATTGGGACATGTCTCTCTACTTATAGAAGATATTAGAATCGATGTCTACCGACTATTGAGACCGATTCAAATTTTAAATTTGAGTCTCGGTTCAAAGTATTAAATAGTTCATGCGATGATTGAACAAAAAGCAACTTATAAAGTAAATAGTATGATCTAAAAAACCTATAAAGCCTATGATTAACAAAATAAACATCACTCAACCCGTCACGTACTGTCTTTTTTTAGTTGAAAGCCCACGTGCTTTCTTTGTAAAAAAGAAAGAGCCAGTTGTTGGCTTTTTCTTTTTTTTTGGCAGCAAATAAAAAAGAAATAGCCAAACTGGATGGCTCTCTTTTTTATAAGAGAATATATAGGTCGTGGGCCCACGTGTCCAAGTAAGCAAGATCACCCAGCCAAGGTTTTAAATGTCGGATGTCGGATTTATGTCGGATGGCTGAAATCCATGTCAGATAGCGAAAATCGGGGATATATCGAGGGACATTGACTAAATATCGGATTACCATATCGGGTAGTGCACATATGTATAATATCATGTCTTAAATGTAATCTAAGCATTTATAAATTCAATATAAACATACTTTATAAATTTTATAGACTAAACATATAAAAAAGTAAATAATATATGAATTTGGGTTCATAAATTCTTTCTATTGGGTTCATAAGAAACCCTTAAACATGAGAACAGGTCAAACGGGTTTGAGTATTTATCACTAAACCCAAACCCGATAACAAAAACAGATCTTAAAAAAAAGTACCATATCGGTCGATTTTTTAAAGCTAAAAAATAAGCCGATATACCAGATATGACCCTGATATTTCCGATTTGGTCCTGAAAACCGACATACGAGTTGAAAACGTCCATGTCGTGTCGGCCAAGCCCTCAAACCGATATGTCGGCTGACATGTCGGACATGTCGGCCGACATTTAAAACCTTGCACCCAGCAGAGAACCCTTCCGTAACACATGAAGAGCAAAAGAACTGTTATTTGTTGAGGTAATAAACATAGATGGAATAATTTGTGAACTACTATTTTTTCCTATCAAGGACTGTAATTTAGCACTTATATAAGCTCCATATCCGTTAAAGCCTAAAATTTAGCCCATTAACATGTCGACAATGACAATATCAGACTAAAATTTGGTTTATTAACAAATAAAATAGAATTAGTGGACTCCAAAGCCAAAAAAGACAGTGGGCCTTATAAAAAAAATAGTGAGCCTTGTGAAAAGACAAAGTGGGCCTCGTAAAAAATTGGCCACTCTAAAAGGCCCAAAGCTAAAAAAGATAGTGGGGCTTATTAAAAAAATAAAAAATAAAATAAGATTAGTGGTCCGGGTTGGGCTTAATCGCAATGGATGAGGGCTAGGCCGAGCCTCCTTTGAGCGGGGCCTAGCCGCTTGTCTGTGGTTTTAGGCTAGACCCAGCCCTGGTTAAAGCCCATATTAATATCGGGCCGTGTTTGGCCCAGCCCACTATGGGCCGGGTCGGTTTTACCTAAATTGCGGGCTGGGAGGGGCCAACCCATGGTTTGACTCTGTCCATGCCCACCCCTAATTTACATGGTTGGTGACACAGTCTTAAAATAAGCTAGCTTTTAAGTCATATTTAAAAATTTTGAGGCTCCCCAACTTTTTAAAAACTAGCATATTAGCTCATTTACTAGGTTTGACCAAGCAAATGACTTTTTTACCCATTTAAGTTTTTTATTAAGTTTTTATTATAAAAGCCAAAAGCTACCAAAAGTCTGCATGACTTGTATGCTAAAAAAAGAAGGCCCTTCCAAACATCCTCTTAATTTTGTTATTACTAGAAATCAATGAATTAACCACGAACAACCTAGAATGTTAAGACAGAACCTAGTACAAAATGCAGATCTCAAAATTCAAATCACAAATCACCTGATGCACTAATCTAATACCAGTTCCATACATAATGGACTGAAATTGAGCTCCTTCAAACGAGCTAAAAACGAAATTTACATAGCACAAATGGTAAAGTTCAGGCATTTAGAATTTTGTCAAAACCTAAAACTACCATATAAAGAAGAGGTTTGCTTCGGTGCTCCAAAAATAGTTTTTTTTTTAATTTTTAAATTAACAAAAATAACAAATGAGCTAACATAACAAAAGGGTATTTTAGTCTTTCAAAAATAACTTTTTACCTGCTTTCTATCCTAAACTGCTAACTAAACGCAGCGAAAGAAAAAAAATTAGCCAAGGGGATCACCGCCTTTGTTCCGCCACAAAAAAAGAAAAAAAAAAGACAAGAAATCAGAGAGAGAAGGAAGAACTTCTATAGTGTTCATGTGTGATAGAGATAGTGCATGCATGCAAACTGTAAGAACTTCTATAGTAAAAAATTTAGCCGGCTTGATTAATTAGCTTATAAACATGGAGATTATGTTTTTAATTTAGTAACTAAAGCGACTACATCATCCTATATAATTAAAAAATTTACACGTAAGTTGCTGCTATGAAAGCGACTACATCATCCTATATAATTAAAAAATTTACAAAGTTGCTGCTATGAAAGCGACTACATCATCTGCAACGAAGCAATGAAAGCGCGCGACTACATCATTTGCAACGAAAGCGACTACATCAAACTAAATAATTAAAATTTTTTAAGCATAAGTTGCTGCAACTAAAGCCACCACATCATATTATGTAATTAATTTTTTTTTAAAAAAGAAAAGATGAGAGCACCTTTCATGGTGTTCCCTTCACGAGATTTTTTGGAGACGGAGAGTGCGGAGCGTTATCTTCAAGAGAGGAGCTTTTTTTTTCTACAGGAAAGTGCGGAGCATGACTTGATAACGCGGTAAAAAATTGTAACGTGAATCGGAGAATTCTAACTAATCATAAATTTTGTTTCTCTCCTAAATTGTATTTCCTAAAATAACCTTTTTACCCATAGTTAATTACAATCTTGGGTGTGGAACACCTCCTAACCGCCAAATCTATCTACCTAGAAATATGAGAGCTATTTTTAAGGAAATTATTTACAGATATGCCACCGGTGCTCCAACAAATCTTTATGGAGCACCGAAGTTGTAGGCTATAAACAAGGTTTTAAATATCGATTATCGGGGATTTATCGGACGGCCAAAATCCTTATCGGATAGCGGAAATCGGGGATATATCGGGGATAAGTAGTATTTATCGGAGTGATATACTGGATGATGTGTATATATAATATAACAATTAAAAAATGTAATCTAATCATGCTTAATGAAATATAAACATACCAAAATGTAAATCATCATGTTTAGGATCATTAACCAATTGTAGAAAGCGAAACTTGCATCATAGCCTTGAAAAAATATAATGTTAGTCAAAATGGGCCGATAATCCCGATAATCCCGATAAAAAAGTCTTACTTATCGGCCGATAAGTGTCGATAACGCTGATAAATCGCCGATAAACCTAGAAAAACGATAACTGATTAAAAATCCAATTTATCCTAGCGGAGAGCTACCAAATCCGATAACTCGGCCGATAATATCGATTATCGGCCGATATTTAAAACAGTGGCTATAAAGAAACAAAACCTTGGTACCAACATTAGTACCCCTAAGCAAATTTGAGACAATAATAAATGAATGAATGAACATAATCAAGTCTTGAGATTGTTACAAAGGTAACCATCTTCAAAGCACCCTGTGAACAAATTAACAAGCACGTATAATATCAGATGTTAACTGGCAGATATGCCTTATTTTCATATGTCTCCCTAGCACAACAGAGCATAGAACAGCACTTAAAACCAACTCACATAGTTCTTGTATTCTTCCATGTACTTGTCCCTGTCAGATTGTGAACGCTTCAGCTGAGTATAGAGCTTTTACCTGTGTTCTTTCAAAGATGTCAACTTAGACACTGGCTTGCATGTAGGCTAAATCCTTCATTTTCAACTGTTGTTTGCAATTAGCCAACTCGTACATTATAGGTCCATTTCCTTTTTCTTTTGTTGTCTATCGAAAGCTGAAAAAATAACGTAGAGGTACTCAAGAGGTACTCAAGACTGGTGTATTCTAGATGATTATTATCAGTAATGAATAGGTCTCAAAATCATCTTAACTCACTTCTGCTAAGATAACCACCTTGATCTTTTCCTGATTGGACAAGGATAGCAGTCTTTACAAAATCAGTTAGCTTTTCGTCATTTACCTCTGACATCTTTTCTTTCACACTATCAGAATTGATGAATGTGAGCTGCAGAAATATGAGTAATGCGATTAAAATTTTTTTCAAAGCATTACTGATTTTTATACTTCAATTTTTTCCTATTAAACTCCTGAAATATTAAAACCTGATGAATATATTTTTTATACCATTGCTCATTCAGATACGACCATGCAATAGTATTAAAAAATTACAGTTGTGCTTATATTTCTATTAGTATGGTGGTAAACTTCACAATATCCTCTTAACTTTGGCTATTTTTGAGATAACCCCCTAAACTATTTTAATTCCATAAAATCCCCCTGAATTTTGTGGGGTTTTGCAAATAACTGCACCTGAACTTCTTTTATTTTAGTAAACCCCTTGAAGAGTTTCACTCAGTTCCTCATAGTAACACCATCAAGTCTGACATGTCACGTGCCAATTGTGTGACCAGAAAAAGGTGACAACACTCCTCATCCGCCAAAAAGTTAATGAAAATAATAAAAATGATAAAAGTTGAAAATATTCAGGCTCTAATATTAGAAGAACAGTTACAAATTAAAGAAATAAAAAGAGAACAACAAAATGGGAATGAACTTGAGAGATTAAGGGAGAAACTAGAAACCCAAAACAGGTACTGAATAATAGTTATCTTGAACCATTTTCACTTTCTCCATGTTTCTCTCATTAGGATGTGAATATTCTTGCCTAATGTAGAGCTTTCCCATCTTCAAAATTACTCGTAGTACTTTTAGGATTGTCAACTAATGGTTTCATTTGAACGATAAAATATGTCTTCCTTCTCCTGTTTTACATAATGAGCCAAAATATACAAAATATTGTCACAGTTTCCTCAGTTGTCACATTTCTTAAAGCTAATAATCCCCCTTTAGTACATATGATATTACACAACCTTACTTGAGGAGTCATTCTATACAATTATTTGCATTGCACATAAGAGTTTGGCTTCAACATCTAACCATTAACAATAATTTGATTTCTGAAAACATTGATAAACAATGTAATTCAACAACTATTTAATATACAAAACAACAAATACCAGATACAATAAGGGCTTAGTTTAACATATCATCATGGATAAAAGATGCAATACAAACAAAGTTCTAGCCACATGAATCGAGCTAAATAGATCCTTTTTTAGAGATAACTAGGAAAGATCATTAAATGGCAATTTAATGAAATAAAGAATCTTTAGAAGAAAGAAAAAAACAAGTGAGTGATAGCCTTTAATGAAATGATTAAACCCATTGCTTAACTTCATAATACTTGCCTAATGCCTTCACAAAGAAAGGCCGTATACAAATCATAACTTCAAATTTTTATTTTGAGAATAATTAGTCGTGATTCCTATTTTTTCATAAACCAAACATTCAGTTTTTAACCTGAAGAGGAGAGCAACATTCGTTAAGATTCATAAATTCAATCCTGCAGGGACATTTACAATTTAAATTTTAATCCTGCAGGAACATTTACAATTTGTGAACAAAAAGAACTGACACTATCCCAAGTAAGCACCCCTTTCTTAGTTTGAGAAATTTTAGGGTGATAGAGAAATAGGGATTACCTTTTCGGAACCTGCAGTGCTTGGTCAATCGACGTTCCAGGATGATAGCTCCCTTGTGAGTGAGCTAGGGTTTTCCTGTGGTTAAGACTTGAAATTTGGGGAGATGAAGATTGTGATCTTTATCTTGCGACTACGGATTTCACAAATCACAGGGGCTAGGCTGAAATTTGAAATTCTGCTTGATGGGGTTTAAATTCCTCCCATCTAGAATTAGTTGATTTCAAATTCAAGCCCAAATTAAGCCCCAAACTGGGGATCTGGATTTGGGCAATCTTGGATTTGAAATTCAACGCCCAAATCCAGATTCCCAAACATCCCAATGTCATACATTAAAAACAACTACAAATATTTCACATCTTTTGAATATAAATCATGTAGATCTTTTCTTCACAATAAGTGAACTATTTAACTCATTAAAGTAACTTATGCTTCTCTATTCCTTAGAAAACAGTAGGCAAGGGATTTGAAAGTTTGTATCTTTAGCTTAGCTTGGTATGATTTGAAAGTTTTAAATCATCCACTTGAGCATCTATGGTGTTGATGTATTTAAGATCAGTGATGTGCTCGAGGCTAGTCTATCTTAGCTGTTTTTTCGTTACATTTAATTGGTATTTGAGTATGAAATTGCAATTCTACTTTCTTCTGAACTTTATATTGTACATGCATGTGTTACTTTTCACCCTGATTTTTTATGCACCTTTTTAGTACGTTACTTTATATCATCTGTTTTTGGTTTTTGAACTATCAATGCTTCAGAGGGTTAAAAATCAGCTTATACAGCGCTGGTAAATGTACTGAGTTTGGCAGCACATCTGAACTCCTGGTTCTGTATATCTGTGATGCAGGCTCAATCAAGACCAGCAGGCAAAGCTAGTGGACATGGTTATGGTCAAGCTTCTGGTGTTGGATCAAGATACAATAATCCTGAAAATGTTAACTTATCCCAAAGACACAGACAGGAAGAATTACCAGAAACCTGGTATAGTCAATATTCTGAGAAGTTTAAAGCAAAATATCACATGCTCCCACATGGTGACAAGGAATCACTGAAGCGCACGTCTGAAGGTATGTCTGCATACCTTCAACTTCGGGAGGTTCACAAAAGAAAGAGGCTTGCGTTTAAAGACTCAACGTCGGAGAATGGATCTTACATGCCTCCAAAAATAATTCTGGATGCAAATTGCTCAACTCAAGAAGAGATCTCATTCTTTCCAGAAATCATGTTCCCATCGAACTGTGTACCTGATAGTCCTGTCCCAGTGAGAAATGAGATGGAGAAGAATCAGAAAACAGATGTTTATGAAATTCTTGATAATTTACCCACTGTAGCTAGCCGGAGTACAGCAATGATGGAAAGATTTGGGATAAGGCCAGACTACATTAAAGTGGGAAGCAAATATAGGGGAATAGATGGATCAGGTTGTGAGAAGAAACCTCTGTGTGAGGAGCAAGCATCCGCAATGAACCACAAGATAGTAGCCCGCTTGTTAGTTAATGCAGGTTTTGAAGGGGGAACAGGATCTTCCATTGAAGTGTTTTCAGAATTTTTTAGTAGCCATATCTGTAGACTAGGCCGCATGTTGAAGCTTATCACAGATAGCTACAGAAAGCAGTTCTCGTCCATTAAACTCCTTCAAATGTTTCTACAAACTGCTGGGTACAAGTAAGTTGACCACTTCTAGCTAAATCATCATACTTGAAATACACCAAATATTTGGACAATTAGATGTACAAACAAAGATTATTTGCCGACAAAAACATAGGAATGCTTTAAATATAGATATTGGCAATGTGATAAAACTTAACAAGTGTAGACATGAAACGTGAGAACATGGTAACATCACACACACACACATCTCCAAACACTTGCCCAAATAGACATGTTCACAGCTAAAAGTCTTGGCAATTATTTCTAATAAATTAATAATATTAAGCATACAAATTATGCCAAAATATTGATCTATCATACACTAAAGAAATTAAACCCTCAGTTTTATTTATTTATTTTATTTGTATGAATTAGCTCATTGGTAATTTTCCTTGTCAACCACCCACTTAATGCCGTTGTAGCTCCAACTTGTGGAGGCAATGAATCCAATATACTAGTTTAAGCTTGTTCTCCTATTTAGTTTAATAGCCTTTCTTTTTCACCACTTCCTTTGAATGAAAGTAAGATTATTGTTTTGCTACCTTAGTGAAAATGTCTGGCATGCAACGAGCAGCTTATATTTGATTTATCTGATCCTTACCCTAAATCTCTTATACTGCAAGAATACTGCCCTATAGTTCATGTGTTAGTCTTATCATTTAGTTAATGTTCCTCTATTATATACTTCCACCCTGGGGAAGGGTAACCGAAAGGAAGTAGTTGTAGTAATGGATGGCCCTTGAGTGTAAGTAGTTTGTATAACTGTAGTAAGTCAACGTAGAAGTAGCAAGATATCATAAATTTCCCTTGGCCTTGGAACAGAGTCTTCTACTATGCTGATTACCCTCTCTCTAATGTAGCATTTTGCAACAGAAGTGCACTCCTACATTAACTGGTGATCTCACTCATCGAGGAACTGGAAAAAGATTACCAAACTTTCTTGTAGAAGATAACATTACACTCTTCCTTTGGGATAACAAATGGGTTGCTTCCCTTCGCTATGCTTAGTGTAGGGCAATCCATTTTTGACATACCAAAAACAAATGTATCAGAACCATATGCAATTTGTATGCCAGATTGTTTATACCTGCTAACCTTCATTTCTTGCACTTTGCGGCTTTTGGGTGTTGATTAGCATTTGAATTTCATTACTGATTAGGCTAAGGTTTTGGGATTGAACAAAAAGGCAAGAGAGGGAGGAAGAAGGTGCACTGGCATAGAGGAGTAAGAGTTGGGAGGTTTGCGGTTTGAGTTCAGTTTAATCAAGAGGAACAAAGATAAATTAGATGACTTCTATTTAGAGGAAACATAGATAGGAGATGTGGACAAAGATAACTGATGGGAAATGAATTTGTTCGGGTCCCCAAATGATTCTAAAACCTCCAATCACTTGTTAAATTGTTCATACATCTAGCATTACATGCACTTTTTTCCAGAGTTATCCCTTATTTTGTTTAGTGTGCACATTATTTATTATTTCTTTTTGCCTTTTGCTAAATTTCCTTTCCAAATATAATTTTGTGCAGTTTAATTATCTTAGATATTTTCCCTCATTTTGCAACAGTAATCTTGGAGGTTTAATAGAATCAACAAAGGATGGTAACAAGGGAATCATAACTCAGACACCGCAACAAATTCGTGCAGTCCAGTCACAGCATCAGAATGCTCTCCTACAAGCCCAAGCTGCCCAACATGTAAGAACATCAGCATGATTGTATGATACTTTCATTTGATCAATTATCTAGATATGGGTAAATTGTGAATAGACTCCCTGTAGTATCACCCAATTGCAAACAGGTCCCATGTAGTTCTATTGTGCGAATTTACCCCGTGTGAATTTTTTTTTAAATCTTAAAATCGTTAAAAAGGTTTTGAGGAGTCAAATAGACCCTCTATAGTTCTATTGGTGAGGGTAGACCGGTAAAAGATTTCTTTTTTTCCATTTAAAAGAGTCAAAGAAGTTCACTAAGGGGGTGTATTCGTACTTGGGCCAATACTACAGCGAGTCTACTCACACAGATAGAGCTACAAGGGGTCTAGTCGCAATTAGGTGATATTGCCAGAGGTCTATTCGCAATTAACCATATAAATTTATATAGCTAAAATGCATTACTTGTATATATTCTCTTCTGTAAGTCAGAGCAACTCACTCTACTCCATTATTGCTTCATGCTGAAGCAACCAATCATCTGATCAGTTTCAATCAATTAAATACATATATTTCATCATAATCAAAGTCCTATTACTGAAGTCAGAAAATTTATACAAGTAAATTTGATCTCCTTAAATTGTATCTTATGATGAAATGAACGAAACTACTCTTCTATCTTATTGGTTGATCTGAGATATATTAGTGGTTTTTTATATCAGAAAGATTCTCGGTAGCATCTTATAATCTTCTAAGGTACACAAAAGTGAATTAGAAGGACACCAATCAGTAGGCCCGTATTCAAGGAAGCATGGGTGGTTTTAGAAGTGGTGGTGAGAGTTGCGGCAACACTTTCTAGAGAAGTTACAGCGGTGGGCAGTGGGCACCATGAAGGTGGCAGTTACAGCTGTGGAGTTGGTGGCAGAGGTCAAATGACCTCTAGTATGGAATTGTTCTGGATGACCAGAAGAGGAACTGAAGATGTACTATATAGTCTTTCATCTATCTTTGGGGGGGTTAGTCATCTAGAACTTAAAACTAGAACTGAGATAATTTGTGGGATAAATTTTTAAGGTGTTGGTCACATAGAACTAGGAAATGAGACATTTTATTATAGTATTAGTTAAGTAGAACTTTTGTAGAACTAGAACTGTATTTTTTTTTGGTGCGTTAGTCAAGTAGAATTCTACTAGAATTAGAATTGGGATAATTGGTCATAATTATCCCATAAATTATACTACCTATATATATAACCATAAGTTCTCTCTCAAATTATCCCACACATTGGAAAGAATACAATTAGGAAAAAAAAAGTGAAACACCGCCTCCCTCTTGGTTAGTTTCTCCACCTAGAAAATTTTTCTGCCATGAAGTCAATCATCTGTTCATTTTTCTGTTTTTACTTTGTTTTTGTGATGATTAGATCTTTTATTATTATCTTCAAGATGTATTACTTTATTGATAGCTTTTTGACGTTAAATTACTTTATTATTATTTGTTTGATCTAAGTTTTCTCTCCACAACAGTGGTTTAGGTTAAGAATATAGTGTTGGTGGGTTAGTGCTAAAGATATGCGGGTTATTTATGTTTTTTTTATAAGTTAGAAAACAACTTTGCGATCACATTGATGATTAGATGTTGAATGGTTAATGGTGATATCTATTATTATTAAATCGGCTCAGTAAATTGATTGGGATATTTATAGTTCATCTGTCGATCATCTGTTTAGCGGTCATGGATGATTCCTGTGTACATTTTATTTATTTGCTGATTTGGTTTCAGCGATCATGATGAGATTGGTCCAAAGGGTTAATGGCTGAAAAATGCTTATTTTTCTTTCTTTATGATGTATGAGATTTGAACTTCGACATTTATGATCCTCCGCTAGAAGCTCCACGAAATGTTACTGATGCAGACGATGACTCCGATAAAGAAGACGAGTTACAGACTCAACGAGCAGCTGTAGGAGCTTGGAGAAATTCTGTAGCAGATGTCATGTGGGATGATGGAAGTCGAGTCACTCTAGGGATTTAGATTTTTATTTATTTGTAAATTATTTTATTATTTGAGATGAATAGTGATGCTTTATTGCATTGTATTTTATAGTTATTACTAGAATTTGCTTATCAATATTATATTAGTTTTAATATACAATTATTAACAATAGTAATTTATACCCACCATTACCCTCACCAAATTATCTTACCAAATTATGCAATTTCATAATATTATCCATCATTATCTCACCAAATTATCCTACCAAATTATCCCACTTTAAGAATTACTCATCATTGTTCTACTAAATTATCTCAGTGTCAAAATACTATCTCACTTTACCAATTATCCCAGTTCTACTTAAAAAGTTCTAGGTGACTAACCTCCCTTTAGGGTTTTAGTTTAGAGGTGAATGAATGTTATATGTCATATAAAGAGATTTTCTCATGTATAATGATGTGGCGCAATCTCAACCACATGTAGCGATAAGGGTTTCTCCCTCTTTAACTCACGTTGAGCCTCATATATCAAGGATACAAGTTACTTTCTTTAGTTTATTTAATAGATAAAATAATATATGATATGTTTGGTGATAAATTAGGTGGAGGTGACGGAGCTATACGTTCTAAGAGAAAAATAATATTTAATTCTTTATTGTCTTATCTCAAACATAATAATTCTTATTGATGCTTAGTGGATATGGATGTGATATGCCATAAGGCTAGTCAACTAGATGTGAGTAGTTTCATGTTATCTGACTGAAATATAATAACTCTAGCCACTACGGACTGATTTGGATGGTCTACCAGCTCTGAAGCACGGATTCGCCCCCGGAGGCCACGAATCCGTGTCCGACTCGAATCGGACACGGATTCGTCACGACAAGTGCACGACACGTGTCGGACACAGATTGACCGTGTTCGATACGGGTCAACGGTCAAATTAGGCTCGGACACGATCAAAGAAGCTCGGACATGGCTCGGATTCGCCGAAGGCCGATTCATTCGGGTTGCGGGTTTTTGGTTGTTAAAATCCAACCCGAACGGCTCGGATTCGCCGAAGGCCGATTCATTCGGGTTGCGGGTTTTTGGTTGTTAAAATCCAACCCGAACCGTTCGATTAAAAACTCATCCTTATTTCTCAAATCTCTCGTTCGATTCGATCCTCAGCTGACTCAAACAAAAGAAAAAAAAACTCTAAACCTAACCCTAATCCTCTCTCAATCTCTTAGCTCACTCCCGTTCGATTCGATCACCTCCGCTGTTCCGACCCGATCCTGCTGACCGACTCCTCCGACTCCGACTCCTCAAGTCCATTCTCTATTTCTCCTCCCCGTCCAGCACAATCACCACCACTGTCATTATCATCTCCTCCGATTTTTGAGTTCGAGCAGCAGCCCAGCGTCATATTATTATCATAAATCTGATGGAGAAAGTTACAAATAATATATTTTAGATTGTTATTTTGTGATAGATTCATATTTTAGGTTGTTAGTTAAATTTTATAATTTTTTTATATATAATAATAATTTAAAAAAAATCCTTGCCGTATCCCCGTATCCTATTTTTTTGGATTTTGTCGTATCTCGTATCCGTGTATGTGTCGTATCTGTGTCCCGTATCCGTATCTGTGCATAGGGAACCCTACAAAATTTAGGAGATGAAAATTTCGTTGGAGATTCTTATGAAACCCAAATTTCTTCGTGATGAATGGAGATAGTGAAGTTTTTAAGGATATTTCGTTGGAGATTCTTATGTGAAACCCAACTTTCTTTGTGATAAATGTAGATGGTGAAGTTGTTAAGGTGATGCATAAAAGTTGGTTAGAAAAGTAAGGAAATGTATGTGTAGAAAACCAGTGTTTAATGCTGAAGCCTTTTGTTCTTCTTTTCCCACGGTAATCTACTAGAGCAAATTTCACCAAGACAGTTATGGGATAAACCCTAGTTTACTATAGACTTCAACTATCATTATTATACTTGATTGTAATATATCAATTAAGAGGATCTGGTATAGTTTTTTCGGCTGTGATTGTCAAAAGGAATGAAACTAGTAAACACAAATACCTTGAGGCATATAAATTTATGTTAGTGGACAAAAAAATTGCTATACATGATTACCACACTTTATACCGAAACGTCATAAAGAAAAAATGTATGACTTCATACCTTAACATGAAGTAAAGACTGTACTGGATATATTTCAAGATTTATTGAGATGGAGCGCTTGATCGTGCCAGTGCTTGCTTACTGTGAGTCAGGTTTCTTTCTATATACAAGAACGTACTTTAGATGAATCAAATTGTATGATTTAAATTCGAAAACATGTGCAGAATCTTGATTCAATACCATAGTAAGCAATAACGAACCATTTGAGGTAAATTGACTAAATATGCCAGTATGCATCAGCCCATATATTTCATCAGCCCATATATTTGGGTTTGTTAGGTCTCATGTTTATGAGCTACTATCTAATCTAGTTTTGATGATTAACAAACAATTCCTAACAACGTTTGTCGAGTGTGTGTATTTGCTTGTTAGGTATTCTACACAAAGATCCTCCAGTTAGCGGTTGGTTGGACTTGCGCCTTCACGATAATATTTAAAGGAGGTTGGAAGGAAATCGAAATGAAGCCGTCCCAATTCAAGTTTAGATTCATGATCGCTCCATCCGCAACCAAGACGAGCTAATTGAAGATTATTTGTCTTGGGTATAGTGTCAAGTTTAGTTGTGTACTCTATGTGTTTATACTTTAAGCTCATTTCATACACGTACACACAAATTGTAAATTTTTCACTTTACACAGTTGTTTAGAAAATATCGTATTTTTGGATTATAGACTAAATAATATTGTTTACATCTTTCCTTAAGTCTATCAATCCATTAAAAAGAATCACAAAACTTATTTTGAAGAAATTTTATCAAATAGTGTTTTTCACAACTTCGTATTTTGTTCGTTTTTAGCAAAATAGTAAGTTTTCACAAATACGAAGTAACATTTCAAAATTTTCTTTTTTAACATATTTGTTTTCATGTTTATAAAAGTTTCCCCAAATTTTATAATTTTTGGAGTTAATTTGTTATTTTTAATTGAATTTAGAAAATCAGTTTTTCGGGTTTCATGTTGCTTTTGCAAAGAAGATGAGTTTTCACAAACAGGAAACGCTTTTTGAAAAAAAAATTCCAATATGTTTATATTCATGTATATAAACATTTCCTCAAGTTTCATAATTTTTAAAATTTATTTGCTATTTTTAAACACAATTTGAAAATCAATTTTATTGTGCACATATGGGATGTGCATGTTTTTCAGTCGACCGACATTGTTCATCAGTCGACTGATAAACTACTCTGTAATTTCAGTTTTGTTTCTGCTCAGTCGACTGAGCTTTTATCAGTCGACTGAATAGCTTATCAGTCGACCGATGATGTTCATCAGTCAACCGATAGTGTTCTGGATTTTGCCAACGGTCGAATCATCGGTCGACCGACATCCTCATTAGTCGACCGATAACATTATAACGGCTATTTCCTAATTTCCTGATTTTCAGAGATTTTGTTGGTTTTGAGGATTTTTCTTTGATTTTGTGGTTTTGTTTTAAGAACCTATATATATCCCTCAGTCCTCAATACTTTGAATAACCAAGAAAAGTTTAAAACAAAGTTTTGCAAGTTTTTTTAAGTGTTTTAAAGAAAAATTTAGTGTGTTGTTTATGTGAAGAGAATTTCACAAGAGGAGGAGATCATTTCGGTTTTGAGCATCAAATTTTCACATCACTATCTCTCTAATTTTTAGAGAAGTTTTTCTAAACTCAATCTCTAGCAAATTTATATTTTGATTATCATACCTATAAGCTAGATTTTAATTGAGTTTAATGTTATTTTACTCATTGATTACACACACCCTCTTGAGCTTTTAGTATTTCACATATTGTATATTTGGGTTGCGATTGGGTCATTAAGTGTGAGCTTACACTTAGTTCTCATCTTTGTTTGTATTAGAGAACAAACAAATTTGTTTGTCTTATTGTTGAGAGAACACATTGTAATACAGAAGGATATTTAGAGGAGTAGTTGAGAGAGACGAGGTCAATTCTAAGAGGAGTAGCTTAGTTGTAAAAGTCTAGAGAGAGGTTATAATTCCAAGCACTTGAGGAATGTGACAAGGACTAGGCCAACACTTAGAGGAGTGTATTGTGTATTAACAATTGTGTGATTTGTAAACGTTATCGATGAGCGTTGAAAACCGATTGTGTAATTATTTGTGTTGAGATAGTGGAGATTCTTCTCAAGGGTGAGAGCGAAGACGTAGGCCGAGGGTGAACGAACTCCACAAACATTTTCTTGTGTTTGTGTTTGACGTTGACGTACTTATTCTCTTGTACATTTTTATATCGCCTCTTGTCTCATGTTTATATCGCGATTTGTTTAATTTCATATCCTTGCATATATCACGTGTATACATCATATTGCTAGGATATTGTTAGTAAGTTTTAATTTAGAATCGAAATCGGATTAGATTAGCAAATACCCTATTCAACCCCCCTAGGGTACTTTCAGGTCCGCATATAAAAGGTTCTTTTCAATTTTCCACCTTACTAAGTAAACACAATGAATCATCAAAAATCAAGCTGGAAACCAACCAGACCAGTAGTTACAGGACCCAGCTCGAATAGAGTCCAAGCACAAAATTATTTCGGCATAATGCAATTAGATTAGGTAACTGAGAAATTCAGATTTAGAGTGCATGTTCGGCTATCCAATTGACAATGCCCAACTTATTTTTGTCTTTGGGCAGTTAAGTGAATTTGCTTACCCAACTCAAAACTCAGAAACAAACCTCGCCAAATATGTGATAGGTGATGGTAATCATGGCTATCATTTAAAAGCCATCTTCATCTGTTACTTTCATTTAGTCAAAACTTCTTAGAAACTTCACAATTATGAACCCCCACAAACCAAAAAAGAGGGCGTAAATTGTCATATGAACATTAGACTTCAGAAATGATGGTTCTTCCAAATAAAATTAGGGAAAGTAAACTAATAGTTCTTGGGAAGAGAAGAAATTTATAAAGAGACGTAAAGTTCAGAAGTCAGACAAGAGGAGAGAAAACCAATAAAGGCAAAGACAAAAGTTAAGATCTGAATATTAAATCGTCAATTTTGCACCTCTAAAGACCCCAGTTACACGTGACTATTTAAAGGAAATAGATAAAGTTTAGAATTATATGAAGCAAGCTCCTACTGAAGGTAATATATCCAAACCAAAACAGGTACTGAAGAGAAGAAATTTATAACGAGAAGCAAAAATCAGAAGCCGGAAGATAGAGATGAGGAGAGAAAACAAACAAAGCTATAAATGAAAAACAGAAGCAAACACAAAAGTTAAGATCTGAATAATAAATCTTCAATTTTTTTCATCTCTAGAAACTCCGGTTACACATGACTTTATTCAAAGGAAACAGATAAAGATTAGAAACATATGAATTAAACTCCCACTGAAGATAACATAACCAAACCAAATAAAGATACTAAACACTGGCTAATGCTAAACTAAGATAATGAAACTCTACTTGAAAGATGATGTGGTGGCATGACATCAACTCTCACATTCTTAAAGAAAGACTTGACATCAATGAGTCAGTATAAGAAGAAATCATGGGTTCCTAGTCTTCAACATCCAAGTTCATTTGGTGACAGCACAACCTCAATAATCACCAAAATAATGAGGCGCAAAATGGGGAAATAAACTCATTGTAATGATATCTCCTGGGGAGGATGGGGGCAAGCTCAGAAATGTGCAACCTGACCCGAATTGAGCTCAAGAAATGGTCTCATGTATTCAAATGTGAAATCTGGCTCACAGAAAATTAGAGGGGCTGACGTTGACTTCAGTACTTCATTGATCCGAGAAGTGGTTTGATTCTGTCTCAACCATAGTTCAAAGTTGGCTTAGGCTATGGAGTCATATGCTGTGCATTAGGGCTGTGAGAAGACTTCATGGTAAATTCAGGCATGGTCAAGGTCTTCTTTGATCCCATCAGAGTACCTTGCAACTATTGATGATCCTATAACATGACTGACTGAATGAGCGCTGGTAATCACTTAGAAATGTTTTTGCCTCGCTGAGAAATCTTATGTTTTCAGGATCTTCATGTCATAGAGATAAACCACAACTCTGAAAACAAAACAATGGAGAACACTCTTTGGAAAGGAAAGAAATTTGAGGAACATGAAGAAGGAAAGTTTTAAATGCCGAAAGAATAGAAATAAAGAAAGGGAACTAAAGACAATATCGAAAAGAAAAACAGAGGCATATCCAATGTCTTAAAAAGTGGTATGGACAACCACTTATACGACCTTCTAGGCTTAAGCAGTACGTAGGCCGACAGAGCAAGTGTTGAGAGCATCTAAGCAAGTATGGGCCACTTAAGCAAGGCGTGCCATGTCAACAAAATGGCATGTTGCTGCTTACGCATAGTAATGAACGAAGAGAATTAGGTCAGGATCATATCAAAATCCATTTTAGATAAAACACTAAGGGTAGGGTTTTGAATCTTTAAAAAAAGAAAATTCCTCTATCAGTGTACCCCTCAGCCTTTCTCTTTACCCTAGAACTGCAATTCTCATTCCTCATGTTGTGATAGAAACAATCGCCTTAAAGAAATAAAGTACCAAGAAAATGCCTACAGGTCGTTTAAGCGCCCACCTAGGCACCTAGGTGTTGGGTGATGGGTCTAGTGCCCAAAGCAACCCAACACGTTCTAAAAACATTGGGTAACTCGCTCAATATATCATTAAAAAGTCAAACGATTTCATTGATCAACTAAATTCTGAAATTTTCTAGTTTAACACAACTTTGCTTATAGGAAAATAAAAAAGAATAAACATGGAATGTCTTAAGGAAAATTACAATTTGAATAAATATAAAGCTAAACTGACAATCAAACTAAATAGTAAAAATAATACTATTCAAGTCAATTTTTCTCAAATAAATAACATTGTAAAAATACAACGTAAACCTAGCTCACATATGGTCTCTCCATTTTGCATCATAAGCATGATTAGAGTTAACTATCTATGCTTCATACTTATCCTATAAAATATTGCAAGGCATATATGGAAAATGACCATCCTTAAGATTCCAACAACAATGACTAATTTCCTAAGAATTCAACCCGGCCATCTCCAACTGCTAAAGAACACAAAAGACAGAAAAGGGAAAAAAATCTTTCCAGCAACCCTCTTCCTTTGCATTTTGAAATGGCAAAGCATGCAACCACATACTGGAAATTATATTTCGACACAGTTTTATCACACAGGACTCAAAAAACAAGAATCAGTATTTAGTGGATATAATTAAACAATGTCAATTAGAAACCTCACCAGAATACAACCTTCTTATACTAGTTGAACGTGAGACATATACAAACAAACCCATATCTACTCAATTGAAATTGAATTACATGAAAAATTAATATTCTGACAACATACAGTTGATTGCTCTGCTTTGTGGAGATCATACCTCCCCAGCGTTAAAGATAAATCTCTGTTTATCAAAGAACAGCAAAACTGATGGTGATGTATCCTGTGTATCCATTCCAGTTCCCAAAATCTAACATATAAGAGAAAAGACAACAATCTCAGTCTGGCCTGGAAACTGTGGAAAATAGAATAAGAATCCAGAAACAACCTTAAATTTCACTTTGGTTTGTTAATCCATTAAAGTAACAAAAAGATGCTATTGACACAACATGCAAATCACATAAGATAATGCTCAAAATCGAATTATAAGGGCAAAAACATGAAAAGAACCACAAATCCATTAAATTTCTGAAAATGAAAAAATTCAAATCAAAAGTAAAACTAATGCGCATTCATGCCTAAACAACTGAAGTAAAGCACATTCTTTTTGACATTTGAGTGAAGCTACCGTTTGGTTGACAGTAAATACATTTACAGCCGCAATGTTGCAAGGAAATTTCTCTTTCCAATGTTTTGTTCGCAACAAGGCTGTGTAAATAGTACTTGGATTTACATTTTGTAGAAAATATCTGTAGCATTAGCTGTAGCCCATTTGGCTGCAACCTAAGTTGCATGGAATTGTTAGATATAGGTGCCCTGCAGGCAATTATTGTATATTGTAACAGGACCTATATGTATATAACTTGAGTTCGAGCAGCAGCCCAGCGTCATATTATTATCATAAATCTGATGGAGAAAGTTACAAATAATATACTTTAGATTATTATTTTGTGATAGATTCATATTTTAGATTATTAGTTGAATTTTATAAATTTTTCTATACATAATAATAATTTTAAAAAAATTCATTGTCTTATCCTTGTATCCTTTTTTTTTTAGATTTTGCCGTATCCCGTATCTGTGTCTGTGTCGTATTCGTGTCCTATATCCGTATCCGTGCATCATAATCTACCAGTTTAGGCTTGTATTCAAAATC
>NC_033798.1:54688205-54693174 GCF_001876935.1 Asparagus officinalis | reverse complement strand
CACCAGAGTTACTACCTTAAGCCAGCCTCTACCTACCTGGAGAAAGAAGCAAAATACTTTGGGGTCAAGGGGAGAGCTTTAAAAACAATAAATACACTGAGAGAGATAACCGTAGCAAAGAAGAAGGAATACAGATAAGGAAACATTGCTCTTTCTGGTACTTATATTAAATAATATGAACCTACAGTACAGATGAAACTATTACACGCTCTTACCTACTGTGGTTGCAAACTTTAACTATTCCAACACTAGAATTTCTAGTATTAGGAAGTGACTAGTCAGAGAGTGCTAGCATTTTTATGGCTTTGAGACAAATGTACAACTAACCTCTTTCTAGTTTTTAATACATATTTAGTTGCTAGGAGCTGGATTTATCTTCACAAAATCAACCTCTTTGCAACTTAATGTGTATCAAAACGAAAAAGGCATTGGCTGTATGTCGTAGGCTCAAAGCAATAAGAACACTATCACCATCCAACTGGTCGATTTCTAATACTAGAAAACTAGCGAGAAGAAAAGAAAAGTTTACAAACATGGAAAATAAGAGTATCTAATAGTCACTCATTTGCATTGTTGTTTCCTTCATTTAATATAAGTTCCACATAAGGTAGCGCCTCTATATCCCCTCTTCTTTGCCAAGATTTTCTCTCTCACTATATCCCTTGTTGTAATTTAAGGCTAGCCCCGAAGTATTTTGTTTATTTCTCCAGGTAGGTAGAGTCTCAATGCACCAAATCGAGTGCATCTGAAGGAAATCATTTTATCACTTTGTTTTCTTCTTCTCTGTCTCGCCTCTTCTTCAAGGTGTGTCTATCTCTGGATTTTGAATACAAGCCTACTACACTATCATGCTATCCAAAATTAGTTTGTAGTGGGTGGAGTTATTATTTTTAACCTTGCCTCTTCTTCAAGGTACCGTCTATCTCTGGATTTTAAATACAAGCCTGCTACACTGTCATACTATCCAAAGTCAGTCTGTAGCGGGTGGAGTCATTATGACTAAACTTGAAATTTTATTCATATCCTAGTGAGCTAACCCCGCGGTCTCACATCCATATTTGCTGAGAATCTATAAGAATTAATTTTTTCTGAGATGAACAATTAATGTCCTCTTTTCTATCAAAGTTTAAAGCTCAGTCTTCTCCACATAATTTATAAGCAGGCCTACCAGAGAGTAGTTTACCTCTATTATAAACTAAAACCCTAAGATAGATGACTAAAGGAACTGCATTATTTCATTCTCTGTTCCGGCCCAACTCCATACGCAAGTCACGTAACCTCTGCCACCATCTCCATGGCTGTAACCATCACCTTCATGATGCCCACTGCTGTAACCTTTGCTAGTAATTGCTTTAGTAACTTCCTCCACGAACACTTCTGAAGCCATCTCCGCTTCCTCAGGATTAGCTTTTTTAGTTTTTTTTAATTGGTGTTTTTATGATCCACTTTCCTGTACCAAAGAAAACTATAAAATGCTACTGAGGATCATAGAAAAGACCAATAATTTATCTCAGATCAACTAATAAGGTAGAGTAGTAGTTTCTTCTAATTCAACATACGATTTAATTTAAGGAGAGTGCTTATGTAAGTTTCCTGACTTTGGTAATAGGACATTGGGATGCGATATATGTATTTAATCAATTAAAACAAATAGATATTTTTCTACTGGTAAGGCTAGGATAGTTTAGCATGCAAAGGTCACACTAAACATATATTTCCGTAAAGAAGTGGGTGAAAGGAACAAAGATAATACAAGAGACCTGGAACTTAAAAAGGAGAGGACATGATGCTTTATGAAAGTTGAATAGTTAGAGAGAAAGCATTTGGAACATACATGGTGAAATTAACAATATTTAGAATAATACTTGTACTTTAATCTGAATTAATAGGTTACCTACTATAAAGTGCTGATGGTTTAACGAGGAACTCTAAAAGATATTAAAGAAAAGGGTGTCTTGTAAAGATCAGCAAAAATGTAAGGAGTCATGAGAACATGTGAAAGATAAATTAGCTAAGTAGGGCGTCCTCCCTCACTCCCTCAAACAACTTCAGCAGTCATGTTTATGATTTTGTTGTTTAAGACTTCGTGGTTGCTCCCTAATTGAATTTTTATGCAATTATGGTTACCTCTTATCCATGATATGTCACCTGCAGCTCCAGAGGCAAATGCAGCCTCAGCCTCAAATGAATATGATGCATTCACAGACCTTGTCATTTCAGCAGCAGCAGCAGCAGCAGCAGCAGCAGTTGGAAAAAAGTTACGCAGGCGCCAAGCAACCACGCCTCGGAGTTCTGTAATGATGATGGACAAAAGCCAGCAGCCAATGGTGGATGTCAAGATTGAGAACTCGATGGAGTCATCCCCAATTGATGCTGCCACATTCAATGCCCTCAATAAGCAACATCCAGTGCAACTGAGACAGCAACAGTTGCAGCAGCAACAGTTTCAGCAGCAACAGATGGCCATGGCAAACCACAATGCTGCGCATTCAGGCCAGCAACAGTTCAGACAATTACAGTCTGCACAAATTTCTCAGCTTCAAATGCAGTAAGTATGATTGGGCATGAAAATTTATATTAGTGCAAATTTCACAAGACTCCCTGAATTTTTGGTTCGCTGAACTTTTGAGGGGTTTGCGCAAAACCCTCATGAACTTTGTATGTCATAGGAAACCCCCTGAACATACAAAATTATATTAAACCCTTATAAAATATTTAAAATTTTCATGTAAAATGTTAATGGGTAGAATAGAAAGTTTAGACTACCTTTTTTTTTTACTTTTTACATGCCCCTACCTGAAAAGGCTAATATATAAGTTATATTTATGAGTTGATAGGGGTAAAATTGTCCAAAGTTGTCACGTTGAAGCATTGAATAACTTTTAAGTCATTGATGTCAGTTATGGAACTTGAAGAAGGGTTTTCTATGATTTAGTGTTCACAGGGGTTTTGTGCAAAATCCTCCTCACGTGACAACTTAAAGTAATTTCCATCCGTCACGTGACACCAGTAATTGGGGGTATTTTTATGATTTATAAAGTTCATGGCGGTTTTGTACAAAATCCCCTAAAGTTCAGGAGGGTTTTGTGAAAATAAACGTTATATTATGAGGTCATATGCATATGGCTGAAGACTGTCCACCAAGTTATATCACATTCATGGGCCTCCTTGAATTGGTTGTCATTTAGTCTTCTGATTGATGCAGGAGCGCATATGGCATGAGGAATTCTCCTGTGAAAGTAGAGGCATTCCATGAGCTGATGGGTGGGGATTCAACATTGAACCATGAGCCTGAGCATAATAAATTAGCCTCTCCCTCGAAGTAGAAACGGGGCGTACATAGGTGGTAATGCGATCATTTCTGGAGGATCAATTTACTTACGTTATATGGTGTGGGCAGAAGGAGCAAAAAATTCAGAGGCAACTTTATTGTTTTTTTCCTTTTACCCTCTTCTTTTGAGTTCTGTAAACATATACGTCTGTGTTGTAGATTAAGACTCAACTTCCGTTGTATTTATGCCGTCACATCGAAAACATTAAGTGTTGTATATATTACATTGTAGAATGGGTAGAAAACCTTCGTTTTGTGAAGTTCAAAGAAGTGCAGCTCTTGATTGCCTAATCGTGCACATCTTTGTTGTTTTATTGCTTTATCCGTCAGTTATCTAGTTATAAAGAAAATGTATTTTTATTCTCTTTCTGGCTTGGTTTGGTTTGGTGATAGACTTTAATTAAATTAGACGGGGGGCCTTTCTTTAATTAGTTTTATTTATTTTATTCCCACAAGGGAGTCGAGGTGACAGAAGTAGGAGTTTGTTGGATGAAGGACAATCAAGTGACTCTGAAAGCTAACGAACAATCAACGGAATTGATAAACAGCTAGTGATGAGGTTGTCTTCGGTTGGATTTGGTGTGCAAATTGCGCATTCTTTTTTCAAAAAAAAAATATATATATATATTTTTTTCTTTTGTGGACATGGAGAAGTGAAAATACATTAGATATCTCAATTATTAGCTGGTTTGACTCCGGCGGCACATACGTCGTTCCTTGTTCTCTTGTGCTGGATGATTCTTCCCGACTGGATGATTCTTTCTTCTAGTTCTTGAGTTGACAAATGAGATTGTTAGGTGTGTTTTTACTATCAGTTTTTAATCGGCGTACTTTGAATACAATTTTGCTCCCATCAAAATATTACGCGAGTGCAATCATTAATATTGTATCAGTTCAACCGAATTATTCTACAACGCGATCGGCAACTTTAAATTTATACGGGAACACGTATCACGGATCGCCTTCCACTTTCTAAAGTGGACCTTTGAGAAGAGAGTATTGATGCCTTGTGAAAATTAAAAGCAAAATGTGAACACGAGAGCAAAGCTCCTCTTTTGCTTAGAAAGCAGATTCCTACACATAAGAAAAGGCTAAGATAGCTCCTCGATGGTCCGTGTAGCTTTTTACAGTGCGGTTCTTCTTGCCAACTCTACTGCTGGAGGCTCGTTGCTCTGCAGCTGAGAGCTAATAAAGGATTAGTAGTTAGGAAAGAGGGGAGGTCTAAAGAAAAAGAGCTCAAAATGATTGTTCCTTCTAAAAAAAAAATTGAGTATTTTTACATACAGCTAGCTGTGGGTGATTATAATCACGCCTTGCTTCCCGGTCAATCAACCCATCTGTAATATTAGCTTAGCTAGCTGCAGGGAATCTTCCTATGTGTTGACAAAGGCCAATCTTTGTCATCCTTTTGACCCCTTTCTTAGAGCCTCGTCCAGGGTAAGGAGTAGAGACACAGACAGACCCAAGATTTTACTGATTTAGTTGGACTTACCAATAAAAAAAAAAACACATTTGTCCATTAACTCAAATCGTTCATTGCTATCTATATATGTCATCAAATCGAAGCAGATAAAAAACCACACGGGTTGAAATTTTATATTTTTTAATTCAAGCAACTAAAAAAACCAAACTAATTAA
>NC_033798.1:54680147-54687205 GCF_001876935.1 Asparagus officinalis | reverse complement strand
CGGAGAGGCAGCAGCAGGGTTGGATTTTCAGCATCTAAACCGCACGGGTTCGGAAGTTCTGGAGGATCTCAACCGCACAGAGAGGCAGGAGAGACGGATGTTAGCCCTTATGTTTTGATGATGTTCTTACAACCACCATTATCGGTACTAATGGCTTATTGAGTATAAATGTAGTAAATTCTGCCATTAATGGAGGATGGATGGAATATATGCTACAACGAAGATATCCAAAGGAGGAGGAGGCCAAGAGATGAAGCAACGTTATTTCAAGAACGTCAAATTCGATTAAAAGCTTCATCCGATTCAAGCTATATCAAAGCTCAAGTATATTGCTCTCTATATTAGGATATTAGCTTTCTTTTGTTTTTCTCTCTAGTGCTAGAATGTAGGCAAAGAGTTACTGAGTTTACTTGAAGCTATTGGGAATCACACACACGGTTTTAGACTTGTGCTTTTAAGCGTTTTTTTCACAAAATACTATTTTTCACAAGTATGAGTACCTATCTGCAAAATTCTTTTTCCAAACAGTTTGTTTTTAGTATTAAAAACATTTTACAAAGTTTCAGAATTTTCAGAGGTCAAACGAATATTTTGCAAATATTTCAAGTTGGTCAAAAATCAGATTTCAGAATATATCAGAAATCGGTCGACCGGTCCGGTCGACCGATCTGACATTTTTTCCAGGGTCTCGTCGGTCGACCGGTACGGTCGACCGAATTTTTCAATCTTTAATCGGTCGACCGTGCCGGTCGACCGATGAGGCTCTGCTTGTTTTTCCAAATTTCCTTAGCTGCTCGCGGTCGACCGAATTTTTCGGTCGATCGACCGAAGGTTTTTTCCGGTCGACCGAAATTTTCTTCGGTCAACCGAATTTTTGCCTCTGGTCAGCCGCGACTTTTTTAAACGGTCATTTACATCGAACACTGTGCTTTCACTTGTTAGTGATTGGCACAGTCTGTGATGAGGGTCTGAAGAAGAGATTATTATCTCATTTGGGAAGATCTATTTTTGTTTTAAAATGATTTAAACTTTTCTATATAAACCCCCCAGACCTCTTCTTCTTCCCAGCCCTAACGTTTGAAAAACCAGAGAGCTTTTTCTGTTTCCTGAGTAAATTTTCAAAACTCTGTTTTTCTCTCTGTTTCAAGTGTGATTCACCTCCCAGCTTCAGTATACCTTCTCTTTGCTATAAGGGCTGTGTAAAGAGAGGTTCTTGCATTTCTTTCTTCTGCTGTGTGAGTGAGATCTGTGGAGATCTACTGTGAGGGAGTGTGATCTGTGAGATCAAACTGTGTAGTGAGAGAGATCTGTGGAGATCGCTGTGTAGACGAAGTTCCGGCTTCCAAACCGGGTGTGTAGTGGATTTCTCCTCGAGAGTGGGGAGCGGGGACGTAGGCCAGAGGGCCGAACCTCGTTAACACATCGCGCGTCAAGGATAACGAACTCCTAACCTTATCTCTCTTACTTTTATCGCATTTCTGTTTGTGGTTTGCTTGTGCTGTTTTTTAATTGCATATTAGAGCCTCTTGACCCTAATCACCCCCCCTCTAGGGTCCAACAATTGGTATCAGAGCTTGGTCTCTATATCAGTTTTTGGTTTAACAACCTTAGAGAAAAGATCTAATGGAGGCTTCTTTGAATATGCACATGTTAGAAGGACAATCCACCACTAGACCACCACTCTTCACAGGGACAAATTTTGCTTATTGGAAGGCTAGAATGAGAATTTATCTTCGTTGCATTGATCTTGACATCCTAGGGCTTATAGAAAAGAAATATGTAGAGAAGTCCAAAGTTGAGAACATGTCCGATGATGAAAGGCACCTTGCCAATCTAAATGCTAAGGCCATGAACGCCTTAATCTGTGGTCTTTCCCCCAATGAATACAATAGGGTTTCCACGTGTGCAACCGCATACGAAATTTGGCAAAAATTATGTGTCACACATGAAGGAACACCCCAAGTTAAGGAATCTAAGATTAGTGGACTCATGCATGATTATGAGCTATTTAAAATGCTTCCTAATGAATCCATTGATGCTATGTTTTCCCGTTTTACTAATATCATCAATGAATTACATGGTCTAGATAAGCAATTATCCATTCAAGAGATGAACTACAAGATACTTCGCTCATTGACTCCGGCATGGGAGCCCAAGGCTACGGCCATTGAGGAAGCTCATGACCTCACTACCTTAGCTCTTGATAGCCTTATCGGAAAGCTCAAAGTGCATGAGAAGAAGCTCAAGGGGAAGGAGAAGGAGGAAGTGCCATCACGAGAAGTTGAGGAGCCGTCACCAAAGTTGAAGACCATAGCTCTCAAAGGAGCTAGTGACAACTCATCTTCATCGTCGGAGAGTGAAGTCGATTTTTCTAGAGAAGTGGCTCATCTCTCTAGAAGAATCTCTAGACTTATAAAAATGAACAAAAAATTTAACCCTCGATCTAACAACAAGTTTTCCTCTCGTGTAGGTAAATGTTTTGAGTGCAATGAACCGGGTCACATCGCTAAGGATTGCCCCAAGCTCAAAGAAAAGTACATGAAGTACAAGAAGAAGAAGGCTATGTATGCCGGATGGGAAGAATCCGAACCAAGTGACTCGGATAGTGATGAAGAAGGAGCCAAACTTGCTCTTCATGACCCAAATGTTTGTTTCATGGCAAATGAACATGAGGTAATATCCGAGGCCGAAAGTGAATCTTTTTATATGCAATGTGACATAGCTATGGCTTTAGAAGAGTTGAACTTTGAATTTAAAAGAATGTCTAAAGAATACTCTTCTTTCAAAAAATTGCATGCCTCTTGTGATATTAAGCTAGAACAACTAACAACCTCTCTTGCTCTAAAAGATGAATTGCTAGGAGATCTCGATTTCGAGAATAAGCAATTAAGATCAAAGATTGAAAGATTAGAAATTGAGGGTTGTAGGACTAGACCCACTCATGTTTTTGCTAATTATCATCATGGTAGAAATAAGTTTTATGGCTCTCACTCTCATGCATACAAAAGAAATTTTGTGTGCACATATTGTATGAGACATGGACATATTTCTACTCATTGTAGAATCAAAGACAATGAAGATTTTTATGGTTTGATATGGGTACCCAAAGGTACCAAGACTACTAACCACCAAGGACCCAAGACATGGGTACCTAAAGCTACTACACCTTCATCTTCTTCTTTTGTAGGGAACGTCACGGCAACGACGTAAGGAGATGTGGTACCTTGATAGTGGTTGCTCACATCATATGACGGGCAACAAAGAGTTATTTGCAACCCTATCAAGGATTGAAGGAGGCAATGTCTCCTTCGGTGGTGGTGAGAAAGGTAAAATCATTGGTATCGGTTCTATTGGTAAGAAACCCTCACCCATAATAGAAGATGTTTATTTAGTAAGTGGTTTAAATCATAATCTTCTTAGTATTAGTCAATTGAGTGATAAAGGTTTTGATATTTCTTTTAAACCGGACAAATGCATCATTAGTATGGATGGAAAAATTGTTTTCATTGCAAATCGCAAGTCTAATGTTTACATTTTTGAGATGAATGAGTTAGTGAATCAAGATGTAAAGTGTCTTGCGGCAATTGATGAAAATCCTTGGATTTGGCACAAGAGACTTGGACATGCAAATATGGAGTTAATATCAAAATTGTCTAAGAAGAATCTTGTGAAAGGGCTACCTAGCTTGCACTTCATAAAAGATACAATTTGTGAGGATTGTGCCAAAGGTAAACAAACAAAATCTTCTTTCAAATCCATCCATGAGGTATCGACTTCTAAACCCTTGCAATTACTTCATCTTGATTTATTTGGTCCTATGCGTGTTACCTCTCTTGGAGGCAAACACTATGTTTTTGTGATTATTGATGATTTTTCTCGTTTTACATGGACAATATTTCTTGCTAAGAAAAATGATTGTTTTGAAGAATTTGCTAATCATGTTAAAAGGATTGAAAATGAAAAAGATTTGAAAGTTGTTAAAATAAGAAGTGATCATGGTGGTGAATTTCAAAATGAATTTTTCTATGATTTTTGTGCTCATCATGGTATAACTCATATGTTTTCCGCTCCTAGAACACCACAACAAAATGGTGTTGTTGAACGGAAAAATCGCACCATACAAGAGATGGCACGCACTATGCTTAATTCTTTTGATTTGCCAAAATATTTTTGGGCGGAAGCCGTCAACACGGCTTGCCATGTTTTAAATCGTGTTTTGATTAGACCAAAGCTTAAGAAAACCCCTTATGAACTTTATTTTGGAAAAACTCCTTTCATTGGCTATTTTCGTGTCTTTGGTTGCAAATGTTTTATTTTAAATACAAAAGATCACCATGATAAATTTGATTCCAAAATTGATGTTGGTATTTTCTTGGGTTATGCACCTCGAAGTAAGGCTTATAGGGTCTTCAATAAACGAAGCCTCGTTGTTGAAGAGTCTATAAACGTTACTTTTGATGAGACTAATGTTGGCTCTCAAGTTGTTTTGCCTAGGAAGGATGATGATGATGATATTGAGGGAGGATTGGACTTGTTGCAAATCAATGACACTCCCTCTATAGAAGCTCAAAAGGATGTAGATTGCACAAATGCTCAAGATCAAGTTGAACAACCTAAAGCTTGGAAATTCACATCAAACCACCCAAAGGAACAAATCATTGGGAGCCCTTCAAAAGGAGTTATAACTCGCTCAAAAGCCTTGAGTGAATGTGGTAATGTTGCATTTCTATCTCAACTAGAACCTAAAAAGGTTAATGATGCTTTAAATGATGAGTTTTGGGTTTTGGCTATGCATGAAGAATTAAACAATTTTCAAAGAAATGAAGTTTGGAAGTTAGTTCCTAGACCTAACAATGCTAGTGTTATTGGTACAAAATGGGTTTTTAGAAACAAACTTGATGAACATGGCATTGTAACTAGAAATAAAGCACGTTTGGTTGCCCAAGGATACAATCAAGAGGAGGGCATAGACTATGATGAAACCTTTGCACCGGTTGCAAGGTTGGAATCTATTAGGATGTTTTTGGCATTTGCTAGTTTTAAAAATTTCAAACTATTTCAAATGGATGTCAAAAGTGCTTTCTTAAATGGTTTTATAGAAGAGGAAGTGTATGTTGAGCAACCCCCCGGTTTTATAGATCATGCTTTTCCTAATCATGTTTACCGGGTACAAAAAGCTTTATATGGGTTGAAACAAGCTCCTAGGGCTTGGTATGCTCGCCTCTCTAGTTTTCTTATTGAAAATGGTTTTTCAAAAGGAACAATTGATAACACACTTTTTGTGAGAAAAAGGAAAAATGATTTCATTTTAGTTCAAATATATGTGGATGACATTATTTTTGGTGCTACTAATGAATCCTTGTGCAAGGAATTTTCTAAAGTTATGCAGGATCACTTTGAGATGAGTATGATGGGAGAGCTTACATTCTTTCTCGGGCTCCAAGTCAAGCAAACTAAGGATGGGATCTTCATTTCACAAAGCAAGTATGCGAAGGAATTGGTGAAGAAATTTAAGTTGGAGAATTCTAAGCATGCGCCTACTCCCATGAGTACTAGTGTTAAGCTTGATGCGGATGAGAGTGGTGAAGATGTGGACCAAAAACTATACCGAGGTATGATAGGTAGTCTTCTTTATCTCACCGCTAGTAGACCCGACATCATGTTTAGTGTATGTGCATGTGCACGTTTTCAAGCTTCTCCAAAAGCATCTCATTTAATTGCGGTTAAAAGGATCATTAAGTATGTTAATGGAACTTTTAACCTTGGTTTGTTTTATCCAAAAAGCACCACTTTTGATTTATATGGTTTTTGTGATGCCGACTTTGCCGGATGTAAGGTAGATCGCAAGAGTACTAGTGGAACATGCCAATTCTTAGGAAATTCCCTTGTTTCTTGGGCTTCCAAGAAACAAAATTGTGTTGCATTGTCCACTACGGAAGCGGAATACATTGCCGCCGGCTTATGTTGTGCTCAAGTTTTATGGATGAAACAAAGTTTAGTTGACTATGATTTGAATTTTCAAAATATTAAAATCTTTTGTGATAACACAAGTGCCATAAATATTTCCAAAAATTCGGTTTTGCATTCTAGAACTAAGCATATTGACGTGCGCCATCATTTCTTACGCGATCATGTAGAGAGACAAGATGTATCCCTAGTATTTGTTGACACCAAATCTCAACTAGCGGATATATTTACTAAGCCTCTTGGAGAGGATGATTTTTGTCGCATAAGAAATGGTTTGGGCTTATGCACTATGTGAAAGTTCTACATTGCTTGCTTGATTAGTTGCATTTTGCATTTGGCATTTCTCTTTACCCCATTTTTGATGGTGACAAAGGGGGAGAGAAATCTCCTCATTTGTTGCATATATTTAGGGGGAGCTCATAGATAGGGGGAGCACCTATCTATAAGCTATCTTATTTTTGCTCTTATATAATGGTTGGTTGTCATCATCAAAAAGGGGGAGATTGTTAGCCCTTATGTTTTGATGATGTTCTTACAACCACCATTATCGGTACTAATGGCTTATTGAGTGTAAATGTAGTAAAATCATTTGTCAAGCTCGTTAGTGCCATTAACGGAGGATGGATGGAATATACGCTAAAACGAAGACATCTAAAGGAGGAGGAGGCCAAAAAGATGAAGCAACGTTATTTCAAGAACAACAAAGTCATATAAAAGCTTCATCCGATTCAAGCTATATCAAAGCTCAAGTATTGCTTTCAATATGAGGATATTAGCCTTCTTTTGTTCTTCTCTCTAGTGCTAGAATGTAGGCAAAGAGTTACTGAGTTTACTTGAAGCTATTGGGAATCACACACACGTTTTTAAACTTGTGCTTTTAAGCGTTTTTCACAAAATACTATTTTTCACAAGTTTGAGTACCTATCTGCAAAATTCTTTTTCCAAGCAGTTTGTTTTTAGTATTAAAAACATTTTACAAAGTTTCAGAATTTTCAGAGGTCAAATGAATATTTTGGAAATATTTCAACTTGGTCAAATAACCTGATTTCAGAATATGTCAGAAATCGGTCGACCGGTCCGGTCGACCGATC
>NC_033798.1:54659590-54675619 GCF_001876935.1 Asparagus officinalis | reverse complement strand
CGTATTTTACCATATTTCCTTAGCTGCTCGCGGTCGACCGAATTTTTCGGTCGGTCGACCGACTAAGTTTTTCGGTCGACCGAATGTTTATTTCGGACGACCAAAATTTCCTTCAGTCAACCGCGACTTTTTTAAACGGTCGTTTTGCCTCGTTTGTTGTGCTTTCACTTAATAGTGTTTGGCACAGTCTGAGGTAACAACCTGAAAAGTAGATTATCTTCCTAAATAGGAAGATTGGGTTTTTGTTTTTAATTGGTTTAAACTCTTTTATAAAAACCCCCCAGACTGCTTCTTCTTCCCTAGCCCTAACGTTTGCAAAAACCAGAGAGCTCTGTTTTCCTGAGAAAATTTTCAAATCTGTTTTTCTCTGTGTTTTTGTGTGTGATTCACTTCCCAGCTTCAGTAACCTTTCTCTTTGTCATAGGGGTTGTGTAAAGAGAGAGTCTTTTACTTTTTTCTTCTGCTGTGAGGGTGAGATCTTGTGTAAGATCTACTGTGAGGGTGTGATCTGTTGAGATCAAACTGTGTAGTGAGAGAGATCGTGTGGGATCGCTGTGTAGACGAAGTTCCGGCTTCCAAACCGGGTGTGTAGTGGATTTCTCCTCGAGAGTGGGGAGCGGGGACGTAGGCCAGAGGGCCGAACCTCGTTAACACATCGCGCGTCAAGGATAACGAACTCCTAACCCTATCTCTCTTACTTTTATCGCATTTTTGTTTTGTGTTTTGCTTGTGCTGAATTTATATTGCATATTAGAGCCTCTTGACCCTAATCACCCCCCCTCTAGGGTCCAACAATTGGTATCAGAGCTTGGTCTCTATATCAGTTTTTGGTTTAACAACCTTAGAGAAAAGATCTAATGGAGGCCTCTTTGAATATGCATATGTTGGAAGGACAATCCACCACTAGACCACCTCTCTTCACAGGGACCAATTTTGCTTATTGGAAGGCTAGGATGAGAATTTACCTTCGTTGCATTGATCTTGACATCCTAGGGCTTATAGAAAAGAAATATGTAGAGAAGTCCAAAGTTGAGAACATGTCCGATGATGAAAGGCACCTTGCCAATCTCAATGCTAAGGCCATGAACGCCTTAATCTGTGGTCTTTCCCCCAATGAATACAATAGGGTTTCCACGTGTGCAACCGCATACGAAATTTGGCAAAAATTATGTGTCACACATGAAGGAACACCCCAAGTTAAGGAATCTAAGATTAGTGGACTCATGCATGATTATGAGCTATTTAAAATGCTTCCTAATGAATCCATTGATGCTATGTTTTCCCGTTTTACTAATATCATCAATGAATTACATGGTCTAGATAAGCAATTATCCATTCAAGAGATGAACTACAAGATACTTCGCTCATTGACTCCGGCATGGGAGCCCAAGGCTACGGCCATTGAGGAAGCTCATGACCTCACTATCTTAGCTCTTGATAGTCTCATCGGAAAGCTCAAAGTGCATGAGAAGAAGCTCAAGGGGAAGGAGAAGGAGGAAGTGCCATCACGAGAAGTTGAGGAGCCGTCACCAAAGTTGAAGACCATAGCTCTCAAGGGAGCTAGTGACAACTCATCTTCGTCGTCGGAGAGTGAAGTTGATTTTTCTAGAGAAGTGGCTCATCTCTCTAGAAGAATCTCTAGACTTATAAAAATGAACAAAAAATTTAACCCTCGATCTAACAACAAGTTTTCCTCTCGTGTAGGTAAATGTTTTGAGTGCAATGAACCGGGTCACATCGCTAAGGATTGCCCCAAGCTCAAAGAAAAGTACATGAAGTACAAGAAGAAGAAGGCTATGTATGCCGGATGGGAAGAATCCGAACCAAGTGACTCGGATAGTGATGAAGAAGGAGCCAAACTTGCTCTTCATGACCCAAATGTTTGTTTCATGGCAAATGAACATGAGGTAATATCCGAGGCCGAAAGTGAATCTTTTTATATGCAATGTGACATAGCTATGGCTTTAGAAGAGTTGAACTTTGAATTTAAAAGAATGTCTAAAGAATACTCTTCTTTCAAAAAATTGCATGCCTCTTGTGATATTAAGCTAGAACAACTAACAACCTCTCTTGCTCTAAAAGATGAATTGCTTGGAGATCTCGATTTTGAGAACAAGCAATTAAGATCAAAGATTGAAAGACTAGAAATTGAGGGTTGTAGGACTAGACCCACTCATGCTTATGCCAACTACAATCACCATGGTAGAAATAGGTTTCATGGTTCTAACATTCGTACATACAAAAGAAATTTTGTATGCACCTATTGTATGAGACATGGACACATTTCTACTCATTGTAGAATTAAAGACAATGAAGATTTTTATGGTTTGATATGGGTACCCAAAGGTACCAAAACTACTAACCACCAAGGACCCAAGACATGGGTACCTAAAGCTACTACACCTTCATCTTCTTCTTTTGTAGGGAACGTCACGGCAACGACGTAAGGAGATGTGGTACCTTGATAGTGGTTGCTCACATCATATGACGGGCAACAAAGAGTTATTTGCAACCCTATCAAGGATTGAAGGAGGCAATGTCTCCTTCGGTGGTGGTGAGAAAGGTAAAATCATTGGTATCGGTTCTATTGGTAAGAAACCCTCACCCATTATTGAAGATGTTTATTTAGTAAATGGCTTGAATCATAATCTTCTTAGCATTAGCCAATTAAGTGATAAAGGTTTTGATATTTCTTTTAAACCGGATAAATGCATCATTAGTATGGATGGAAAAATTGTTTTTATTGCAAATCGCAAGTCTAATGTTTACATTTTTGAGATGAATGAGTTAGTGAATCAAGATGTGAAGTGTCTTGCGGCAATTGATGAAAATCCTTGGATTTGGCACAAGAGACTTGGACATGCAAATATGGAGTTAATATCAAAATTGTCTAAGAAGAATCTTGTGAAAGGGCTACCTAGCTTGCACTTCATAAAAGATACAATTTGTGAGGATTGTGCCAAAGGTAAACAAACAAAGTCTTCTTTCAAATCCATCCATGAGGTATCGACTTCTAAACCCTTGCAATTACTTCATCTTGATTTATTTGGTCCTATGCGTGTTACCTCTCTTGGAGGCAAACACTATGTTTTTGTGATTATTGATGATTTTTCTCGTTTTACATGGACAATATTTCTTGCTAAGAAAAATGATTGTTTTGAAGAATTTGCTAATCATGTTAAAAGAATTGAAAATGAAAAGGATTTGAAAGTTGTTAAAATAAGAAGTGATCATGGTGGTGAATTTCAAAATGAATTTTTCTATGATTTTTGTGCTCATCATGGTATAACTCATATGTTTTCCGCTCCTAGAACACCACAACAAAATGGTGTTGTTGAACGGAAAAATCGTACCATACAAGAGATGGCACGCACTATGTTAAACTCATTTGATTTACCAAAATATTTTTGGGCGGAAGCCGTCAATACGGCTTGCCCTGTTTTAAATCGTGTTTTGATTAGACCAAAGCTTAAGAAAACTCCTTATGAACTTTATTATGGAAAAACTCCTTTCATTGGTTATTTTCGTGTCTTTGGTTGCAAATGCTTTATTTTAAATACAAAAGATCACCATGATAAATTTGATTCCAAAATTGATGTTGGTATTTTCTTGGGTTATGCACCTCGAAGTAAGGCTTATAGGGTCTTCAATAAACGAAGCCTCGTTGTTGAAGAGTCTATAAACGTTACTTTTGATGAGACTAATGTTGGCTCTCAAGTTGTGTTGCCTAGGAAAGATGATGATGATGATATTGAGGGAGGATTGGACTTGTTGCAAATCAATGACACTCCCTCTATAGAAGTTCAAAAGGATGTGGATAGCACAAACGCTCAAGATCAAGTTGAACCACCTAAAGCTTGGAAATTCACATCAAATCATCCAAAGGAACAAATCATTGGGAGCCCTTCAAAAGGAGTTATAACTCGCTCAAAAGCCTTGAGTGAATGTGGTAATGTTGCATTTCTATCTCAACTAGAACCTAAAAAGGTTAATGATGCTTTAAATGATGAGTTTTGGGTTTTGGCTATGCATGAAGAATTAAACAATTTTCAAAGAAATGAAGTTTGGAAGTTAGTTCCTAGACCTAACAATGCTAGTGTTATTGGTACAAAATGGGTTTTTAGAAACAAACTTGATGAACATGGCATTGTAACTAGAAATAAAGCACGTTTGGTTGCCCAAGGATACAATCAAGAGGAGGGCATAGACTATGATGAAACCTTTGCACCGGTTGCAAGGTTGGAATCTATTAGGATGTTTTTGGCATTTGCTAGTTTTAAAAATTTCAAACTATTTCAAATGGATGTCAAAAGTGCTTTCTTAAATGGTTTTATAGAAGAGGAAGTGTATGTTGAGCAACCCCCCGGTTTTATAGATCATGCTTTTCCTAATCATGTTTACCGGGTACAAAAAGCTTTATATGGGTTGAAACAAGCTCCTAGGGCTTGGTATGCTCGCCTCTCTAGTTTTCTTATTGAAAATGGTTTTTCAAAAGGAACAATTGATAACACACTTTTTGTGAGAAAAAGGAAAAATGATTTCATTTTGGTTCAAATATATGTGGATGACATTATTTTTGGTGCTACTAATGAATCCTTGTGCAAGGAATTTTCTAAAGTTATGCAGGATCACTTTGAGATGAGTATGATGGGAGAGCTTACATTCTTTCTCGGGCTCCAAGTCAAGCAAACTAAGGATGGGATCTTCATTTCACAAAGCAAGTATGCGAAGGAATTGGTGAAGAAATTTAAGTTGGAGAATTCTAAGCATGCGCCTACTCCCATGAGTACTAGTGTTAAGCTTGATGCGGATGAGAGTGGTGAAGATGTGGACCAAAAACTATACCGAGGTATGATAGGTAGTCTTCTTTATCTCACCGCTAGTAGACCCGACATCATGTTTAGTGTATGTGCATGTGCACGTTTTCAAGCTTCTCCAAAAGCATCTCATTTAATTGCGGTTAAAAGGATCATTAAGTATGTTAATGGAACTTTTAACCTTGGTTTGTTTTATCCAAAAAGCACCACTTTTGATTTATATGGTTTTTGTGATGCCGACTTTGCCGGATGTAAGGTAGATCGCAAGAGTACTAGTGGAACATGCCAATTCTTAGGAAATTCCCTTGTTTCTTGGGCTTCCAAGAAACAAAATTGTGTTGCATTGTCCACTACGGAAGCGGAATACATTGCCGCCGGCCTATGTTGTGCTCAAGTTTTATGGATGAAACAAAGTTTAGTTGACTATGATTTGAATTTTCAAAATATTAAAATCTTTTGTGATAACACAAGTGCCATAAATATTTCCAAAAATTCGGTTTTGCATTCTAGAACTAAGCATATTGACGTGCGCCATCATTTCTTACGCGATCATGTAGAGAGACAAGATGTATCCCTAGTATTTGTTGACACCAAATCTCAACTAGCGGATATATTTACTAAGCCTCTTGGAGAGGATGATTTTTGTCGCATAAGAAATGGTTTGGGCTTATGCACTATGTGAAAGTTCTACATTGCTTGCTTGATTAGTTGCATTTTGCATTTGGCATTTCTCTTTACCCCATTTTTGATGGTGACAAAGGGGGAGAGAAATCTCCTCATTTGTTGCATATATTTAGGGGGAGCTCATAGATAGGGGGAGCACCTATCTATAAGCTATCTTATTTTTGCTCTTATATAATGGTTGGTTGTCATCATCAAAAAGGGGGAGATTGTTAGCCCTTATGTTTTGATGATGTTCTTACAACCACCATTATCGGTACTAATGGCTTATTGAGTGTAAATGTAGTAAACTCATTTGTCAAGCTCGTTAGTGCCATTAATGGAGGATGGATGGAATATATGCTACAACGAAGATATCCAAAGGAGGAGGAGGCCAAGAGATGAAGCAACGTTATTTCAAGAACGACAAATTCGATCAAAAGCTTCATCCGATTCAAGCTATATCAAAGCTCAAGTATATTGCTCTCTATATGAGGATATTAGCTTTCTTTTGTTTTTCTCTCTAGTGCTAGAATGTAGGCAAAGAGTTACTGAGTTTACTTGAAGCTATTGGGAATCACACACACGATTTCATACTTAGGTTTTTAAGCGTTTTTCACAAAATACTATTTTTCACAAGTATGAGTACCTATCTGCAAAATTCTTTTTCCAAGCAGTTTGTTTTTAGTATTAAAAACATTTTACAAAGTTTCAGAATTTTCAGAGGTCAAATAAATATTTTGCAAATATTTCAAGTTGGTCAAAAATTCAGATTTCAGAAAATATCAGAAATCGGTCGACCGGTCCGGTCGACCGATCCGATGACCTTTCTTCAGTTTGTTTCCAGAGTGTCGTACCGAATTTTTCAATCTTTAATCGGTCGACCGTGCCGGTCGACCGATGAGGCTCTGCTTGTTTTTCCAACAACCGATGAGTCTCTGAGTGTTTTTCCAAATTTCCTTAGCTGCTCGCGGTCGACCGAATTTTTCGGTCGGTCGACCGAATTTTTCGGTCGGTTGACCGAAGGACTTTTTCGGTCGACCAAAATTCTCTTCGGTCAACCGGATTTTCCCTTTGGTCAGCCGCGACTTTTTTAAACGGTCATTTACATCGAACACTGTGCTTTCACTTGTTAGTGATTGGCACAGTCTGTGATGAGGGTCTGAAGAAGAGATTATTATCTCATTTGGAAAGATTTGTTTTTGTTTTAAAATGATTTAAACTTTCCTATATAAACCCCCCAGACCTCTTCTTCTTCCTGAGCCCTAACGTTTGAAAAACCAGAGAGCTTTTTCTGCTTCCTGAGTAAATTTTCAAAACTCTGTTTTTCTCTCTGTTTCAAGTGTGATTCACCTCCCAGCTTCAGTATACCTTCTCTTTGCTATAAGGGCTGTGTAAAGAGAGGTTCTTGCATTTCTTTCTTCTGCTGTGTGAGTGAGATCTGTGGAGATCTACTGTGAGGGAGTGTGATCTGTGAGATCAAACTGTGTAGTGAGAGAGATCTGTGGAGATCGCTGTGTAGACGAAGTTCCGGCTTCCAAACCGGGTGTGTAGTGGATTTCTCCTCGAGAGTGGGGAGCGGGGACGTAGGCCAGAGGGCCGAACCTCGTTAACACATCGCGCGTCAAGGATAACGAACTCCTAACTCTATCTCTCTTTCTTTTATCGCATTACTGTTTTGTGGTTTGCTTGTACTGTTTTTAATTGCATATTAGAGCCTCTTGACCCTAATCACCCCCCTCTAGGGTCCAACAACGAAATCCTTGGAGATGGGATTTTTGAATCGAGTTCAGAAGATCAAAACTGAAAGGATTCTTCAACAACAGAATATCTGATTGGTCATTAACCGAATCTTCGGTTCTAACAACTCTATTCACAGAGTTCTAACTCGTTCAGAGTTCTAACTCGTTCAGAGTTCTAACTCGTTCAGAGTTCTTAAACTCGTTAAAGAGTTACCCATCAAACTTTCCACAGAAGTTCATCGTTCCCACGAGATAAAAGACGGTCGGATCGTCAACAGAGAGCAAATTCGACGCGAACAATCGAAGGAGGCACTCTATTGCTGCCTTGAAGAACCCAGTTTTAAACAAAGGGGAGAACCAAATTCGTTCTCTTCTCTTTTGTAATCAAATTGTAACTGGAATCAAAGAAATACAAGTTAATTTTCTTTTATTCTCTTTATTGCAATTTTTTTCAACAAACAAAAGATGGCGACTCCGCTGGGGACTAGCTTTTCTGACGAAGAAGTGGTGGCGCAGTCCGACGTCCACCTCATGGGAACGACTGTAGAAACTCTCGTCGTAGAGTTTGATCAAGCAAAGTACGAGGAAGCCTTATCCTCTGGATCGCTTAGCCCCAAGGCTAAGCGCGATGTCCGCAAGATCTCCAAGGAGATCAACTCTGTTGTTGAAACGCCGAAGAAAGCCCTCTCCTTTGGCCAGGAACTTAAACTAGCTCTGCTGGTTGAAAAGCCCACATCCGCGTCAGCACGACGTGCTTCAGGCCATAAACAGCCTATAGAGGAGACGAACTCCATAAACGTCAACGACGCTGCTGCTAAGGCTTTGAAACAAGCCAAGAAGAACGCCGCTCGCAGACGGAGAAGATCCATACGACGAGCACACCTGCGTGAAAGCCGAATGTTGGCCCAACGCGGAGAAGATCCATACGACGAGCACACCTGCGTGAAAGCCGAATGTTGGCCCAACGCGAAGATCGCATTTCTGAAATTTTACCCGAGCATAGCGTTCCCAAAACAGAATGTTCGCTTCACGGCAATGAGCCCGACTACGAGCCTCGGCTGATACAGCTGAAACGTGACCCTGAATGGCACGTTGTTCCTTCAAAACGCAGCCCTCAGAAGGAAGCTGCCAAAACTAAACGCGGCCCTCAGGTGCGCGTTCAAATAAAACATGACTCTCAAGAGTCTGTTTCACCAACCAAACACGACCCTCAGGGGCGCGTTCAACCAAAACATGACCCTGAGAGGTCTGTTTCATCATTTAAACGTAGGCCTCGGCCTAATGTTTACAAATCCCAACGCGACCCTCGCATTATTCTTCAAGAACACGACCCTAGCGTTGTTCTTCAAGAACGCGATCTTCAAGAGGTCCGCCAGGTTCAGAAGAGTCAATATGGATTCAAAATCCGCGTTCGACAAGAACCAATCTCAGAGTTGGAGCCAAAATACCCGAGGACGTACTAAGGCAAAACAACTCATCCAGGAGTTGTGTCTCACCCACACAATGAGTGGCTCGGCCATTGTAAACACACACCATGTGTGGCTCGGCCATTGAAAGTTGTAATTCTCTTTGTCAGCTTTCAATTATTATCAAGAGGAAAACCAACAGTACAAGCAGCTCACTCATGCCAATGTGAGAGGCTTATCTCGGTAGTCCTGTCAGAATGCCATTGTTGTGCATCCATACCTCGGCAGTCCGTGTTTGACAGGTTGACGAACGTCGTTAGGCCTACCAAACGACAACGTTGATACAGAAAGAAGACAGCTAAAGCGGAATACCCTCAGGTCACTATCAATATGATTGGCCGAGGGAAAACCTCGCATACTGATTCTGATGAGTCACAAAAAAGTCATTCCCCGACTGTCTGGGAAATTTGTGACGAATTCGAAGGAATATACCGGCGTACTCGGACTCAGACAGGAGCTATCCGTCCGGTTAATTATCAAAGATTGGCCAAGGGGATAGTTTCTGACGATGAACATTCGGCAATTGCCGAATCTCAATCTTCAAGTTCTGTTGTCGCACGTGAGGTCTCTGCTTACACGACAGGGAACCATGAAGACTTAGCTAAGAGAGTTGACGAACATCACGTCTTACTCCAAGCGCAACAGGAGACACTTCTCCAAGTAAAGGATATGTTGGCCCAGCTCCTTGCTGAAAAAGGCCAAAAATCCGAGTCTTCCCGGAGGACGATGTCAAAGGGAAAGCAGAAGGCGCACGAACATTCAGATCGTGAGACTCACAACCTAGAATCTTCTTCTGAAAATAAGAAGGAGATGGAAAAAGAGCTGCATCCTCAGTCCGCTAAAGTGGATGAACTGGAGGCTCGCCTCAATGCGATCGCCAACAGAAGCGAGCTCCGTGAAGAAGGAGTAGTGCGGTCTTACCCTGCTGAGTGGGATACAGCTCCCTACCCACCAAAGTTTAAGGCCCCTACCTTGCAACCGTTCGATGGCACATGATCGCCAGATCAGCACATTTACTATTTCAAATCTCAAACTGGAGATGTGGTAGCGAACGACGGCATTCTGACCCGGCTATTCATCGGTACCCTCAAGGGTGTCGCCTTTGAGTGGTTTATGAAACTGCCTGCCAGATCTATCCAGAAATGGGTAGACCTGGAAAGCCTATTCTTGGCCAGGTTCTTTGAGGACGACACAGAGGTCTCAGTCCCGACTCTTCTCGCCACTAAACAAAGGAAGGGAGAGTCCATCAAGACCTATGTTGAGAGATTCCACAGCATGGCACTGCGATGCCCGTCAGGTATGACCCAATCAACCTTGGTTGAAACTTGCAGGCACAACTTGCAGACCCAACTCCTTACTCAGATGGGAGTAGCAGAGTGTCACTCCTGAAGACAACTAGTTTCACAAGGAGAACAAGCTGAAGAGATAGTGGCGCGAGTTAAAGCTGAAGAAGTGTCACAACCCAAGCCGCAGCAGCAACGCAATCAGCACAACGCCCAGCGGTCTAAGGGAAAAGAGACTTTGGCAGCTAAAACCAACACGCGAGTACCACCGCCTACTAAGCAAGGCAAGGCGCCAAATCAACAAAGAGCGCCCAAGCAGTATTCGTTTAAAGAGGAGCATGTGGATACCTTATTCCAATTGCTTCGAAAGAACAACAAGCTGCAGTTGCCTGAAGTCAGGAAGCCGGATGAAGCAGGGAAGGTGGATGACCCTAACTATTGTCGTTATCACAGATTCCTTGGACATCCTACCAGAAAATGCTATGTCTTCAAAGACATCTTGCAGATTTGGTAAATGCTAATGTGCTCACTTTAAAACCCGAGCAGAAGACCGTATCCACTAATATGATAGCGGTCCAATTTGGTGACTTCCCTCCAGTAGTAACTGCGAATGGCGTTATTCTCATTCGTAAGGGATAAATACACCTGAAGAATGCTGACTTGCATAGTCAGAAAGACAGGGGGTTGGTACCCCTCACTACCCCAAAAGGGGAAATCATGTGGGTCCACACTGATCTGCTAGGAGATCAACAGTGGACGAACACCTCGTCCAAAAAGAAAGGAGGCAAGGCTAAGTCTTCCAACATGATTAGCCCCTCCGTTACTGAAAATGATGACCACCTCAAACCTCTTACTGATTCAGAAGAAGAGAGGATTGCCCTGGCAGCATACCCAGGAGATAACCCTGGCACTCGGTCAGGAAAAGCTTACTTGAGGGATTACAGCCAGAACGCTCAAGAGGTTGAAGAACAGCCCCAAGAAGCTGAGGGTTCTGTCCCGAAAAGGCCAGTTGATAAAGGAAAACAAAAGGAGCTCCGGTTCAACAAAAATCCCCACCAGGAATCTGGAGAATCAAGCGCTCCCTTCCAGTTCAATGTTATGGCACAGTTGGCCAACATACCAGCCAGAATCACCCTATATGAACTCTTGAGGCTGTCCAAAACTACCAAGGAAGCTCTGATCGAAGCCTTAAAGAATACGGAGAGCTTTATTACACAAGTCGCTCCAATCCCTGAAGCTTCTGAAGATCAACCTTGTCTACAATGCCTACAAGTAGCAAGAAGTCTACCATGTATATCATTCACTCAGGAAGACATGCAAGTCAAACACAAGCATGATAGACCACTGTACTACACGGGGTATATTGGATCCTCCGAAATCAGTCGTGTTCAAGTTGACCCAGGCTCAGCGCTTAGCATCATGCCTTACAGGGTCATGCAGGTCTTAGGGATTCCTATGCACCGACTGAACACCACCCAGACTACCATCTTCGGGTTCAACGCTAATAGCACTCGGCCCCTGGGACAGATCAAGCTCAGATGCCAGATCGGAGATCTTAAGTCCGAAGTGACTTGTTACATTATAGATGCGGACACATCCTACAATCTTTTGCTAGGACGACCATGGATACATGCAAACCGTATTGTCCCATCTACTCTGCATCAGGTCATGAAGTATGCCAACGACGAGGGGGAAGTCCGAACCTTAATTGCGGAAAAATACCCCTTCCGAGGAGTGGAAAATTTCCACACCGACTCCGTCTTTTATCTGGAATCCCAGGAGAAAGAAGAGGTGGACAGCGGTAACGAAGCTGATATTGAACCAAATCCTGATGAAGATTGTCTATGGGAGTTAAACTTCGATGTAATGGGTCAGGATGAGAGTAATAATAATGTACCGAGCGAGGGCGAGTGGTGCATTAATGAAGATTTTATTTTGGCGTACTTGTATGATGTGTCCTCTAAAAATAAACAAATAGAGAATGATCCTAATGCAGGTACCAACCCATGGCACGTACTGTGCACAGAGGCATCCCTCACATTGCCAATCGAGTCATCCTTCGCTTCAGATGAAGAAGCAGAAGATGCACAAAAGGCTTTCTTCAAAGTCCCGTCCAAAAGGAAAGGGCAGAGGCCGATCCATTTTGGTAAAGTTAAACCCGAACAACTCAAACGAGGAAGTTCAGAGGAAGATGACGAAGTTCCCCAATTCCATTACCATGAACTCAATTCTATACACTTAATAAAACGAATGTGGTATAACTTTAATGAGAAACAGGGTTTGAACTTCGGGAAAGGAAGACGAACACCGATCCGAATGTCTCTCACTCCTGAAGGAAAACCTCCAGACTACTATCAAAAAACCGGAAGGGGCGTGGGTTACGTCACAACTCCCCCTGCCTTAGAAAATAAAATCAGTAATTATCTGCGTCAAGACCATTCATCCGGAACATCTTCTTGGGAATCTGACATCAGTGTCGGACCCTTCTTTAAAAATCTGACTGTGAATATGGTTTCAACTAGTCATCCAGATGAAGACGCAGGGGGTGATGAAGGATTAATCGAATCAACCAATGATCCTTGGATCAAACGCCTTAACATCTTGTGGGATATGTGCTTCGAACATCGCGAACCACCCACAGAAGATAAAGTAACCCAAGTCAACATAGGAGATGAATCTAACCCCAAGCCTATCTTTATAGCCGAAGACTTATCATCATCCAAAAAAGAGGACCTTATATCTCTCATCCGAGAATATATAGATGTCTTCGCTTGGAATTATGAAGATATGCCTGGCCTTGACCCGAAGGTTGCCATGCACCGTCTCAACATCGATCCGGATGCAAAACCCGTTAAACAACAACAACGCAGGTTTCGTCCAGAGATCATGGAATCAATTGGGTCAGAAGTTAAAAAGCTTATAGACTCAGGTTTTGTTAGGGAAGAGCAACACCCGGACTGGGTGGCCAACATTGTCCCAGTGCCCAAGAAAAATGGTAAGGTTCGTATATGCATCGACTTTCCTAACCTTAACGCAGCCTGTCCAAAGGACGAGTTCCCACTTCCTATCACAGATGTTATGATTGACAACACCTGCGGATATGAAAGGATGTCTTTCATGGACGGATTCTCTGGATACAACCAGATCAAGATGCACCCGGAAGACGAGAAACATACTGCTTTTAGAACACCACTGGGGGTGTATTGCTACACAGTGATGCCCTTCGGCCTGAAAAACGCAGGTGTAACTTATCAACGTGCAATGAACACGATCTTTCACGAACACCTACGAAAGAAGATCGAGTGCTACGTTGATGATATAGCAGTAAAGAGCTAATATAAAGGTGATCATCTTACAGATCTGAAGACAATGTTCGAGATTATGCGAGCACATCAGCTGAAGATGAACCCTACAAAATCGTTCCTCGGAGTATCGAGCGGAAAATTCCTAGGATTTATCGTTACCTCCAAAGGAATTTCTCTTGATCCGGAGAAAGTGCGTGCCATCCAAGACATGCCACCTCCGAAGAATCTCAAAGAGCTCAGAGGTTTGCAAGGCAGACTGGCTTACATTCGAAGATTTATATCGAATTTTTCACGGCGTTGCCAACCTTTCTCTAAACTCATGAAGAAAGGAATATCCTTTGTCTGGGATGAAGAGTGTCAAAAGGCATTTGAGGAGATTAAGAGATATCTCACTCAACCGCCAGTTCTCGTGGCCCCGATATCAGGAAAACCATTCCTGTTGTATGTGAGAGCCATGGACCATTCTCTTGGGGCTTTGTTAGCCCAGAACAACAGGAAAACCATTCCTGTTGTATGTGAGAGCCATGGACCATTCTCTTGGGGCTTTGTTAGCCCAGAACAATGATCAAGGTCAGGAGCAAACCATCTATTACCTGAGTAGGACCATGATGGGAGCCGAACACCGGTATCATCCGGTCGAAAAAGAATATCTCGCCTTGGTATTCGCAATTCAAAAGATGCGACATTACCTAGTTGGACAAACAATTCAGGTCATCTCTAAGGTGAATCCATTGAGAGTTCTGATGACTAAACCATCATCTCTAAATTGCCGACTCGCAAAGTGGGCCATTCTCTTGTCACAATACGACATGCAGTTCATGCCTCAAAAGGCGGTCAAGGGTCAAGCACTGGCAGACTTCTTAGCCAATCACCCAGTATCGGGAACGTCTAAGTTGTATGAAGAATTACCTGACGAAGTCGTTAAAGCTTGCGCTACTCAAGAAGCTACGCAAGTGTGGAAGTTATTCTTCGACGGTGCATCTAGAGCAAACCCTCATGGAGCAATCACCGCAGGAGTAGGAGTAGTATTAATCTCTCCGAACGCATTGCCACCAGAGGCTGAAACAATGATTCCAGTCGCGGGACGTAAACTATACTTTTCCAAGATTCCTACGGAGGAAAACTCAGACAAGACAACGATAGGAGAAGTCTGTACAACCTCTATGGAGTTTGAATCTAGGGATTGGCGATTCCCATATATCGAGTACGTCCTGTACGGAATTCTGCCCGATGACCCTAAGGAAGCGGCCTCTATCAAACGAAAGGCCCTCCAATTCTATTACGATGCAGTTTCTCAAGTCCTGTATCGTAAATCGTATGATGGAGTTTTGTTTCGATGTCTCTCTCGGAAGGAAGCAAAAGAGGCCCTCAAAGAAGCTCACGACGGAATGTGTGGGGCTCATCAGCCCGGAGCTAAATTAGGAGATCGCCTCCGACGAATCGGCTATTATTGGCCAAAGATGTTCTCAGACGTAGTTGACTATGCTAAACGTTGTCACGCATGCCAAATTCATGGGGACTTCATCCACCAAGCACCTGGGAACTTACACCCCACATCGGCGTCCTGGCCCTTCGAAATGTGGGGTATGGATATCGTGGGACCGATTTCCCCTCCGACGTCCAAGGGACACCGGTTCATTCTAGCTGTGACTGACTATTTCTCCAAATGGGCGGAGGCAATTCCGTTGAAAGAAGTCAAGACTTCAAATGTAATCAAGTTTATCAAACATCACGTCATCTACCGTTTTGGAGTCCCGAGGTGAATAGTTCATGATAACAGGACACAATTCGTCAGCTTTGGGTTTCAGAGATTTTGTGACAGATTCAGAATCCAAAGTGTCGCATCTACGGCATATTATCCGCCAGCGAATGTTCTTGCAGAAGCTTTCAACAAAACCATAGTGAAGCTTCTCAAAAAGTTTGTTTCCAAGAGCCGACGCGATTGGGATGAAAGACTCAGTAAATGTCTGTGGGCTTACTGCACGACAGTGAGGACCCCTACAAGAGCTACACCATTCTCTTTGGTATACGGCTGCGAGGCTGTATTGCCATTGGAAATCCAGATCCCTTCTCTGAGAGTTTGTAACAACCGTAATTTTTCGATACGTATTTAAATAATTTTTCTAGTATTTAAAATGTTATATTATATTTTATTAATACTTTTCCTAATTTCTGGAATTTTCTGAATTTTCAAATAAATAAGTAATAAAATATGTAGTCTTGTATTTTTAATTCTACTAAATATTAATTTACGGTTTAGTGATTTTTATAAATAATCCTTTGTTCACTGACATTATTAATGGCCTTGTTATTATTGATATAACCTGAGCATAGTACAGTAACATATAAATATAAATATAAATATTTTTGGTTATTAATAATTTATTAATATAATTCTTATTCTGAATTTTATGTAAATATTTTCCATAATCTTTTTCTCCCTTAATTCTCTCTCTTTTGAATTCTTTCCATAATCCCTCACAATCAATCCCCTAATCACTATTTAACACATTCCTTTTTTTAATCCCGTAATTCTCTCCCTCTCTCTTCAATAATTCACTCCAGCTCATATTTCTTTTCTCTCTCCAATCTCTTTTCAAACCCCAACAAATCTTCTCTCTCTCCAATCCTCTCTCTGTCCTCTTATTTCCATCACAACCATCATCTCTCCCTTCGTTCTCTCTCTCCATCAGCTCACCCCAAATCTCTCCTCGATCTCCTTTATCCTCCAAAAAACCCAACCAGACCTCCTCCTC
>NC_033798.1:54646783-54659395 GCF_001876935.1 Asparagus officinalis | reverse complement strand
CAAGATCCCGCATCACCTCATTACCATTACAATTTCTATATCTGTTATTTATTATATATGTTGTTTATATTATGATATTATGCGTGGGATGATGATGAATGTTGTTAAGTATTATTGTGGCAGATTACTTGTGAAATGATGGATATAAAATGACAAGCTTGCATTTGAAAGCTAGATAAATTTTAAGAGTTGTTATCGAAAAAGAAAATTAGAATAATTAAAAAAAAAAAATAAAACAGTTACTGTTCATATGGAATAATATATAATAATAATAATATATTTAAAAGGTTATTTTTGAATAATTTATGAGAAATAAATTAAAAGGATTTATTTTGGAATTAATAAATTTATGAGCATGATGATTGGAAATTTCGATATTTCATGTATATTTATTTGATAGATGTAGTTTCATCTTGTACTGTTATTAGTAGTTGTTCACGATTCTTGTTCATGATCCACGACACTGTTAATTAGTATTTATTGCATTTATCATTCTTTATTATAATTGAGAATCGTTAGGAGTTTATGGCTATAGTGATCTGTGTGACATGAATAAGATTTAGAGGCTTGTGTATTGTTGGCTTAGAAAATAAGAAGAGCCGGGATGGGAAATCTTGGTACATGTGATTAGACGTGACTGATTATGTATCCTCTAGGATCGCTCCAGTGAACCGATACGCACTGGATTAGTTTGTTAGGCCAGTGAACTGATACGCACTGGATTAGTTTGTTAGGCCAGTGAACCGATACGCACTGGGTTAGTTTGTTAGGCTAGTGAACCGATACGTACTGGGTTAGTCTGTTGGGCCAGTGAACCGTTACGCACTGGGGTTAGACGGTTGGACCAGTGACTTGTTATAGAATGGCTAGTTACATGAATTGTTACTTGGATGAGTTTTGATCCTTGTGAGATATAGGCCAGTTATGTTTCTTTCCTTACCTAGATCAGGATTAATATTTAATCATCTACAATTTGAGGCATATGGTATATACATGAGGGTTTCCTTGTTTGGATTATTTCGCTCGACGTACTACGCCTCGAGTTGTAGATTTTTAAGTATTAATTCCATCTAGTGTATGAACATGTTACTTGGATGATTATTTTGATCGCTAGCTGCATGATTTCGTTACCTGGTTGATTTACGGATTCTTATGATTATCATGTTTTGGTAGTGGATTTCATGTTGATTTTGTTGGATTCTCAGTTGTACGTCCTTTTATCATTTCTATTATTGTATCGATTTCTGTTTTGGTTTCCGTTAGTTCGTTATTTTCTTTGTCGGGTCTTGCCGTGTGCCATGCACCTGACGTACACCTGTTTTCTCTGGTGTACGTCAGACTTAGAGGAAGAACAGGTTCAGCTAGGAGATCGCCAGGAGCCGGAAGATTCTCAGTAGGAGTGCCTTGTAGACGGAGCAGAAGAATATGCCGAAGCTTAGTTATTCCCTCCAGTTGTTCGATGGCCTTAGCTTACTTTTGTAGTTCTTTCTTTTTCATTGATCGATGTATTTTTTTGTATCTCCTCAGCATTCATTTATTCAGATTTGTATAAGGGCATGTTGACCCAATTATTATGTCTCGGATATTATCCCATTTGTGATATGATATTTTTATTATGAGTTTGTCTATTATATTCTTGCTGATGTGATCGGGGACCTGTGACTTCGTATTGTATTTATTTCCAGACGTTTAGCGTATTAGATTGAGAAGAAAAGAAAAGAGAAAAAAAAGTAGAGTATATTTCTTCTCAATCTAATACGTCGCGGGCTTGTTCACGCACCGGTTCCCGTGTATTTTGGAAAGCGGGGCGTGACAGGTTTTTTTGGTGGCCCATGCAGGTCACGGTCCCGATTTCACACTAGTAAGAATATAGTAGACAATTTAGAAACATAGCATATTTCATCCGTGAGACTATCCTTGAGCCCACATCCTATTTTCTTGATAGATTTCGTTTCGTACCTATCTTATCATTTTTTACTCCAGAACTTTCCACTATTTCTTATCTCGTAACTTCCCCTTGTTCCTTGTTTCTTGTCTCCTCTGTTTATGGATATCATTCCATATCTGTCCTTGGATTCTTATTTTAATTCCGAGGACGGAATTTGTTTTAAGGGGGGTAGGATGTAACAACCGTAATTTTTCGATACGTATTTAAATATTTTTTCTAGTATTTAAAATGTTATATTATATTTTATTAATACTTTTCCTAATTTCTGGAATTTTCTAAATTTTCAAATAAATAAGTAATAAAATATGTAGTCTTGTATTTTTAATTCTACTAAATATTAATTTACGGTTTAGTGATTTTTATAAATAATCCTTTGGTCACTGACATTATTAATGACCTTGTTATTATTGATATAACCTGAGCATAGTACAGTAACATATAAATATAAATATAAATATTTTTGGTTATTAATAATTTATTAATATAATTCTTATTCTGAATTTTATGTAAATATTTTCCATAATCTTTTTCTCCCTTAATTCTCTCTCTTTTGAATTCTTTCCATAATCCCTCACAATCAATCCCCTAATCACTATTTAACACATTCCTTTTTTTAATCCCGTAATTTTCTCCCTCTCTCTTCAATAATTCACTCCAGCTCACATTTCTTTTCCCTCTCCAATCTCTTTTCAAATCTCATCGTACTCTCTCTTGCTCTTTTCTCTCTCCTCAATAATTTTTCCTCAAATCCAGCCTCTTTCTCTCTCCAATCACCCTCTCTCTCCTCTTATTTCTTCTTCTCTTTCGTTCTCTCTCTATCAGCTCCCCCCAAAGAAAACCCATCTCCTTCATCTCTCTCCTCTCTCTTGTTTCTCTCTTCGACCGCACAAACACCCGACCTCCTCTGAGTTCCCTCTGACAGTCGATCCAGCGAGTCGCCAGATCCCTCAACTCCGGCGAGCCACGCCGACAGCCCCCTCTACATCATAGGCAAGATCCCACATCACCTCATTACCATTACAATTTCTATATCTGTTATTTATTATATATGTTGTTTAGATTATGATATTATGCGTGGGATGATGATGAATGTTGTTAAGTATTATTGTGGCAGATTACTTGTGAAATGATGGATATAAAATGACAAGCTTGCATTTGAAAGCTAGATAAATTTTAAGAGTTGTTATCGAAAAAGAAAATTAGAATAATTAAAAAGAAAAGATAAAACAGTTACTGTTTATATGGAATAATATATAATAATAATAATATATTTAAAAGGTTATTTTTTTGAATAACTTATGAGAAATAAATTAAAAGGATTTATTTTGGAATTAATAAATTTATGAGCATGATGATTGGAAATTTCGATATTTCATGTATATTTATTTGATAGATGTAGTTTCATCTTGTACTGTTATTAGTAGTTGTTCACGATTCTTGTTCATGATCCACAACACTGTTAATTAGTATTTATTGCATTTATCATTCTTTATTATAATTGAGAATCGTTAGGAGTTTATGGCTATAGTGATCTGTGTGACATGAATAAGATTTAGAGGCTTATGTGTTGTTGGCTTAGAAAATAAAAAGAGCTGGGATGGGAAATCTTGGTACATGTGATTAGACGTGACTGATTATGTATCCTCTAGGGTCGCTCCAGTGAACCGATACGCACTGGATTAGTTTGTTAGGCCAGTGAACTGATACGCACTGGATTAGTTTGTTAGGCCAGTGAACCGATACACACTGGATTAGTTTGTTAGGCCAGTGAACCGATACGCACTGGGTTAGTTTGTTAGGCCAGTGAACCGATACACACTGGGTTAGTCTGTTGGGCCAGTGAACCGATACGCACTGGGGTTAGACGGTTGGACTAGTGACTTGTTATAGAATGGCTAGTTACATGAATTGTTACTTGGATGAGTTTTGATCCTTGTGAGATATAGGCCAGTTATGTTTCTTTCCTTTCCTAGATCGGGATTAGTATTTAATCATCTACAATTTGAGGCATATGGTATATACATGTGGGTTTCCTTGTTTGGATTATTTCGCTCGACGTACTACGCCTCGAGTTGTAGATTTTTAAGTATTAATTCCATCTAGTGTATGAACATGTTACTTGGATGATTATTTTGATCGCTAGCTGCATGATTTCGTTACCTGGTTGATTTACGGATTCTTATGATTATCATGTTTTGGTAGTGGATTTCATGTTGATTTTGTTGGATTCTCAGTTGTACGTCCTTTTATCATTTCTATTATTGTATCGATTTCTGTTTTGGTTTCCGTTAGTTCGTTATTTTCTTTGTCGGGTCTTGCCGTGCGCCATGCACCTGACGTACACCTGTTTTCTCTGGTGTACGTCAGACTTAGAGGAAGAACAGGTTCAGCTAGGAGATCGCCAGGAGCCGGAAGATTCTCAGCAGGAGTGCCTTGTAGACGGAGCAAAAGAATAAGCCGAAGCTTAGTTATTCCCTCCAGTTGTTCGATGGTCTTAGCTTACTTTTGTAGTTCTTTCTTTTTCATTGATCGATGTATTTTTTTTTGTATCTCCTCAGCATTCATTTATTCAGATTTGTATAAGGGCATGTTGACCCAATTATTATGTCTCGGATATTATCTCATTTGTGATATGATATTTTTATTCTGAGTTTGTCTATTATATTCTTGCTGATGTGATCGGGGACCTGTGACTTCATATTGTATTTATTTCCAGACGCTTAGCGTATTAGATTGAGAAGAAAAGAAAAGAGAAAAAAAAAGTAGAGTATATTTCTTCTCAATCTAATACGTCGCGGGCTTGTTCACGCTCCGGTTCCCGTGTATTTTGGGAAGCGGGGCGTGACAGAGTTGCTATTACAACTGGACTAACAGAAGAAGAAAAACATCAACGACGTCTGCAAGAACTTGAAGCCTTAGACGACAAACGACTTCAAGCTCAGCAACAGATCGAGTTATATCAAGCCCGTATTTCCAAAGCCTACAACAAAAAGGTTAAGGAACGGATTTTCAAGAAAGGCGACTTAGTTTTGGCCAACAGACGACCCATGGTGATGACACACAAAACCAAAGGGAAGTTCAATACTAAATGGGAAGGGCCCTTCGTAATAGAATCGGTCTATTCGAACGGAGCGTATCGCCTCATCAATAAAAAAGGAGACAGGCTCATGATGCCAATTAATGGGAAGTTCCTTAAGAGATACTTCCCGTAAATCATGTAGCCCCCTAAACCCCAGCTAAATCAGGCTGGGGGTTGCCTATTTATAGTGTAATTCTATCTTGTATTTCGTCATGTTAACACTACACCTCTGACAATTGAAATTTTCTGGAATTATTCCAAATAAGTAATAAAGAGAATTTCGATAACATTTGCAGTATTTTTCATTGTCCTGAACTAGATTTCAACAAAAGAGATGATGAAAGGCAAAATGATATCATTTTCATTCAATATTGTTAATTTGAATACAAAATGAAGACAATCGAAATGAAAATGATACAAACTTATTCCCTAGCTACAAAGCAGTGCAAATCCTAGGCGTTGGGGCCCATCAGCCTAAAGGACTTGAGCTTAGACTTCAAAGCCAATATTTTCTCCTCACGAGCCTTTCTGACTTCCTCTGTTATCTTGCTCTTGAGCTCCTCTTCATTTGGTACTGCTTCTGTAATCTCTCGCCTAATCTTGTCAGTAGCAACAAGTTCGTCGCAATAGCCTTTGAAAAGCCCGTCACAGTAAGTAACTAACCCTTTTAGAACTTCCATATCACCAGCTAACTGAGCATTTATCTGAGATAGCTTAACACCAGCACGAGTAAGTTCTGCTGCAGTATCCCGGAGACCCACAGCAAAATTGCCCATGTCCCCTTGTACTTGGAGATGTTCTCCACGCAGGCTGGCAATACGAGATTCTGTCTCAGACAGACTTTTCTGAAGGGCCTCTTGGTGTTGTGCTTTTAAAGCTTTGGCTTGAGAAAGAGTCTGATCCACTTCTGGCCCTATGTCGTCGCGTTGCAGCATTGAAAGGAATTCCAATTCATATTCCAGAATAATGACGCTCTCGCGACAATTCTAGGTCCACAATGCATTCCCCTGGATCCTTCATATAAATTGCCCACAACTGAGAGTTGAGGATGAGGGTTCCCGACGTACAACTGATCATACCCAAATTGGCGAGCGAACCTATAGGGTTGGTAGGGCTCAATGAAACAGTTGGCGCCTTGCCAGAAGATCAAGTAGCCTGGCCTGATAGAGAGAAGCCAATGGAAAACACCCCCGCTCAGCTGAGTGAATCCATTAGGACCTGCTGCGTCCTGATATTCTGCTCCATAGATGCCGCCTTCAAAATCAGGGAAACAACGGAAGATATGGTAGTGGGTGTCTCGCGACAAGATTTGGCGAATCCTAACCATATAACCTCCCTCCCATTTTGCAGATTCTAGTCGTTGCACAAATGGGGTAAATAAGTCTCCTAGGGGAGAGGCTGCACTCATTAGGGGAGGGCAGTGAAGCACGTACCAAGCCATCAGATAGGTATATGGCAGCGGTACCCTGGGATTGGGAGTTTTGAAAACCTTGTGGCCTCCAGACTCCACCTTGGTGGCATCAGTAAAATCCAAGGCCAATTCACGCAGCCCATTTTGCAAGCAACCCACCATGGCATTGAGGAGGCTCACAGGTCTCCCATGTGCCAAAAGAACAGCCGGGTAGACCACCTCAACAGCGAGGGCATCAATCGGCCTAGTAGGAATGACGTAACGCTTGAGCCACAGCATTAAGAATCCAGCCAACAGCGCCGTGTCGGAAATTGGAATCAGAGCTTGATAATGGAAGCTTTCAAACTCCGTATGAGCCGGGAAAACATCTTCCTTGGCCTCGTTGGTGTAGTGGGAGGTAGCATCATCGATTCGTGCCTGAACCTCCTCCAAAGTGCTTGCAGATAATCTGGTCACTGAGGCCCCCTTATTGGTCAAGTTCTGAAATAAATATTCCGCCCAAGACACTTGTTTAATGCCGCTTCCTCGGGCCCCCGTCTGCTGCATACAAATGTGGAAGTGACACATGACTTCCCAGAGGGTGGCATAAATTTCGGGGCTGGTCTTCTTTAAAATTTTAAGTTCCGCGGATCCCGGAACAAATTCTTTGTACGGTAAATCCCCAAGAAGAAGACCCGAGACTTCATGCACCTCGTGAAGAGCGAAGCCTAATTCACCCACAGGGGTAAAGAAAGTACAAGTCTCAGGATTATACTTTTCCAATATAGAGAAGAAATGAAAGTGGCTCTGGATAATCCCGAACTTAGTAGCCCGCACAGGAATCTGCAATCCAGCTCGAGCAAGAGGGACTTCTAATTCCTCCAAAACAAACTTGGTCATCCGGGTCCACCACCCTGTCACCGGAGAATGAACCCAACCAGGAGTTCTAAATCCTTGCGCGGAAAACTCTCCTTTCTTTGCCAGAAACTTCTTGATAAAGGTATTCGCCGGACTGGCCACTTCACCGACGGGATACTCCTTAGCGAATAAACATGACCGTAAAGCTGTCACATGCCTGTTGTAACCAAGTGTGCGGACCCCTTGAAAAGTTAGGGTCCCGAGAACAACTCCATCCTGATCCTTGACGAGGTTCCAATCCATGCGTCTGGGGATGGAATCGCACTGGAAGTATGACATGGGGAACATCCTCTCCATATTGGGCAAGAAGAGGTTGTGTTCTCCAACTTTCCGCAGCCACTTGTAGTCCCCATCATAAGCAGCGCCTGCCTCGAAGTCAACAAAATCCCCGAAGAGGAATCCAGGTTTGACTATTGGCTTACGGCTCGGATTTTCAAGTCGAGCATCTATAACCAATATCCTAAGGGTCTCAGGAGAAGCTTAGGTGATTAGTTCCACGCGACTCTTTTCCTTAATCGGAAAACTGGGAGTTCCTGGCGCAGATTGAAGGTCATATTCGGATCCACACCACCTTCGTGCCCAAAATGGTGGCGAAAAGGGAGAGGCTCGCTGGTATGACGCACTGCAAAATAAAGAAAAAAAGTTAGACAACACAAAGGCAAATTTTAGACGCGGAGGTCGAACCTCGCGTTGAAAAGCTTAGACGCGAAGGTCGAATCTAGCGTCAAAATGCTCAGACGCGAAGGTCGAACCTAACGTCAAAAATCTCAGATGCGAAGGTCGAACCTCGCATCAAAAATCTCAGACGCGAAGGTCGAACCTCGCGTCAAAAATCTTAGACGCGAGGATCGAACCTAGCGTCAAAAAGTTCAGACGCGTAGGTCGAACCTCGCGTCAAGAATCTAAGACGCGGAGGTCGAACCCCTCGTCAAAATACCAAACGACAGAGTCCAGCCCCGCGTTATTGAAACGAGTTTCCTCGTTGAGCCAAAGATCAGAACTTGCCGAAGCAAGTTTAAGGACCACAGAGGTCGTACTCACCGCCGATCAAAGGAAGTTGAGGCGGCACGTTCGCCTGAGCAGTAGCGCCGCCGGCCGGAGCAGACGGCGCCGACCCCTGGGCCGCGGCAACGTCGAACATGGAAGGACGAGAGACAACCTTCTTGGGTGCCATGGAGTCTAGTCGGAGGAGAAGAGGAACAGTGCTCGCCAGAGATGAGAACGAAAATTTTCGTTAAAGTTTCAAGAAGAGTCGAATGACTCTTGATTTGACCTCCAGCGGTCTATTTATAGACAGTTGTGAGCTGTCAAATCATAACAGATGGGATTCGAGGCCAGAATCCCTCCTAAACTCGATCCTAGCATTCGAGTTGGTTGAAATTCCAAACGCGAGGCTCACCTACGCGTTCAAACTCTCAAGCGCAGAGTTCACCCACGCGTAATGATCAACAGGAGATACGACGCGACCTCAAATAAAAAAAAAATAAGGTCAGCTATCTAGGTGACCAAAATAGAGAAGAAACAGGCGATTCCACTGGGGAGTCTATCAGATGGGTGCAGGCAGATTATAATCAGCAATGCTAAAACCATCAGATTCGATTTGGAGCGAACCTCATTCTTCATTATCATCAAGGCTCAAAAGTTGTTTTGTTTGGTTCGAGGAAGTAACATTTCAACATTCCGACAACCAGTTTCACGATGTCTTCAAATCAGACGGAGCGAACAATCAATCCACTAAATTTTGAGATCCAAAAAATTCTAAAAATTCGTCCCAGTCAACCGCGAGCTTTCGAAAACTTTGGAGGGGATTCTGTAGGCTGTCTAAAAATCACAATGGATAGCTGATCCCCATCAAGCCCCGATAATGAAAGTTACAATCAGACGACTTTCTAATCACTGCATCCGCAACTCCACAGTCGCTACAAATACGGCCTCATATTTGAGATGATTGATCTTGATGGCTGCGACAACAACATGACTAATATTATATTAGCAACTATTAGAGATGCTGAGGAGCAGTATGATGATTTCAGAAATAAAAGGTTGGACTTAGTTGGTGAGTTGCTTGGTAGAGAGCTGTGGGCAAATATTTGTCTAAATATCACAAAGGATAATTGATCCCCATCAAGTTCCAACAATGAAAGCTACAATCAAATAGCTTTCATGCCATGATGCGGCATAAACATGTACCAAAAAGGTTGCAAGTGCACAACCGTGTCAATTTATAGTATTTAAGATATCGATCCCACGAGGAAGGTGTTTTGTAGGAGAAAATATAAAATCGGTTCTTATGTTGTGTGCGTGACAAATAGGAGTGATAAGTGAATGTGATTGTGAAGAGATTGAGAGAGTGAAAATGGTATGTAAATAGGTGCAAGTGTAAGTGAGCGTGGATTTGAAAAAGAATGAGTATGATCAATAAGGTGAGAAGGAAAAAATGAATAAAATCAAGAAACAAATAAAAAAATCAAGAATGAAGAACAAAATTCTAGAATAAAAGAAAATGTAAGAAAGTAAAGATGGTGGATTCAATTATAGATATGGATAATCTAAAATTGAACCCACTTCTTAGAAAAGGGTGATTCCCTAGAGGGTTCTAGCCTAAAAAAAATTATTTTTATTAATTGCAACTAAAGTTATAATTTTTGGAAGGCCTTCTCAATTAAGAGTAGCCCTCCTCTCCAAAAGGAGTTACAAAAATTTTCACACCTCTAACCCCTCACTCTCTACCCCTATTTATAGTAATCATCAATGAATATGAGCCATTGGATTTGTCTTGAGCCCCAAGCAACAATCTCCACCTTTGAATTTGTTAGTGAAGAGTTTGTTTTTTGTTCTTCTCTAGCCCATATGATTTGAATTTCGAATTTAATTTTCTGCAGCCCATCAATTGATCAAGTTTGGCCCACATTTGAGTTCATTTCCATTTGATTTTCAAATCAAATCCGGCCCACATTTGAGTTCATTTCCATTTGATTTTCAAAGCAAATCCGGCCCACATTTGTTAAGTCTGCAGCAGCTTATTGTACCGGCCCATTCATGTGATTTGTTTTTTTTTTTCAAAACCGAAATTTGAAGAGATGGTCCACTATTGATAAGATCCAAGTCAAGTCCCTTTGTTTTAGGAAAAATCAATGCATCAATCCATGAACCGGCCCACTTGAGAGAACACAGCAGCTTCATTGTCCATGTCCAATTCCAATTCAATTCTTTTGATTTTCACAACAAAGCTAAGTTCGGCCCATCTTGTTTTTCTTGTAAAAATCCAAGCAAATCCGGCCCATCTTTGATTCAATTTAAATCTCCAGCAGCAGTCCAAAGTCCGGTCTTCAAAATGAAATTCCACATCTGCAGCAAAGAGCAGGTCCTATGCATTTGAAACAAAAATGCAATTCATTTGAGAAGAAATCCGGCCCATGGAGAATTCAAAATCAAGCCAATTCATGTGATTAAAATCCAAAAGCCCAAGACAAGACCGGCCCATTCATTCATCTACACACAATGATTTATTTATTTTATTTTTTTCAAATCCACGGCCGATTCAAAATTCAACTATGCAGCATCCAAATTCAACTTGCATTCGGTCTCTTCTATTCTTTTTCATCCAAGTCCATCTCATTCCACTATTTGCATTCAAGTCCATTTTTTCTTTTGATGGGCTTTGGGCCTTCAAGCTCATTTGAGAATAAAGAGGATTTTGCTTCTTTTGGACATTTTGGCTTTTGGCTTCAATTGATCATTTTCTTCACTTGCTTGATGGGCTTCATGCTACAAAATAGAGAAGAGAGATTTTGAGGGGTTTTTTTATATTTAATAATATTTATTTATATTTTCATTCAATTATGTGAAAACTAATCTAACAACAATTATTAATGGTATATTTATTCATGTAAAATTGATAATGAGGATATAAAATTGTAATAAAAATATGATTATCATGCCAACAAACGAAAGCTGCAAATGGAGGACTTTTCACATAGATCGAGAAGAGTTACAATTCAACGACTCTTCCGACAACTGATGAAAACTCTATTCAGCAGTCTTTACAATCTACAGTGAAAGTTACAATCTGACGACTTTCACACTCCACAACAGCTAAAGCCAGGATTACTGAATCAGCAGTCTTTACAATCTACAGTGAAAGTTACAATCTGACGACTTTCACACTCCACAACAGCTAAAGCTAGGATTACAATCTGACGACTTTCACACTCCACAACAGCTAAAGCTAGGATTACTGAACAACGGTCCTTGCAACGCTCAGTAGAAGAGGTTACAGATCAACTAACCCCTTTTAAAACGTGGAAGTCATCCCCGCGTTACAATTCTGGAAGTGCAGGCGACCCCCGTGTTTCCAAGCTATAACAAGTCAAGAGCGAACGACCCTCGCGTTCTTGAGGTTCAACCAACACCCGACCCCAGCGTTTCCAAGCTACAACAAGCAAAACACGAGCGACCCTCGCGTTCATTGATGTTCAGTCAACACCCAACCTCGCGTATCAATTCTAAGACGCGAAGTTAGGGTTCTTAACGCCAGATTAGGTGTTTGACTCGTTCAAACATGAGTCGAACGGTTTCAGAACGGTTTTCCCCACGATCTGAGGAAATCACGCCCACTTAGGAGCGGATTTAGAGGGAAGTTACAACCTCTTATCCACCTATAAAATCTTAACAAACTCAACTGAGTTAAGGGCTGGCTGGGGGGGAACGGAGAGGCAGCAGCAGGGTTGGATTTTCAGCATCTAAACCGCACGGGTTCGGAAGTTCTGGAGGATCTGAACCGCACAGAGAGGCAGGAGAGACGAAATCCTTGGAGATAGGATTTTTGAATCGAGTTCAAAAGATCAAAACTGAAAGGATTCTTCAACAACAGAATATCTGCTTGGTCATTAACCGAATCTTCGGTTCTAACAACTCTATTCACAAAGTTCTAACTCGTTCAGAGTTCTTAAACTCGTTAAAGAGTTACCCATCAAACTTTCCACAGAAGTTCAACATTCCCACGAGATAAGACGGTCGGATAGTCAACGGAGAGCAAATTCGACGCGAACAATCGAAGGAGGCACTCCATCGCTACCTTGAAGAACCCAGTTTTAAACAAAGGAGAGAACCAAATTCGTTCTCTTCTCTTTTGTAATCGAATTATAACCGGAATCAAAGGAATACAAGTCAATTTTCTTTTATTCTCTTTATTGCAATTTTTCTCAACAAACAGCTGTGCTTGGGGCGTCGGGCATAGCTGACCGCGGGGGCGAGGTGAGGAGGCGGTCAGTGGGG
>NC_033798.1:54642872-54646171 GCF_001876935.1 Asparagus officinalis | reverse complement strand
TATATATATATATATATATGCTAATGTACTAAGCTCGGGTTTACATTAATAATAACAAGATCATTAATCATATCAATGACCAAAAACAACCTAAAAATATTCACCGCAACTATTGAATTTATAATTAACAAAACCATTAAAATAAATATAAAACTAGATTTTTAAATCATAGTATATTCTAAAAAATCAAAAAAAAAATATAAATACTCTTTTTAAAATAATAATTTAATATTTAAAATACCAGAAAAATTATTTAATTAGTATCAAAAATTCACGGTCCTTACAGCCAGTCTTGTCCAATCATGTACTGGGGGTTCCAATTCAAACCTCACGATTAGTGAGTAATTCTTGAGTCTTTCCAACAGGCTTGAGAGAGTTCATATCAAGAGAAAGACCGATGCAACAAGTCATTCGTTCATTCCAATGTGAACGATTGATTCATACGGTCCTCTCGGGATGTCAATGCTGCTCATATACGGCCAAAACATTGGTGTTTGACCAATTAACGAATGTTGCCTTGCCCAACTAACAACGACGTTTGCACAGGAAGAAGTCTCCAGAGACCAAGTACCTTAGAGTCACTTCTAACATGATCGGCAGAGGGAGATCATCAGTCCCTAGCTCCGACGAGTCAGAGAAAGATCAGTCTCCTGGCTTGAAAGACCCCCTGAATGGGTCCGATGGAATTTATCAACATACTCAGACTCAAACAGGAACCATTCCCCCTGTCAACTATCAGAGGTTAGCCAGAGGAACCAATTCCGAGGATGAACACTCAGGCATTACGGAGTCTCAATCGTCAAGTTCCTTTGTTGAACATGAGAGCTCCGCTTATATGACGAGAAACCATGAAGATCTCGCGAAGAGACTTGATAAACAGGAGGCCATGATCAAATCTCAGCAGGAGATCATCAATGAACTCTTGGCCCTGATGAATCAAATCGTCGCAGACAAGGCCAAATCTCAGAAGATAGATTCGCCACCTAGGCAAGAATCCTCCCGGAGAGGAAAAAAGTCTTCATCCTGACCTCACACAAGCAAAGGGAAGGGAAAAGTGGTTGATGACATGGCTTCTGACCAAGAAGCCCATAACCTGGAATCTTCCTCTGATGAAGGAAGAGAGACTGAGAACGAGCAAAATCTCCAATCTGCCAAAATGGAAGAATTAGAAGCCCACCTTAATGCCATTGCCAACAGAAGCGAGCTCCAAGACGAGGGAGTTGTTAGACCCTATCCTGCCGAATGGGATGCAGCTCCTTATCCTCCAAAGTTCGAAGTCCCGACGCTACAAACTTTTGATGGTACGGGATCACCGAACCAACATATCTATCATTTCAAGTCACAGACTAGGAATGTGATATCAAACGACACCATACTGGCTCGATTGTTCATTGGTACCCTTAAGGGAGTTGCCTTTGAATGGTTCAGGAAACTGCCTGCGGGATGTATCCAAAAGTGGGTGGATCTAGAGAGATTCTTCCTGTCGAGATTCTTTGAAGAGGATACAGAAGTATCCATCCATACCCTTCTCGCCACTAAGCAGAAGAAGAGGGAGTCCGTCAAAGCCTTCGTCAAGAGGTTCCGCAGCATGGCTCTCCGATGTTCGTCAAGTATGACACAGTCTATCTTAGTGGAGACCTGTCGACACAACTTGTAGACTAACTTTCTAGCATAAATGAGGGTTACGGAATGCCATTCCTGGAGATAACTAATCTCTCAAGGCGAACAGGCTCAAAAGATTATTGTCAGGAACAAAGCTGAAGAACAAAGTTGGCAGGATCAACCTGAGCAATCGGACCAAGCTCAATCCTCTCAGTCAAAAGGAGAAGATACTACGATCACTGAAACCAATCCTCTTCAGTAGGATGGCAGGTCCAATAACTATCTGTAGGGTGAAAATTTGATTCTTCCGAAGAAAGGAGTTTCGTTTGTATTTATAAGAAAGCTTATTACAAACTAACAAATCAAATGTTTACAACAGAAGCAGAGGGAAGGCCCTCTTTGTTTTTGTGTGGGGACTTTAGGTGGCTATAGGACGCTTCGCTCGATGGTCGGGTCGAGTCTGCTTCCCTTGGACCGTTTGAATGAGGTTGCTGGAGAGCTTCAGTTCGCAGTAGAAGCTCGGGGCAATGGAGTTCGGGTCTGCTTGGTTCGTCGGCGATCGGAGCCCGGAACTAGGCAGCAGTGCTGTAATGCAAGGATTTGCTAACAGCTTGGTCTCAACTCTTTTTTCTCCAAGTTTTGCGACCTCTCTTCCATCGTGCTGGAAGGGGTTTTTAAATGAAAGAAGGACATCTTGACTTCTCCTTGAATTGTGGGATGTGACCACATCCTCTTCAGAGACGTCTCGCCGTTCCTCGATACCATGAACGGTCATTCCAGGGATTGTGTTCTATGTCCTGTCACCTACGATGGGAAGGCCCATTCTAGTATGTGAGGCAACAACCGACTGCTATCCGAGTGGATTTGACCAGCATTAATGAACCGCATTTATGAGTTCGCAGATCGATGAAGTGTCTGTCCGATCACTTGTACTGTGCGTGACCGCCCGGCGTGCTTTGAGCACGACGCTTTCTCCTTTCCGGTCAGGAGAGGCGGTGAAGTAGGTGTACAGTACTCGAGTGGGTCTAGCCAGCTTGCCGAGTGCCGGCGGATCCAGCTCTTGGCTCAGACATCCGAGGTGAGTCGCATTTATGAATGCTCAGGTTGACTCGACACCTGTCCAGTCCCTTCGCGCTGTGCGCACTGCGAGCGGCCGTTTGACGGTCCTGGGGTACTGTGCTCTCTCTCCCTTCGGGTCGAGAGAGATGGGAAGGTCCATCTCAGCACGTGGGGTAGTGGATACCCAGCTGTACTGACGGTTTTGGGGCTTGCTGGCGGATTCGACTCCGAACTCGGGCAGGCGAGTTGAGCGAAGAGCGAATTTCCGCCATCCTGATCGACCCTGACTCATGCTGGCGAGTCGACCGTTAGGCGAACCTGGACTTGAGTACAGTCGACGTCTACGCGGTTTAGGTCCGCGCCAGAGAACTGGGCGTGCGAACTCTTCTCGTAGACAAATTTCCTGTAGACCCATAGAGGTATTTTTTACCGTCTACAAGACCCCCTTCAAAGTTTTCAGACCTGAACTGGCTTGCGTGTGGTCTGGAATACTTTGAATGAAGAAATTGTTGGCGAAGCAAGTGCCTTCGATTTCTCTTAGGATTTTTAGCAAATCCTCAGCTATCAACGGGTTTGATGTGCCTTTACCGATTACCGTTTGAATCGGGCTAGCCATACTATTCTCCTCAGTATGATGA
>NC_033798.1:54588506-54640056 GCF_001876935.1 Asparagus officinalis | reverse complement strand
GGCTTGAACTTCACTGGGTATGGGACCGTGTCCCATTCGATAGGGTAGGGACGTACCACCCCCAGCTTGTTCATGTTTTGCTGAAGCTTCAGCGCGTTCAGTTGGTCCTGGAACTCGTCGAATCTTTTGTCACGGGTGCTATCCGCGGTGTGCGACGTTCCTATCGATGTTTTGGAGGAGTAATCGGATTGTCGATCATCCTCCGTCTCAGCCGCTGGACGGTGAGGTGGTACCCATTCTTTATCCCTAGTCTGCCGGGGCAAGGGACGTTGGGTTCCCTTCTTTTTCTTCTTGCTCAGCAGTTGCTCCATCATCTCTCTTAGAGAGTCGATGGTCGCCTGCTGTGCCTCCAACTTTTGAGCCATTGTCTGCTCGTGGTTGGTATCGGTCATGTGCGCCCTCGCCTGCGCGTCTTGACTTGAGCGCGAGGTCTGGGATGTGGCCGCCGCCGAATGAACCTCATCTTCGCCGCAGGAGGGAGGTATTAGGGTGGAATAGTCAAACCCAATACTTACCCCCCGGCGACTACGGGTTCGCTGGAATATGCCTTCCTGCCGGCGTCGGGCAGACCGGGTGTTAGGTCTTAAGACGGAGTCCGAGTCTGGCGAGTCGGAGAGTACCGCCTTCCCTTTATCCGTCATGTTGACTGTGGCGGATGAGAGTTCCAGGTCGTCAGCAGCGCGTCTTTTCTGGTGACGGCGCCTTCGACGGGAGGGCCTCGGTCGAGAGGCCTGTTGAGAAAGCCTCTCAAATACCGAAGGTTTCGCCGTTCCAACGCATTGGCAGTCGGCGAGGACCGTGTGGATGAGTCTCTCGCAATGACACTGAGGATTCGCCTCGTGAATAGTGCGTTTGCGAGTCAAGAATTCTCTGAGGTCTTCTACGGGTGGTTGGTGACAACCCCGGGCCTCAGAAGAGTCGCTCTGGTGAGCTGACGAGAGATTTTTGGGCGCTCTCTCTGGCGCGTGTTGGGTGGAACGCCTTGGTGTTGGAGTCAGGCGATCTCGCCTTGACTGGCGAGTCTTCGCGTTTGAGCGAATTCCAGTATGTGGGCGAGTTTCGACCCCGTGTTTAGAAGAGCGGGTTCGGGAGGAACCGCCTATTTCCTTTCCTTTACGTTTATCCGCCAAATGATTATGGCGAGGCTCGCCAGCCTTCGAGGATTCGCCTACTTGGGTAAGCTCGTATGCTCGGTGTGGTTTGTTCGCATCAGGGATATGACCTGAGAAGCGAAGTCCTCCTGAGCGGATGGCTCTGCTGTCCTCGGTTGACGCTCCTGATTTGGAGGGCCTTCTGAGGTCGGGCAGCTTGCCTTCCCGTCTAGTGTTTCTCGGGCCTGTGTGATGGTTCAGGCCATTATGAGAAATGGAGGTTTGGACCCCCTGTCTGACGGGTGTTTGCCGTCGCTGTTGGTTAGTTCTCCCAGCGGGGAGAACGTCACCGTGGGTTGTGGCATTGCGGTTTGTGCCGGAGTGAACCGGCGCTTCCTCCGAGGTAGGTGTCTGTGTGGACCGCTTGGCGATCCATCTGGCAGACCCTTGCCTCTTGCGCTCGATCTCTGGCTTGGCCTTGATCGATCGCGAGGGAGTGGGCTCCTCCGATGAGACTCGGTTGGAACCCTCGGGTGCGGAGGCTTTGACCGTCTGAGGTCGGCCTCGGCGCACAGCTCTGTGGCGTTTGCGGGACGCATTGCCACCCGAGGAGGAGGAGGACAAGTATTCTTCGTACTTGGCCTGGTCGAACTCGATTTCGAGGGACTCTACTGTCGTCCCGATAGTAACCTCATCAAACTGAGCCACCACCATTTCACTCGATGAAACAGCTGCTCCCACTGTGGTCGCCATCTTCTGTAGGGTGAAAATTTGATTCTTCCGAAGAAAGGAGTTTCGTTTGTATTTATAAGAAAGCTTATTACAAACTAACAAATCAAATGTTTACAACAGAAGCAGAGGGAAGGCCCTCTTTGTTTTGTGTGGGGACTTTAGGTGGCTATAGGACGCTTCGCTCGATGCTCGGGTCGAGTCTGCTTCCCTTGGACCGTTTGAATGAGGTTGCTGGAGAGCTTCAGTTCGCAGTAGAAGCTCGGGGCAATGGAGTTCGGGTCTGCTTGGTTCGTCGGCGATCGGAGCTCGGAACTAGGCAGCAGTGCTGTAATGCAAGGATTTGCTAACAGCTTGGTCTCAACTCTTTTTTCTCCAAGTTTTGCGACCTCTCTTCCATCGTGCTGGAAGGGGTTTTTAAATGAAAGAAGGACAGCTTGACTTCTCCTTGAATTGTGGGATGTGACCACATCCTCTTCAGAGACGTCTCGCCGTTCCTCGATACCATGAACGGTCATTCCAGGGATTGTGTTCTATGTCCTGTCACCTACGATGGGAAGGCCCATTCTAGTATGTGAGGCAACAACCGACTGCTATCCGAGTGGATTTGACCAGCATTAATGAACCGCATTTATGAGTTCGCAGATCGATGAAGTGTCTGTCCGATCACTTGTACTGTACGTGACCGCCCGGCGTGCTTTGAACACGATGCTTTCTCCTTTCCGGCCAGGAGAGGCGGGGAAGGAGGTACACAGTACTCGAGTGGGTCTAGCCAGCTTGCCGAGTGCCGGCGGATCCAGCTCTCGGCTCAGACAGCCGAGGTGAGTCGCATTTATGAATGCTCAGGTTGACTCGACACCTGTCCAGTCCCTTCGCGCTGTGCGCACTGCGAGCGGCCGTTTGACGGTCCTGGGGTACTGTGCTCTCTCTCCCTTCGGATCGAGAGGGATGGGAAGGTCCATCTCAGCACGTGGGGTAGTGGATACCCAGCTGTACTGACGGTTTTGGGGCTTGCTGGCGGATTCGACTCCGAACTCGGGCAGGCGAGTTGACCGACGAGCGAATTTCCGTCATCCTGATCGACCCTGACTCATGCTGGCGAGTCGACCGTTAGGCGAACCTGGACTTGAGTATAGTCGACGTCTACGCGGTTTAGGTCCGTGCCAGAGAATTGGGCGTGCGAACTCTTCTCGTAGGCAAATTTCCTGTAGACCCATAGAGGTATTTTTTACCGTCTACACTATCATGTTAATAATTACTTCTGATAGTAAAACTCGTTAGATAGTGGCCTACTAGGCGATGCGTCATGTCTATCCTTTTTTCCCCCTGCACTTGTTCAAGACTAGGGGTTGGTTTATTGTTGTTCATTGGATTATGAATAATAAATTTTCTGAGTTGTCATGATTTAATAGAATACCTCTGTCAACCACGAAATCCCTCAAAACTATCACGTTAATGAACACCTCTGATAGTCATTTTCCTCCAAATTCCCCCACCAATCCTCTTCAATAGGATGGCGGGTCCATCAAAATTATCATGTTAATGATCACCTCTGATAGTCTATTTTCTTCAAATTTAATCTGCCAATCCTCTTTAATAGGACGGCGGATCCACAAAACTATCACGTTAATAGTTACCTCTGATAGTCCATCAACTTGTTGATCTTCTTCAGTAGGATGGCAGGTCCACAAAACTATCACATTAATAATTACCTCTGATAGTCCATCAACTTATCAATCTTCTTCAGTAGGATGGCAGGTCCACAAAACTATCACGTTAATAATTACCTCTGATAGTCCATCAACTTGCCAATCTTGTTCAGTAGGATGGTAGGTCCACAAAACTATCACGTTAATAGTTACCTCTGATAGTCAAACTCATTTGATAATGACCTACCAGGTGATGTGCCTCTATTCCGACTTTATGGATAGTGCCCCACTAGGCGATGTGCCTTGTCTACCTCTTTTTATTCCCCTTCTAAGTCTTAATCAAGACTGGGGGTTGGTTACTTAGAATCTATTGGATTAAGAGTAACAAATCTTTCACATCGTCGAGTGAACATTATACTTCTGATGATCATCACCCCCACAGAGTATGAATGCAGCTTGCATCACTCCTAATTTGTCATGTTAACAATACACCTCTGACAATTAACTTATTAATCCTTATCAATAGGATGATAGGTCCTTAAAATTGCTCGAATCGCAATCTTCCCCAACAAGACACTAAGTCTTTAAAATCTTATTCAAATCACAAGTATCAAAATTCATCGCTTCTGGTGATAAACTCACCTAGCAAGTTTTCCCAGTGATACGCTAATTCCTAAAATCTTGTGCAAGTCACAAGAACACATTCTCTTGTCATGTTAAAACCTCACCTCTGACAAATCAACTTATCAATCCTCTTCAATAGGATGATAAGTCCACAAAGTTGCTTCGATCGTAACAAATTCTTGTCATGTTAACACCAAACCTCTGATAATTAACTTATCGACTCTCGTTTATAGAGCGATAGGTCCTTAAGGTTACTCCGATCGCAACAAATTCCTGTCACGTTAATATCACACCTCTGACAAATCAACTTATCAATCCTCTTTAATAGGATAATAAGTCCTCAAAGTTGCTCCAATCATAACACAAATTCCTGTCATGTTAACACCAAACCTCTGACAATTAACTTATTGACTCTCGTTAATAGAGCGATAGATCCTCAAGGTTGCTCCGATCGTAACAAATTCTTGTCACGTTAATCTCAAACCTCTGACAAAATCCACTTATCGACTCTCCCCAATAGAGCGATAGGTACTCAAAATTGTCCTGATCGCAATATTCAATCATGTCACGTTAATATCACACCTCTGACAAAATTAACTTATCGACTCTCCTCAATAGAGCGATAGGTCCACATACCCGTCAAGTTAATATCACACCTCTGACGAACAAATCAACTTATTAACTCTCTTCAATAGAGCGATAGGCCCATAAAATATTGTTAGGTTAACATCACACCTCTAACAGTCAAACCCTCTCTAATGAACTTGTTAATCCTTTTTCAACAAAAATAGCAAGTTTTCATCATAAAATCCCCAATGGATTAAAGATTTTCTAGAATTATCCTAGTGATAATAAATAAAATTTCCGAATTTTACTCTAAGTAAAAATTCATGCCAAGTTAAAACTACACATCTGACACTTCTAACTTTCTTTCAGTGTTTCAAGTAACACAGGAAGAAACAGTGACAAAGTCTACATATTCAATATCGTAGCCAGTGATTATAGTTAAATTAATAATCTTTGAATCCATACCTTGCATGTATGGGGAATTTTATCCTGAATCCTAAGTAGGAATAAGTCAACGCCTAATACGCGTTGTCGGTTAGTATTTGATCGTAAGAAGGACAAAAACCCATGTATTCAACATCGTGGCAGATCGTTATTAATAACGTCAAAATTCATGTCTTATATGCATGGGGGACTTTATCTCAATCTCTAAATAGAGATAAGTCTGCATCTAAAGCATGTTGCCGGGTGGTTCATTCCCGTAATAATGGTAAAGTCTACGTATTCAACATCGTAGCACCAAAATCCATGCCTTTTATACATGGAGGACTTTATCTCGATCCCTAATTAGAGATAAGTCTGTATCTAACGCATGCTACCGGGTAGCGTATTCCCGTGAAAATAGCAAAGCCCATGTATTCAACATCGTGGTAGCTCGTTATTAATAACACTAAAGTCCATGCCTTACACGCATGGGAGACTTTATCCCGATCCCTAATTAGAGATAAGTGTACGCCTAACACGCGTTGCCGGTTAGTCTTTTCCCGTGAAAATGACAAAGTCTATGTATTCAAAATCATAGCATCAAGTCTAAGAGGGTTCATTCTCTTAGCACAACGTTACATGTGAAACGGATTCAAATAATTCACATGCTAGCCCGACTCAAACGGTAGTCGGTAAAGGCTTATCAAATCCGTTGATGGCTGAGGGTTTGCCAAAAATCCTATGCATGTTTATAGGTTCATTAGCTTAATGGATGTGAGCCGAGACTTGAAACAGATGAGCTAAAGACAAGTCTTAAAGATTTAGTCAAAAAATGCATGAGAGCCACCTCCGCGTCTCAAGTCAAAACGCCAAGGTCAGACCCACGTTGCAAACACTAAAACGCCGAGGTCACACCCGTGTTCCAAATTCAAAATGCAAGGGTGAGACCCGCACCTCAAGTTCAAGACGCAGGGGTCCACCCCCGCATTCCAGAAGCAGGATTATAACACATACCTTCATACTGGTCCTGCGTGGCAAATCCCTTCAACCAAGATGCCTTCGAAGCGAGTGCAGAGAACGACTCCTTTATGATAAGGAATCAACAGCTCTAGGATCAGAGTTGAGATCCAAGTATTCTGAAAATTCGTCCCAGTCAACCGCGAACTTTTAAAAACTTTGGAGGGGGTTCTGTAGGCTGTCTAAAAATTACTACAGATAGCTTATCCCTATCAAACACCGATGATGGAAGTTATAATCTGACGACTTCTAGAAGGTTATAATTTAAAGACTTTCACGTAGGTCGATGAAGGTTACAATCTGATGACCTTCACAACAACTGATGAAAACTCTAATCAACAGCCTTCATAATCAACATCGGGAGTTATAATCTGATGACTCTCATATTTTCAATGAGCCAAGATGAAGATTACAAGATGACAGTCTTTGCAACGCTCTAGCAAAAGAGACTACAAATTGACGGTCTCTTCAAATCCAGACGCAGAGCTCACCTGTGCGTCCCATATTCAAAACGCATAGCTCGTGGCTGTGTTCCCGGAACAAAACGCGTAGGTCCTCCCTGCGTTCCCACACCAAAACACGGAGGTCCTCCTCGTGTGTCAGCAACAAAACGCAGAAGTTCTCCCTGCGTTGCAATATCAAAACGCTGGAGTCGAACCTGCGTTGCAACATCAAAACGCGGGGGTCAGACCCGCGTTTTTTGCATTTAACTGGTTCAAATAGAACCTGAACGGTCTTTTTAAACCGTATCTCCACTTAATGGGGTCGGTTACACCCCATTATGGAGAGATTTTAGGGGGGGGATTACACCCTTTAAACCCTTGAACAGTTTCAAAACAGTTTCCCATGATTTGAGGGTGGTTACACCTCACTTAGGAGTGATTTAAGGGGCGGTTACACCCCCTTAATCCCCTATAAATAAGAAGAAACTCAACTAAGTTAAGGGTTGGAACTTCTTGGCTTGGATTGACCCTGGAGCTTGGCAGCGAGGAGGAGATCTTTGGCTAACTTTTTGGGGGATCTTCAATATGGCATTTTAGAGCTTCTTGCAGCAACAAAGTTCTTGGAGCATTCCCTTGGCTTAAACCGAACTTTCAGTTCAAACCAACTCATTTTCAAGAGTTTAAACTCGCTCTGAGTTGTCAACTCGTTCAGAGTTTTAAACTTGCCACGCAAGTTCTCCACAGCGTCAAATCGTGAGGAGGAGATACCTTTCCAGTGAATCAAGATGTGTGGATCATCAATGGAGAGCGAACTTGACGCGAGCATTCGAGGGAGGTACTCAATCGCCACCGTGAAGAACCCAGAATTAAATAAAGGGGAGAATTCAGATCAATTCTCCTCTCTTTTGTAATCAGGAAATCCAATTGTAATCGAGATTGAGAGGGTTATAATCATTCTTTTTATTCTCCTCTCTTTTGTAATCAGGAAATCCAATTGTAATCGAGATTGAGAGGGTTATAATCATTCTTTTTCTAAGCAGTTAGAGAGAATAAATCAAAACCAATTGTAATCGAGATTGAGAGGGTTATAATCATTCTTTTTCTAAGCAGTTAGAGAGAATAAATCAAAATATGATTCTTTTATTATTTTTCTTATTACAAATTTTCTACCAAACATATATCAAGGATAAGGAAAATGAAAAGGAAAAAGAGCAACATACTGAAATAACCAAAGCTTTCAGCTACTGATGAAAAATTTGAGGATGGATGCCTACCAAAGTTCTTCACTCTGTGTTTGAATCCAATAGAAATTCTTGGAAGGAGAAGCAAGATGAGGATGTAGAAGAAGAAGTTGGTAATGTCTCCAGAAAGCAGCATGATCTCCTGGAAAGCAGCTCGTGGGGTGCTGAGTTGTGGAGGCGTTGCTCTTCGGGTTGTAATGTGGTTGATTCTTCAAGTGGTGGAGGTGTTTGTGCAAGAAAATAGCATCTTGCTTGGTTGCTCTCTACTGCTTCTCACATTATTGCAAGGAAGGAGAAACGGGGACTAGTCGTTCTGACTCCCTTCTTTATCTTTCTTGTACCATCTCGACAAAGGGCTCTTCAGGTTAGATCACTCTGTAAGCCACTTAAGGCTCTTGGGATACATAGTGTCAGCTTGCATCCAGGTGCCTCAATAGACCACCAGATTCAGGGATTAAAGAGTTGTGAACCTGAATTCCTTGTATCGACTCCAGATAGGCTGCTTGAGCTTGTTCAAATGAAGGCCATTGACGTATCTAGTGCTTCACTATTGGTTATTGATAGCCTGAAAAGCTTGGTAGAGTTTGGATTCTCTGATAAGGTGAAATTAATCAAAGAGAGTATATCTGGAGAACCTCAGATGGTAGTTTTCAGTGACTTCTGCAAAGGAACTTCGAAATCACTATTGTAATTTGCAGCAGCTCCTGAATGAACCAGTTTGTAGATTGTCCCTTGATGACTCTGCAGTTTGTAAAAGCGCATTCGTATCACAACATTTACATGTTTGTTCGTCAGAAGATGAAAAGATGTCAAAGGCCTCACAAATTCTTAGTCAAGCGTTTGTTGACCAAAACCACCCTCAGCATCTTAAGGTTTTTCTTGTAGCTGGCAGTGCTAGCAATGTGCAGCTTTTTGCATCTAAGCTTAAAGCCGAAGGTTATGGCTCATCAACTGAGTCGCTAACTGATGGTCTACATGACAAATCGGGAGAAGGTTATAATCATGTCAGTAAAGGATATGGATAGCATCGTTGGATTGGATGTTGAGGAATTTGAAACTGTCATTTTTCTAGAATGCCCGTCAACCGAGGTCTACATTGCAATTCTCAAAAACATGGCACGTTTTGCAGAGCGTATATCATGGTTAAAAGTTTTACTTGGGCATATTGACTCTGATACTTATGAATCTGCATCACGCTTGCTGGGAATAGCATGTTCTGCTAAGGCTGTCGGCAATGTGCTTATGAATCTTAATGGGATTTGGTTAAATGGTTTCCTACAATTGACCTTGAGACAAGGTCCAATTTAAGGGGAAGGAATTTGCCAGGAACCGATCATTAGTTTGGAAACTTGTCAACTAAGCCAAGAGCCTGAGACTATGAAGTTGGGACTGATACGCAAAGAGATGAATTGACACGCAAGTCGGAGGGGGCTATTATGCAAAACTTTAAAGTACATGGGTTCTTGTAATAAATGTATCTGTTTTAGTTACAGACTGTTTTTCTGTTAAAAAAAACTATTGTGCACATTTACTAATTGTGCACGTTTCTTTACTTGAGAGTTGAGTTGTATAAATAAGAGATTGTAAAGTCAGTGAATAGATTATGAATGAAATTAGAACTCTTCTCTTCAACTCTCAATCTTCTCCTCAACTCTCAATCTCTGACTCTCTTGCAACTCTTCTTAAAATCGTTTCAGGCTCATCATGGCCAGAGACAACACCAAAAAAATCGATCGAGGTTTCGGAACCTCACATAATATTTCTACATGGAAATGGATGTTGCTATTTTTTAGGAAATAAACCAAATAAGCCCTAAACCAAGCAAAACAAAGGGGAATAAAATGTTTCTATGGCGAGCGGATTAATGGAGTAGTACATTTGCTTTTGAATTTTAAATGAGCATAATCTTTATATAATTTTATAATCATCGAAACTGTATCGTCATAATAAGAATATCGTATATCAGTATAATCTTCAATCGTAAATTAAAATATATTATTATTTAACACTTACCGACCATTTTTGTCTATATATAATTATCATCATAAATAAAACTCTAGCTATTTCTTTTCAAACCAAGTCGGGCCCTTTCTTTATAAGTCTATCACCTCATTCTGTGGTATTTTTATATATAGTTCTCTAAATATTGCAATTATTGAAATTGATGAAATGAATCTTAAGATCCAAGGGTACTTGTAATTTAGTCCTTTTATTTGTTTTTTCCATCAAATTTGTAAACCATATAGTTGGATTAGTTCTCAGCCTAGAACAGTCAATTACTAAAATATACCCAGTGATCATTTTCCCCCAGAATACCAAGAGTCCTTATAATTAGGGGTGAGCACGGTTCGGTTCGGGTCGGTTTTTACCAAAATTTGAACAACCGAACCGAACCACCTATAATTCAAAACCGAACCGAACCGTTGCAAATCGGTTCGGTGCGGTTCGGTTCGGTTTGTTCGGTTCTAACTTTATCAAGTATAACTTCACTTCAATTTATCTTTTATATATTATTATTACCCTATGCCAGCATGTATTTGTTTTTTTAGTTAGGGTTGAGGGTTTGGGGCGGGTCGGGTAAACGCGAACGAGTTTGAAAGTTTTGGAAATATATTCGGTCGGTTCGGGTCGGTTCGGTTTGAAAAGTTGTCAACCCGACCCGAACCGCCTTACTCTTAAAACCGCTTTTTTCGGATCGGTTCGGGTCGGTTCGGTCGGTTTTTTCGGTTTGAACCGAACCATGCTCAGCCCTGCTTATAATCCCACTCGCTAAAGCCCAAATTTACCTTTATATGGCCTACGAAAAATGTGTATCTGGGTAAAGGTTGTGGATTAAACCGATCAAAAATACATATATTTTATACATAATTCTTAATTTTTGTTAAATTTACTGTTAAGATATCTAAATCCTATTTTAAAATAGAATTATAATATGTTCAAAAATTTAAAAAAAAGGGATAAAAGTTTTAAAATTAGCATGTGATTATTGCATAAGAATTTTCGAGAGGAGAATATATAAGTGCAAGATTTAGATGCTTTAGTGTACTTAAGTGTCCCCAAACAAAAAAGCTAGGGCTAGTGTAAAGTAGGGGAAGCTATATGATATTTGAATGCAATTATCCAAAAAGAATTGGAGAGATATTTTTGAGTCAGAGAAATTTTTAAAACAGACTCATTTATAACTTTATTCACCAAAATCGACTCATTTCAAACATATTCACAAAAATCAGCATAAATTTAACGAGGTCAAAAGATTTCTTTCTAAGTAGTTGGGGTTGCCAACCCCCACAAACTAGTAACCTGGTTAATTAACCTTCCAAAATAGTCGGGATTAGCAACTGTGACTATTTTGAACTGTAGTTTCAGCCCCCGTTACTAACCCGCGTAACAAAACTAGCATCTAATTAGCTAGAATTGACAACCTCGACTAATTAAAAGAAATATTTATTTTTTTTAAAAAAATCGATCTAGTTTTAGTCCTCGCTGCTAGCGTAACTGAAACTGGATCGATTCTCTGTTTGTTTGCCTAAAAAAAGAGGGAAATCAAAGAAAAGGAAACCTATTTCTAAGAAAAATAGGTTTTGGGATTGTTTGGTTGGCTAAAAAAAGAAGGAAATCAAAGAAATGGAGATGAGATGAGATGAGTTGTCACCTTATTATAGGATGATGTGAGTGATTTTTTAAGAAAACTTGTTTTGATGTTGTTTGGTTGGCGGAAAAAATAAGGAAATGAATTATAAGAAACCTATTTCTTGTAATAGGTTGTTTTCTTTTATTTGGTTATTTCTTAAAAATAAGAAAATAGATGAGATGAGATGAGTTGTCATTATATTATTGGATGATGTGACTCACACTTAAGGAAATTGTTTTCCTAGCTTTTTAGGAGGAAAACAAAGAAATAAAATGTTAATGAGATGAGATGAGTTGTCACAATCTTATTGGATGATGTAAGTGATTTTTAAATATGAGATGAGATGAGTTGAGTGATGTTGTGGATGAAAATAATATTTTATTAGATGTGGTGGATGTGATGGATAAGTTGTTGGATGAAAATAATATTTTATTAGATGTGGTGGATGAGTTGTTGGATAAAAATAATATTTTATTAGATGTTGTGGGTGAGTTTTATAGATGGAAATGTGTGAAATTGTACTTTTTGAGATTTCTTAGTTTTCATTTCTATTTTTTGTTTTTTTAAGAAATAACCAAACAGGCCCTAAATAAATTTGAAATGGATATATTTTGGGGAATGAAATTATGAATGAGTCCATTCATTTCGAGAACGTCACTCCTGTGAGTCCCAGTTCGCCCGTTTCCGTTCCCCACCCCACTCCCGATCAGTCCATGGAAACTGCCGGATTAACCCCAATCCGACCCGGGGTAACCCGAGTAGGATGGATCGGAACGGGTGTAATGGGCCGCCCCATGGGCGAACCCGCCATCAATCGCAAGCGTATCCTCACCGCTCACGGCCCCGCCAGCCCCTCCAAACTCCCACCCGCCTCTCCGCCGCCTCGCCTCCTCCCCGCCGGCGACCTCCGCCCGCCTCCTCCGACGTCGTCTTCCACCATGCTCTCGCCACCGCCTCCGACGTCGGATCGCGTCCTCCTCGGCCTCCTCCCCCGACCTCCCGGAGGGGCCCGCCAGTCGTCGACACCACGCAGCAGCGACCGCCGGCTCGCCTCGTCGCATCGCAGCGCTGCCGCGCCAGTTCGCGTATTTGATCGATCGATTTTTTTTTTTTTCGTTTTTAATCTACCAGACTACTTTTACTTCGGTAAGATCTGTTTATTTTAATTTATTTATTTTATTTTCCGAGAAACCCTGTGAAGACTGTAAACGGTAGAAAATTATGTAGGGAAAAAAGAAATTAAATTTAAAAGATAAAACAAATAGCAAAACAAATAGCAAAAGACGTGTAGTTTCTGCATCAATTATTTTTAAACAAAATGCTGAATTTGCGTTGAAAACGCATTTATATTTTCCAAAGATAGAATTGCAAATATCCAAATGATAGACTCGAAGAGATTGATTTCATTTCAACAGACAACGAACGCAACATTTGCTACAATTTACTTGTTTGCATTGAACCAAACAGCTTCCAAGTGAAGTGAAGCCGCACAAGTCTACAAAGATCTTCTATGATTTATAAAGTCTTCTCTTACGTTCTATCTTGGTTATTGCACATCTGAACGCTGGTCGCCCTGTACCGTCTCTTGATTTTATAAAATGACCGTCAAATACTAAACCGACATCTACATTTCCAATACACCAGGTCAAGAAACTGCCACGCGGTCGACGCGCCCGTCTCCGGTGGAGACATAGGCGCCAGGGATGGAACTCTCGCCATATTCGCTGGAGCGCACGAGGAATCCATCATCCAACGTCTATCCCCTCTTTTCAACATCCTAGGGAAAGTCACCTACATGGGCCCGCCGGGTAGCGGGCAGAACGCTAAAATCGCCAACCAAATCGCGATAAGCGGCAGCATAGTGGGACTGAGCGAGGCATTGCTATTCGCGAAAACCGCGGGTTTGGATGAAAAGGGGTTCTTGGATGCTATTAGAGAGGGAGCTGCTGGATCCAAAGCCACGGATTTGTTTGGAGAGAGGATTATTAATAGAGAATTGGGACCTGGTGGGTTTGCTGAGTACTTGGTTAAGGATCTTGGAATGGCGTTAGATGGAGCGGAGTTGGCGTTGCCTGGAACTGCATTGTTTCAGCAGTTGTATTTGGGGATGGTGGCGAACGGAGATGGGAAATTAGGATCCCATGCGGTCGTTACCGCATTGGAGAGGATAAATGGGAAGAACCGTAGGAAGCTGCAGGATTGAAATCAGAAGTCGTTCATGGATTTGGTGATGGAGCTTCTTCTTTCTGTTAATCCTCTTACATATACCTCATCTTCATGTCTTTTACACGTTTAATGTCAGCACAAATGGTATCGTGAATGATTCGATGATATGTCCCATTATCAGCTTTCCTATCTACTGTTGATAATACCATATTTTCTGGAAGTCGTTAAGTTGATTTCAGATCACAGTACAAATAAAATGTTCAATGAATTACTGATTTTAATTCTTACGAACTGTGGCATGATTGATTGGTTGTGAATGCAAGGGATTGCAACTATAACTGCGCGAGATTGGAGTGCTTTTGATTTTCTACAGTTGTTTGGTTTGAAGTAACTCATACATGTGGTCGCAATTCTAAGTGCAGTTGAAATGCCAGGTAAAAGGCAAAGTACATGAGTTCCGTGTGTAACCGATACATGCAGCTGCAATTCGAAGAGCAGTTGAGATGCTAATCGCAGATGGCAGCCTGCATGATTTTCATCTGTCCGTTGCTATTGCAACAGTTTCAAGCTGGTTCTTTTGATATGCAATCGAACATCTCGTGGTTATGCGATATTACTAGGGTTAGACTATTGACTGGACAACAAAAAAATGAGTGCAGGATTCAAATCTTATAATGTTCAACAATTGAGACTTTGCATAGCGAAAAACATGAATCCACTATCTTCTTAAATATAGTATGTAATTTTGTACGTACTATATTCTGAAGTATTTCTCCTCTTTTCAATCTTAATGCAGGTGATTATGACAGCCATAAAACTCTAATTTTTGTTCCAAGGAGTTCAAACTGGGAAGATCGATTAATATTGTTCTGTTAGGTCACATTAGATGCAGGTTCGATAACGACCTTCACGTATCAGACCCATAAAGTGAGGATTCTCGGAAGGCTAAATGGCACTTAAATACACTAATGTTTCACCTCCTTTACACTTTGAATACACTATTGTTTCATCACCATCGTCGATGTGATGCTTGTTCTGCGATCTCAGGCCAGCCAAGCAGACTCAACTATACCTAGGCGCGAAGACCTACTTGTGTAATTTCATCTGATCGAGGGGCCCTTATCGATCAAGTTCAATCTCAAAAAGTCAATCATGTAAGTTTATTTTGTATATCAACATCGTGTAACATCGAGCTGTTGGGGAATACCCGGGGCTACGCTAAACCCCTAAAACACCAAGATAATGCAATAGAGAAAAGTACACCAAGATTTACGAGGTTCGGCAAACTTGCCTACGTCCTCGGGAGCCACACAATTAATTTCTTATTAATCAAAGAAATTACAACGCAAGAGCAGATATCAAACTTGAGATCTCTCAATAAATACAAATCAACAATGTAGCTACAGTGATGATTTCCCTTCTTAAATACCCCTCTTCAATTCTCCCCTCAATAAATTCTCCCTTTCTTAAATTCCTCCCTCAAAATCAACGTGAGTTGAAGGAGAAAGAAGAGATCACGAGAGAAGAGAGAGAGTCGTCGCCGCTGGAAGAGAAAACGAGAAGAAGAAGCCACACATCGTGAACTGTGGGTTTCCCTTTTATAGGGAAACCCTAGCGACAGGCTGTCGCCAGCCATACGTAGAGATGCCTCGAGCTCGCCTGCGGAAGTTTCTCGAGCTTGCCTACGTCGGGGTTCCTCGAGCTCGCCTGACTCGCCCGCGCTCGCCTATCCTAGATCGACCCGAGCTCGCATGCACCTCGTCGAGCTCGCCTGCACCGGATTTCGAGCTCGCCTGGATCTCGAGCTCGCCTGAAGTCGACCTCGAGCTCGCCTACAAAGCACGTCTCGCCTGAGGAGCTCGTCAGAAGTCGTCGACCTTGCCTGCATATTTGTCGAGGTTTGGATCCACGCCCAAATCCAACAATCTCCCACTTAGAGACCAAACCACCATCAGCAGGCTATCTCAACAAGCACCTTCTCCTGTGTAGCTCCGCCCTCATCACCTATGCATGAAGTCTAACTAAAGTTGTGCATAACTCCAGTTTCTGAATGGTCACCGTCTTTGTTAACATATCTGTTGGATTCTTACTTCCATGGATCTTCTCCAGATTTAACACGTCATCTTCCAACATGGATCTGATGAAGTGGTACCGAAGCCCAATGTGCTTCGTTCTAGAATGAAATGCGGAATTCTTAGCCAAGTGAATCGCACTCTATCACTGTGTAAAACATTCTTCTCCTGTTTGAATCCTAGGTCTGTTAACAAATCCTGAAGCCATATCATCTCTTTGCTGGCTTCAGTCACTGCTATATACTCAGCTTCTATAGTGGATAGAGTGATAATCTTTTGTATCTGTGACATCCAACTAACAGTTGTAGTTTCGACAATGAATACATAGCCGGTGATGCTTCTTCGGTGATTGACTTCATCTCCGAAGTCTGCATCTACGTACCCTTACACTTCCACCTCTTCCTTACCAAAGTGCAAACACTTCTGTATGGTGCCTCGTAGATACCTCAGAATCCACTTGACCGCTTTCCAATGAGTTTTTTTTGGATTCGACATAAACCGGCTGACCACTCCCACTGCATGGCTAATGTTTGGTCTTGTACAGACCATTGCGTATATCAAGCTTTCAATGCCTGAGGCGTAAGGAACCTTAGTCATACTCTCTTTCTCTTCATCTGACTGAGGAGATTGATCCTTTGATAGGCAAAAATAGCTGGCCAAGGGTGTGCTGACGGGCTTGGCGTCGCCCCATGTTGAATCTATGTAAAACACGGTTGATGTACTCTGTCTGAGATAACTGCAAGAGACCTTTATTCTTATCTCTCATAATTTGCATTCCAAGGATCTTCTTTGATGGACCCAAGTCTTTCATATCAAACTCTTTTGATAACTGCTACTTCAAACTCCTGATATCCTCCATATCTGCACCTGCAATCAACATATCATCAACATATAATAGTAAGATGATATAACTGGACTGATATTTTTTGAATTAGCAACAGTAGTCTGCGTTGCACTTCTGGAAACCTTCCTTATACATGAAGCCGTCAAACTTTCTGTACCACTGTCTTGAGGCTTGTTTCAAGCGATACAAGCTCTTCTTGAGTCTGCAAACCATGTTCTTCTTCTTTTTTTCTGAGAAACTTTCTGGCTGGTGCATGTATATCTCATCTTCTAGATCTCCGTGAAGATACGTCGTCTTTCACGTCTAACTGTTCGAGATATAGATCTTCAATAGCTACAATACTCATCACTGTCCTGATAGTATTTAGCTTCACCACGGGAGTAAAAATGTCGGTGTAGCCAATTCTTTCATTCTGCTAGAATCCTTTGACAACTAGTCGGGCTTTATATCTTCTAAAGCTATCATGCTCTTCTTTTACCCGGTACACCCATTTGTTGTGGAGTGTCTTCTTACCCGTAGGAAACTTAGCTAGTTCCCATGTCTGGTTTGAGATGAGAGATTTTATCTTTTCTTTCATGAGAAACTCTCACTTACTCGCATCTCCACTCTGACAAACTTCATCGTAGCTTTCATGCTCCCATCCATCTGTTAGCAACAGATAGTTCACGTATATTGTTAACCTTGTTAGGTCTCATATTTATGAGCATACTTACTAATCTTGTTTTGATGATTACAAATAATTCCTAACAATGTGTGTCTAGTATTTGCATTTGTTTTGTTAGGTAATCTACATAAACATTAGTCGGAGGTTGGATGGAATTGCGCCATAACGATCATATCAAATGGAGGTTGGCGAAAATAGTCGGTATGAAGCTATTTACACTTCAAGTCATATTCAAGATCAAGCTTCATCCGCATCCAAGACAAGCTCATTGAAGATAAATCAAGCTTGGGTAAATTAGTTTAGGGTTTATACTATGTGTGTAAATACTTTAAGCTCAATCATATACACACATACACATTTTGGTTTTATAGTTTTCAAGTTTATATAAATATGAAACAAATATACTTATTTATATACACACATACATGTTTCATATTTATCATTTTTGGTTTTGGTAAACAATGTGTTTAGCCACATAAACATGAAAATTTAACAACACGTATATAAATATATTTTCATATTTTAAACAGTTTACAAAATAAATAACATCTCACAAATGAAAAATGTAATTTGAGAAATTCTTTTTCTAACATGTTCTATTACATGTTTACAAACGTTTCCTAAAATTTTATAATTTTTAGAATTGTTTTACTATGCTGAATTGATTTTACAAAATCAGGTGTTTCAGCAGTATTTAAAATCTAAAATATATGTGTTCAAATATTTATTTCTCACAAATAGGAAGTGGTATTTTAGAAATTCTTTCTCTAACATGTTTACCTACATGTTTAGAAACATATCTCAAAATTTTATTATTTTTGGAGTTGATTTGCTATTTTTAATTGATTTTATAAAGCTAGCTACGCAAAAATTCTAGAATCTGCAAAAACTGTCACCGGTCGACTTCATCAGTCGACCGATGACATTATCAGTCGACTGGTGACATGTTTTCAGCCTATAACGGCTAGTTTTTATTTTTGTGAGTTTTTAGAGGTTTTTGGGTGGTTTAAGAGGCTATAAAAAGCCCTCAACTTTCATTGTTTCATATGTATGTTTAAGAGAGTTTCAAAACAAGTTTACAAGTGTTTAAGTTTGGTTTTAAGTTTGTTTTCAAGAGGGTTTATGTGAACAATGTTTCACAAGAGGAGATCATTTACGTTTGGGCCATCAATCTTCCAATCTCTCCCTCTTGTTCATTAGAGAAGTTTTTCCAAACTCAATTTCTAGCTTCATTTATATTTATTGTTGATTATTATTTCTATAATCTAAATTTTCATATTGAGTTTAGTTTTGATCATTTCTCTTTGTTTACACACACAACCATTGAGCTTATAGTATTTTTATACATTGTATAATTTGGGTTGTGGTGAGTGTGACTTAGTGAGTGAGCCTACATTGTGTTCTCATCTATTATAGAGAGCAAAACTTATATTTGAGCCTTTATTGTGAGATTCACCTTGTAATACACAAGTACACCGAGAGGAGTGTGTGATGAGGACGTGGTCGATACCAAAAGGAGTGGCATCGGTAGTATAGCCTAGGGAGAGGTAGTAAAGTCGGACACTTGAGGGAGGCGACATGTGAGGACCAACACTTGAGGTTGTAGGTTTTGTGATTATATTGTGAGTGATTGTGAATGTTGATCGGTGAGTGTTGAAAACCGATATTGTGAGGTGTAAACGTTTTTCGGGTGAGCGTCAAAAATCCGATTGTGGTAGTGGATTTCTCCTCGAGAGTGGGGATCAAAGACGTAGGTCGGAAGGACCGAACTCCGTAATTATTTTCGTGTGTTTGAGTTAGCATTGACGTTATTATTTGTGCTTATCATTTGTCTCATTATATATCGTCATTGTGTATTGCTCATTGTTTATATTGCCCTATCACATTTGCATCTTGTTTATTTCATCCTTGTTTATATTGCTTATCCTTGCATATATATCTTGTTGCGTATCATTTTTAATAGGATATTTGTTAATTAGTTTTAAATTGGTATTAATATCGGATTAGATTAGCATTCACCCTATTCACCCCCCCCCCCCCTTCTAGGGGTTGGGCACAGGAGGCCGAGAAGATCTTCTCAATCGGAGCTGGTGCGTTGGGCTCCTACGCACCGTTCTGTCCAACAAGCTCTTCTGGCTGAGGACATATTGCATTTGGTTCTTTTGAGAGGTCACCTGGGACATCATCTGCATCTACAAATATTGACTCGCTCTCCTCTGAGTCAAATGCATCTGTCTTGTGCATGTCCTTATACGTCGCGTCCTCGCTGAATATCACATCTCTGCTGTGGATCACTTTTTTATTTTCATTGTCCTAAATGCAGTAGCCGAACTCATCTTCACCATAGCCAATGAAAGTGCATTTCTTTGACTTGGGATCAAGCTTATTCCTGCCTTGATCACTAATATGCACATAAGCTACACAATCGAAAACTTTAAGATGTAAGAGTTTTACCTCCTTTCCGCACCATACCTCCTCTGGTATTCTGTGCTCCCATAGAATTGATGGACCTAGGTTGATCAAGTAAGCTGTTGTGTTGACTACTTCTGCTCAGAACTGTTTCGGTAGACCTGATTGTATCCAAATGCTTCTAGCTCTCTCTGTCAACGTTATGTTCATCCGCTCAGCTACACCATTATGCTGAAGCGTGCCGGGCACGATTTTCTCTATTCTTATCCCGTGCTCATAGCAGAACTTCTTGAATCTGGTGTCTTCATACTCACCACCATTGTTGGTCCTGAGCTTCTTTATTCTCAGACCGGTCTCATTCTCGATCATAGCTTTCCATCTTCTGAAAGTCTCAAATACTTCTGACTTATGCTTCATAAAGTAGACCCACACTTTCCGAGAGTAATCATCGATAAAAGTCACGAAGTAGTGTTTCCCACCAATGGATGAGGTGATAATTGGTCTCCACACATCTGAGTGAACGAGCTCCAGCTTCTCCTTCTTTGGGGTTCTGCCACTTGTCTGAAAACTAACTCTCTTCTGCTTTCCAAGTATGCAATCTTCACACATGTCTAATTCAACTGATTCTAGACATGAGAGTTTTCCCTTTGTGTGCATGATCTTCATCCCCATATCACTCATATGACCGAGTCTCTGGTGCCATAATTTTAAAGTCTCATTGCCTGCTGCAACTGAGATCAAACAGTGTGCACCTGCTGTCATATATAGGGTACCAGTTTTCTTACCTCGAGCAATCTTCATTACGCCCTTTGAGATCTTCCAATCATCTCCGTGGAAGGTCGTAGTGTATCATTCGTCAGCCAACTGACCTACAGATATTAAGTTCTTTCTCAGGCCGGGAATATGCCTGACATCCTTCAACTCCCATATTGACTCATTCAACTTAATTTTTACTACACCTTTGCCCACAATAGCACATGGTTGATCATCACCAATGTATAGATCTCCAAGACTTCCAGGGACATACTTCTCGAATTATTCTTTCTGAGAAGTAGCATGGAACGATGCTCCAGAGTTTAACATCCAAGACTCTTCCTTGCTCTTCGAAGAGCATATCAATGCATTGTCTCCTCCTGAGGTGGAAGTGACATTCACCTCTACCTTCACCTCCTTCTCCTTTTGTGCACTCTTACACTGATTCTTGTAGTGCCCGATCTTTCCATAATTCCAACACTCGATAGTCTTCGAGCTGTTGCTTGGATTCCTTAACTTGGACCTCCTGTCATTTGATCTACCTCTGTAGTTTGATTTGCCTCGCCCGTTCCCTTTGGTTGAATTTCTACCTCCTGACTCTGTATGCAATACTGAAGAGATTATAGCTTCACCCGACTCTCTCCATCGGATCTCCTCACTGAGAACCAGATCACGAACGTCATCGAACTTTAACTTGTTGCTTCCTGACGAGCTACTCACAGCTATGACTGTAGCGTTCCAACTCTCTGATAGAGAAGACAAAAGTATTAACGCCCGAACTTCCTCATCAAACTTAATTTTAACTGAACTAACACTACAACAAAGCTGTTTTTTTATAGCGTTGAATGATAGCGTTTATGTTGTAAGTGCTATAGATCGTATGTGCCTTATTTTTTGATAGTGTTTGAAAAATTTTAAACGCTATAAGTACTTGATCGTAATTTTTTTTGTTCTGGCGTGTTGAAAACTTAGCCCGAGAAAAAAAACCCTAACCCTAAAAATTTTTGCCTGTCCTTAATCTGCTCCCTCCTCATCTACCAAACCTACGACGCCCCACTCTCCCTCTCTCCTCTCTCTCTCCTCTCAGATCTCTCTCTCTGAGATCGACCCGATGGGATGTACTTCATGGCGACGAGCTCATTGGTCTCCTTGTTCCTCATCAGCCTCGCCACCCCGAAGTTCCCTAATTTTTTGACGCAATTAGGTTTTTTTTGGTGGTGTGAGCTTTTGAAGAAGGCATTGAGGTTGTTTCTTGCTTCGTTGTTATTTTTAAATGAATTTTGCTCATGGTTTTGAATTTGGTTTGCATAATCCGTGATTTGATCTACCCACGAATGCAAAACAGGAGAATTTTTTTAATTGGACAGGATTGAGTGATAAGAAGTTTGATGCCTTCTTCTCTTTTCAATAATTGTTCTTCTCCTTCTCCTTCTTATTTACCAGAATTGCAAGCTGAGAGTCTAAAACACAATAAGATCTCCTTATATGATGATATTCTGAATCATTACCCATTAATATTGCAACTTTAACCATTTCAGAGACTAAAGAATTTTTTTGTTCCTATCCATATGTTTATTCTAATCCATACTTTGTTGATGGCATTGGTGATATGGCCCTTCCCATGGACTATTGGCTGCGAAATAATTAGTTCAACATGTTGCGCCTTCAACGTTTTCGGTTTCTGCTCCTACCGCTCAGATCAGAGTTTGAGGGTTTATTTGTTAACATATTAGGAGCCATGTCTTACCCATGTTACTGTTGTATTGGGTTCCATGTTCACCTATCACTTATAGCTATATGTTTTGAGCTTATTCTTCCACTAATATCTATCCTCGTTTGGGACTTGATGGGTATAGTGAGCCACAAGCGATTTCACAAGGCCAACTTGAGTTTAGAGCGTTGATCCCACCTTTCCTCCATAGTATTTATTGTCTCCAAATGCTTTTGTTTGTCACTTCACCTCCATCATTTTGAATCGCTCGATCCCACACTTATTGTTCTCTGTAGTGAGCACCTTGTGGAGCGACAAACACACCTCCATTCTCATCATGTTCATGATTCAGTGATCACATTGGCATTACGTCACCGTTTCCCCTCTTTCTTGATTCTTTTAATGGCTTTATACTTTCTTTTGATTGGCTCAGCTACAAGGATGTGACGAGATTATCTTCTCTTTGCAGGCTTTTCTTTAGCAACTATTATATCCATTTCATCAGTTATCTGGAGTGCCTCTGAGAGGGTGTAAATGTGATCACTGAGTTTAGCCGAGCATCTTTGACTAATTGAGCATTTTAACCAAGGTTTGTGGAATTCTTGTGCTTTCTTATTCTTTTTTCGAATTGAATTGTTTGTTTTAGTTCTGTTAGGACGCTTTCTCTGCCACTTCTATTTTGTTCATAACCTTAATGAATTATAAGGTTTCCATGGTCCTCTCCTAAAGTTAAAACAAGAAGTCCCTTACTTCTTATCTGTTTAATAAACTAGAAGTTTGTATTTGCAATTAAAAAAAATCAGAAATTAGCTAAAATCAATTGTTATTTTTTGTTTCCTACCATTAAATAAATAATAAACAGAGGATATATGCTTTCTTCCAATTTACTCGAGGTTAGAGACCATTCTTGTATTAAACTTTCTTCCAATTTGCTCGAAGTTAGATACTATTGTCTTGGCTCTATTCTCATATTAAACTTTTGTCAGTAACTTTGGATGATTATTGTTGGTGAACATTTGTTCTTATATCTTCTCTTTTTCTCATTTCATTTTCAGGATATATTTTTCTCCATGATGACTCATGTTTTCAGTTTTAAGTTTTTTTAAAAAAGTTTTTTCACTGAATCAGGCATTTTCCCTGTCCAAGGGTTCTTCTAATTTCATTAGATCATATATTTTCCCTTCCAAAACTAATACTTGTAAAGTTTGTGCTATATTATGTATGTTTTGAGTCATTTCCTCTCTTTTTTCTGCGTTTGTTTTGAATTTCACCATTGAGTAGCATGCTTTCTTTTTATCAATGATTATATGTGTTTGTGGAAAATTTGCAGTAAAAGAAATGAAGGAAAATTGATTTGTATTCCTTTAATCTCTCGATTACAATTAGATTTCCTCATTACAAAAGAGAGGAGAATGATCTGGATTCTCCCCTTGGTTTAATTCTGGGTTCTTCACGGTAGCGATGAGATGCCTCACTCGAATGCTCGCGTCGAGTTTGCTTCTCTTCTTCACGGTAGCGATGAGATGCCTCACTCGAATGCTCGCGTCGAGTTTGCTTCTCGTTGACGATCCGCACGTCTTGATTCACTGGAACGGTATCTCCTCCTCACGATATGACGCTGTGGAGAACTTTGAACGAGTTTGAAACTCTATGAAAGAGTTGATTTAACCGAAATCGGTCTATAAGCTAAGGATGAAGAAAGCTCTTGTAGCCGAATGTTGCTGAGGGATAACGTCAATCTCCTCAAAAGCATGCCCAAGGATCTCTTCTGTTGCTGCCAAGAAGTTCCAACAGACCGAACTCCCTGAACTGGATTGATTTTCAGTTATTTATAAGGGATTAAGGGGTGTAACCACCTCCTTAATTCGCTCCTAAGTGGGGCTAATGGGATGTAACCGCCCATTAAATTACTCTTGAGTGGAGTTGTGATCCCCTCAGATCATGGGAAATGGTTTTGAAACTGTTCAGCTCGTGTTTGAACGAGTCAAACGCAAAATCCGCGTTCTTGTGTGAATTCTGCGTTCAAACGCAGTGTCTGGAAGCTTGAACGCAGTGTCTGAAAGCTCGGACGCAGCGGCTGGAAGCTGCGTTGGCATCTTGTTAGAAGCTGTGTTTGGCGGCTTGGAAGCTGCGTTTGGCGGCTTGGAAGCTGGGTTTGGCAGCGGATGGAAGCTGCATTGGCAACATGTTAGAAGCTGCGTTGGTAGGATTTAAGAGCTGCGTTTGGCAACGGATAGAAGCTGCATTGGCAGCTTTGGAGGCTGCGCTTGAGCTGCGTTCGTGACTATGAACATGGTACGTCTTGATGCTGGTACACGGGGAGGACTTCAACGTCTTGGTTTGAAGAGACCGTCGATTTGTAGTCTCTTTCTGTCAGAGCATTGCAAAGATCGTCGTTTTGTAATCTTTGCTTTAGTTCTTTGATATGTGAGAGTCGTCAGATTGTAACTCTCGATGTTGATTATGAAGGCTGTTGATTAGAGCTTTCATCAGTTGTTGCGAAGGTCGTCAGATTGTAACCTTCATCAGTCTACGTGAAAGTCTTTAAATTGTAACCTTCTAGAAGTCGTCAGAATGTAACTTCTATCATCGGTGTTTTGATGGGGATAAGCTATCTATTGTGATTTTTTTTTGACAGCCTACAGAACCCCCTCCAAAGTTTTCGAAAGTTCATGGTTGACTGGGACGAATTTTCGGAATACTTTGGATCTCAACTCTGATCTTGGAGTTGTTGATTCCTTGTGGTAAAGAATTGTTCTTTGCACCCGCTTCAAAGGTATCTTAGTTGAAGGGATTTTCCACGCATGACCTGTGTGATGATGAGCTTCAAAGAGAAACTATAGCGACAATACAAGTTACTCATGAGCAGAAGCCATCAAACGTCACGTCACGGCTCACCTCCATTAAGCTGATAGGCCTGCAAACATGCATAGGATTTTTAGCAAACCCTCAGCCATCAACGGATTTGATAAGCTTTTACCGACTAACATTTGAGTCGGGCTAGCATGTGGATTATCTAAGTCCGTTCCACATGTAACATTGTGCTAAGAGAATGAACCCTCTTAGACTTGATGCTATGATTTTGAATACATAGACTTTGTCATTTTTACGAAAAAAGACTAACCGGCAACGCGTATTAGGCGTAGGCTTATCCCTACTTAGGATTTGGGATAAAGTTCCCCATGCGTGAAAGACATGGATTTTTGGTGCTACGATGTTGAATACGTAGACTTTGTTGTTATTTCTTCCTATGTTAATTGAAACACTGAAAGAAAGTTGAAAGCGCCAGAGGTGTAATATTAACTTGGCATGAATTTTTACTTAGAGTGAAATTCAAAAAATTTCTTTATTATCACTAGGATAATTCCAGAAAATCTTTAATCCACTGGGGATTTTATAATGAAAACTTACTATTCTTGTTGAAAAAGGATTAACAAGTTCATTGGGGGGGTTTGACTGTTAGAGGTGTGATGTTAACCTAACAGTATTTTATGGACCTATCGCTCTATTGAAGAGAGTCGATAAGTTGATTGTGTCGTCAGAGGTGTGGGATTAACTTGACGGGTTTGTGGACCTATCGCTTCATTGAAGAGAGTCGATAAGTTGATTTTGTCAGAGGTGTAGGATTAACGTGATAAGAAAATGTTACGATCGGAGCAACTTTGTGGACTTATCATCCTATTGAAGAGGATTGACAAGTGGTGTGGACTTATCATCCTATTGAAGAGGATTGACAAGTGGATTGTCAGAGGTTTGGTGTTAACATGACGGGAATTTGTTGCGATCGGAGCAACTTTGAGGACTTATCATCCTATTGAAGAGGATTGATAAGTGGGTTGTCAGAGGTTTAGTGTTAACATGACGGGAATTTGTTGCGATCGGAGCAACTTTGTGGACTTATCATCCTATTGAAGAGGATTGATAAGTGGGTTGTCAGAGGTTTAGTGTTAACGTGACGAAAGTTTGTGTTGCGATTGGAAGTGGGTTTTGTCAGAGGTTTAGTGTTAACGTGACAGGATTTATGTTGCGATTGGAGCAACTTTGTGGACTTATCATCCTATTGGCGAGGATTAATGGGGATTGTCAGAGGTGTTTGATATTAACGTGACAAGAGAATGTTGCGATCGGAGCAACTTTGTGGACTTATCATCCTATTGATGAGGATTGATAAGTTGATTGTTGTCAGAGGTATATTGCTAACGTGACAGGAATGTGTTGCGATTGAAACAACTTTGTGGACTTATCATCCTATTGACGAGGATTGATAAGTGGATCATCAGAGGTTTAATGTTAACTTGACAGGAATGTGTTCTTGTGACTTGCACAAGATTTTAGGAATTAGCGTCTCACTGGGGAAACTTGCTAAATGAGTTTATCATCAAAAGCGATAAATTTTGATGCTTGTGATTTGAACAAGATTTTGAAGACTTAGCGTCTTGCTGGGGAAGATTGAGATTTGAGCAATTTTTAGGACCTATCATCCTATTGAAGAAGATTGATAAGTTGATTATCAGAGGTGTATTGTTAACGTGACAAATTAGGAGTGATGCAAACTGAATTCATACTCTGTGAGGGTGATAATCGTCAGAAGTATAATGTTAACTTGACGATGTGAAAGATTCGTTACTCTTAATCCAGTAGATTCCAAGTAACCAACCCCCAGTCTTGATTAAGACTTAGCAGGGGAAGAAAAATAGGGGTAGACATGACATACCGCCTTGTGGGGCACTATCCATGAAGTCGGAATAGAGGTACATCACATGACAGGCCGCTATCTAAAGAGTTTGGCTATCAGAGATGATAGTTTTTTTTGGACTTGCCATCCTATTTAAGAAGATTGGCAAGTTGATGGACTATCAGAGGTAACTGTTAACGTGATAGTTTTTGTGAACCTGCCATCCTATTTAAGAAGATTGGCAAGTTGATGGACTATTAGAGGTAACTGTTAACTTGATAGTTTTGGTGGACCCGCCATCCTATTTAAGAAGATTGGCAAGTTGATGGACTATCAGAGGTAACTGTTAACTTGATAGCTTTGGTGGACCCGTCATCCTATTGAAGAGGATTGATGGGAGAATTTAGAGAAAATGGACTATCAGAGGTGATCATTAACGTGATAGTTTTAGTGGACCCGTCATCCTATTGAAGAGGATTAGTGAGGAAATTTGGAGGAAATGAACTATCAGCGGTAATTGTTAACGTGATAGTTTTGATGGACCCGCCATCCTATTGAAGAGGATTGGTGGGGGAATTTGGAGAAAATGAACTATCAGAGGTAATTGTTAACGTGATAGTTTTGGTGGACCCACCATCCTATTGAAGAGGATTAGCTTCAGTGGCCGTCGTATCTTCTTCTTCTGACTGAGAAGATTGGGCTTGGTCTGATTGCTCAGGTTGATCCTGCATACTTTGTTCTTCAGCTTTGACCCTGGCAATAATCTTTTGGGTCTGTTCTCCTTGAGAGATTAGTTATCTCCAAGAACGACATCCTGCAACTTCTATTCGGGCTAGGAGGTCGGTTTGCAAGTTGTGTCGATAGGTCTCTACCAGTGTAGACTGTGTCATACCTGACGAACATCGCAGAGCCATGTTTCGAAACCTCTTGACGAAGGCTTTGACGGACTCCCTCTTCTTCTGCTTAGTGGCGAGAAGGGTATGAATGGAGACTTCCGTATCCTCTTCAAAGAATCTCGACAAGAAGAGTCTCTCTAGATCTGCCCACTTTTGGATACATCCGGCAGGAAATTTTCTGAACCATTCAAAGGCAACTCCCTTGAGGGTACCAATGAATAATCGAGCCAGTATGGCGTCATTTGATATCACATTCCCAGTCTGTGACTTGAAATGATAGATATGTTGGTTCGGTGATCCCGTGCCGTCAAAAGTTTGTAGCGTCGGGACCTCAAATTTTGGAGGATAAGGGGCTGCATCCCATTCGGCAGGATAGGGTCTGACAACTCCCTCATCTTGGAGTTCGCTTCTGTTGGCAATGACATTGAGGCGGGCTTTCAATTCTTCCATTTTGACAGACTGGAGATTCTGTTCGTTCTCCGTCTCTCTTCCTTCATCAGAGGAAGATTCTAGATTGTGGGCTTCTTGGTCAGAAGCCGTGTCATCAACCACTTTTTACTTCCCTTTGCTTGTGTGAGGTCGGGATGAAGACGTTTTTCCTCTTCGGGAGGATTCTTGCCTAGGTGGCGAATCTGTCTTATGAGATTTGGCCTTGTCTGCGATGAGTTGATTCAACAGGGCCATGAGTTCATTGATGGCCTCCTGCTGAGATTTGAGCATGGACTCCTGCTCATCAAGTATCTTCACGAGATCTTCATGGTTTTTCGTCATATAAGCGGATCTCTCATGTTTAACAAAAGAGCTTGATGATTGGGACTCTGCAATGGCTGAGTGTTCATCATCAGAATTGGTTCCTCTGGCTAGCCTCCGATAGTTGATAGGGAGAATGGCTCATGTTCGCGTCCGAATGCGTTGGTAGACTCCTTCAAACTCGTTAGCGATTTCTCTGATGGTCGGTGAACGACTTGTCTCAGAGTCATCGGAACTAGGACCTGAGGCTTTCCCTCTGCCGATCACATTGATAGTGACCCCAGGATATTCAGTCTCTAGAGACTTCTTCCTGTGAGAACGTCGTCGTTGGTTGGGCAAAGCAACGTTCTTAAATTGGTCGAACACCAACAGTTTGGCCGCATATGAGCAGCATTGACATCCCGAGAGGACCATAGGAATCAGCCGTTCACATTGGAATGAACAAATGATTTGTTGCATCGGTCTTTTTCTCGATATGAACTCTCTCAAATCTATTGTGAAGATTCGAGGAGAATTGCTCACTGATTGTGAGGTTTGAATTGGAACCCCAGTCCATGATTGGATAGGACTGGCTCTTGGTGAACATGGATCTGGTTGAGATGCCTTGAATCTAAAGACTTCTTATATCCGCCCCTCGATTTATACACCAGGTTCGGTATTGAATTTCACCACCCGAACGCATGCCTGAGCTCCAGGTGTTGCTGGTGAAACGCAGTCCCGAGATCTGCTTTTTGGTTCTAAAACGCATGCCTGAGAGTTGCGTTTAGTTAATGGAACGCACTCCTGAAGGCTACGTTTTGACTGTACAATGCACCACTGAGGGCTGCATTCAGTCTTATTCACACAGAGCCTATGTTTGGGCTCATAGACGCGAGGCTTGTGTTTTGAAGCAGAAACGTAGAGCACCTGGTCGCGTTTAGGCTCACAAACACGAAGCTCGTGTTGACTTGAGAATCGACAATCTCGGAGATACGCTCGTCTTAGGGATCTCCTCCTCCGTCGAGCGGCGTTCTTATTGGCCTGTTTTAAGGCCTTTGTAGTGATGTCGTCGACAGAGTTGGTCGCTATTATGGGCCTTTCGTGACCCGAGAAACGTCGTTTTGGCACGAACGCAGAGCCTTCAACTCGGTGGACGAGTTTGGCCGAAGCTGAGCCCACTCCTTCGGAGGAGGGGCTATTCGAACATTCTTGGTTGAAGGAGAAGGCTTTCTTCGGCATAGGAGCAATAATTGGAGCTTTAGTCTTCTTGGAAACTTTGTGGATCTTACGCATAGCCTTGGGGCTAAGGGATCCGGATGAGAGAGCCTCCTCAAACTTGGCTTGATCAAACTCAACAATAAGAGTTTCGACGGTTGTTCCAGTAAGATGAACATCGGATTGCGCCACCACTTCTTCGTCAGAGAAGCTCGTTCTCAGCGGAGTCGCCATCTTTTGTTTGTGGAAAATTTGCAGTAAAAGAAACGAAAGAAAATTGATTTGTATTCCTTTAATCTCGATTACAATTGGATTTCCTGATTACAAAAGAAAGAAGAATGATCTGGATTCTCCCCTTTATTTAATTCTGGGTTCTTCACGGTAGCGATGAGATGCCTCCCTCGAATGCTCGCGTCGAGTTTGCTTCTCGTTGACGATCCGCACGTCTTGATTCACTGGAACGGTATCTCCTCCTCACGATTTGATGCTGTGGAGAACTTTGAACGAGTTTGAAACTCTATGAAAGAGTTGATTTAACCGAAATCGGTCTATAAGCCAAGGATGAAGAAAGCTCTTGTAGCCGAATGTTGCTGAGGGATAACGTCAATCTCCTCAAAAGCATGCCCAAGGATCTCTTCTGTTGCTGCCAAGAAGTTCCAACAGACCGTACCCCCTGAACTGAATTGATTTTCAGTTATTTATAAGGGATTAAGGGGTGTAACCACCTCCTTAATTCGCTCCTAAGTGGGGCTAATGGGATGTAACCGCCCCTTAAATTACTCTTGAGTGGAGTTGTGATCCCCTCAGATCATGGAAAACGGTTTTGAAACTGTTCAGCTCGTGTTTGAACGAGTCAAACGCAAAATCCGCGTTCTTGTGTGAATTATGCGTTCAAACGCAGTGTCTGGAAGCTTGAACGCAGTGTCTGAAAGCTCGGACGCAGCGGCTGGAAGCTACGTTGGCATCTTGTTGGAAGCTGCGTTTGGCAGCTTGGAAGCTGCGTTTGGCGGCTTGGAAGCTGCGTTTGGCAGCAGATGGAAGCTGCATTGTTTGCGGGGAAAGTTGCTGTATTCATTGCTGCATTCATTACAACTTCAATCGTTACAATGAAACAAAAAGATAGCCTTTTTATAAGACTCTTACACAATGAAAACAAAAGAAATACAACTCCTTTCAAACAAACGCAAGATCTGTTTATCATCTCTTGCTTGCGTGGGTCTTTTGCCTGTGACGGGGATGTTGATATCCGTGGACCACCGGGGCACTCAGATCTGGTCCGAGAAAATCGGGCAGAGCTTCGTCTATCCGCGAAGGGATATAGAAGCAGAACTTCGTCGATCCGCGTGAGATCTAGAAGCTATAAGCGTATACCTCGGCTAAAGCGAGGTAATAGCTCTTCTTAGTATCAACGCTAAGGCCGATACTAAGGATCTGACGGGCGATGAAGGCTCTGATCAAGGCCTCTCCTCCTCTTGTTGAAGCACACGGGCACTCTTCACTGCAGCAGGGCTTCGCCAAGCTCTCCAAAAATCCTCTCCTTTCCAAAGGCACTAGGGGTCTATTTATAGTGTTTAGAGGGGTCTAGGGGGGTCTAGGGACCACTAGGGGGCGTGGACACCCCCTGGTGTCTCGGCCAGGCCGAGACACCCTAGGGTGTCTCGGCTTGGCCGAGACACCCCTGGGGTGTCTAGGCTTTTCCTAGACACCCCCGGGGTGTTTCGCCACGCCGGGACTCCGTTTAGGTGTATTAGTTGTTTCCCCTGTATATTCTTCGTCCGGATTCGGATTTGAGTGATTCCGGGTGCGTTGGATGCGCGACGAAGAGTTTGACCCGCTCTGGTGATTGGATTATCTGTAGAGTGGTCGAGGCATGAAGGGCGTTGTCCTTTTTGTGAACAGTGCCGGGCTTCCCGATTGGTCCGGGTCTTCGTGATTCCGAAGTCCTATCCGCTCATGTAACTCGTCGATTCACTTCAGTCGTTCGTCGACGTCGATTAGGCTCATGTGGATTGGATGGTGACGTTCATCGTCGCTCGTTAACACTGAACCGGTTGTGGAGAACTATAGGCAATTTTTGATGCCTACAGATACCCCCTCCAAAGTGTTCCTGACTCGTTTCTTTTATAGAAGAGGCTGGAATACTTTGGATGTGATTGATCTGGCCTTCAGTCGGCGTAGTTAGCTTCAACTCTTGACTCTTTCGATTTTCGATCTATCCGATGCTTTGACGAATAGCCGAGGTTCTTCCGGCGCTGCGTTTATCGTCTGGCCGTCGTCGGAGTCTCGAGTCTGCAGCTGATGAATTGAGTTTGGCTCGTGTCATTGAGTTGACTTTGAACTACCTCCGCCACATTGTGCTGGTTTCGGATTTTGGGTCACTGTGTGTTGACTTTTTGTCGCAACGCGTTGACCGGCGTTGACCTAGGGTTACGCGTCGACTGGCGTTGACCCTTAGGGTTTCGGATCGTCAAACGTTGATTGTGTTTGCAACGCGTTGACTGGCGTTGACCTAGGGTTACGCGTTGACCGGCATTGACCTTAGGGTTTCGAATCGTCGAACGTTGACTCTGATTGCAACGCGTTGACTGGCGTTGACCTAGGGTTACGCGTTGACCGGCGTTGACCCTAGGGTTTCAAATCGTCGAACGTTGACTTTCGCTTGCAACGCGTTGACTGGCGTTGACCTAAGGTTACGCGTTGACCGGCGTCCACCCTAGGGTTTCGAATCGTCGAACGTTGACTTTTGTTGCAACGCGTTGCTTGGCGTTGACCCTTAGGGTTTGAATCGTCGAACGTTGACTCTGATTGCAACGCGTTGACTGGCGTTGACCTAGGGTTACGCGTTGACCGGCGCTGACCCTAGGGTTTACGGATCGCCATTAACACAGTTTATACTCGTACGTTGTTAAAGCTGATTCATCTGCATGTGTGGATTTTATCCTGAATTTGTTGGATGCTCAAGTCACGAGACCAACTAATGAAGTTGATGCGTCAGTGACTCGCATTTGTAGAATTTTTGGTAAATTCTCAGCCATCAACGAGTTTGGTAAGCCTTTACCGACTACCGTTTGAGTCGGGCTAGCATGCTGATTATCAAAATCCGTTCCGCATGTGACGTTGTGCTAAGAGAGTTAACGCTCTTAGTGCTACGATATTGAATACGTAGACTTCGTCTTTCTCACGGGAATAGACTACCCGGCGACGCGTGTTAGGCGTTGACTTCAGGATTTTTGGCTAATCCCCAGCCTTCAACGGATTTGATTAGCCTTTACCGACTACCGTTTGAGTCGGGCTAGCATGCGGATTGTTTAAGTCCGCTCCTATGTGACGTTTAAGCTAAAAGAGTTAACCCTTTTAGTGCTACGATATTGAATACGTAGACTTCGTCTTTCTCACGGGAATAGACTACCCGGCAACGCGTGTTAGGCGCTGACTTATCCTTACTTAGGATTCAGGATAAAATTCCCCGTGCGTGTGAGGCACGGATTATGGTGTTATTAATAACAACCTGCCACAATGTTGAATATGTGGTCTTTTGTCCTTTTTACGGTCAAGGACTAACCGGCAATGCGTGTTAGACATAGGCTATGGGATTTTTGGCAAACCCCCAGCCATCAACGGGTTTGATGTGCCTTTACCGATTACCGTTTGAATCGGGCTAGCATGTGAATTATTTAAAACCCGTTTCACATGTAACGTTGTGCTAAGAGAATTGCTTCTCTTAGACTTTATGCTATGATGTTGAATACATAGGCTTTGCTATTGTTACGGGAATAGGCTACCCGGCAACGCGTGTTAGGCGTTGACTTATCCCTACTCAGGCTTCGGGATAAAATTCCCCGTGCATCGAGTGCCCGGATTTGACAATCGTGTCTTTTCTAAAAGCAAAGATAGATTGAGAAACGGGAGAGGAAGAATTTTATATTCTATCTCCCGGTGCTGAAGAGGAAGAATTTTATATTCTATCTACAGCTGGAAAGGGAACTTGAGGTGGGATCCCCCACCCCCAGAATCCGGAATGATGAACTGGGAGTGGGTTCTCCACTCCGAGCATCGGAAAGGTCCGAGGAGAGGAAGAATTTTATATTCTATCTCCCGGTGCTGAAGAGGAAGAATTTTATATTCTATCTACAGCTGGAAAGGAAACTCGAGGTGGGATCTCCACCCCCAGAATCCGGAAGGATGAAACTAAGAGTGGGATCTCCACTCCGAGAATCGTAACAATTCGGATAACCCTAACTGTCGGAAGGTTTGATTACCCGATTTGGAAGTGGACCTCTCGTTCATTGGGGGAATCGAGAGGAGATTTTGGCTGTGGCCCTAACTGTATGAATGTTTGACCAAGCAGGAGTTTGAGACGACCTAACTGTCGGAAGGTTTGATCGCTCGATTTGAAGGTGGACCTCTCGTTCATTGGAGGAATCGAGAGGGGATTTTGGCTTTGGCCCTAACTTTTATAGGTTTGACCAGAACGCAAAGAGAGTGGAATACGGGTAGCAAAGAAAGTGCCAACCCATATTACCACTCAAAGGGAGACTTTAATGTTAGGCGTTTAGGACCTAGCACGTTGAGTCTGAGAAACGCCAATGACTGGCAGATGGGAATGTTGGTGGGTCCACTGTCGTTTGATTTGATCAGCGGATGGTTTGGTGAGGAAAGATTAACCTATCAGAAGATTGGATCTCCTCTCACAAAAATAACTCATAAGAGTTAGAGAATAAGAAGAGACATTCTGACCTTCAGAGTTCGAACGTGAATTTCTTATTCACCAATTCCACAATGATTGGGTTATCCCTAAGAATACCCATGTGGTATTCTTTCGGGAACTTCCCGATGCATTGGATTATCCACCCCCAGCTTCTCTCTTGGAACTGGGTTTGATTTTGTTGTCCGACCGGGTTATCCTTAAGAATATTAGCGTAATATCCTCCAGGAACTTCCCGTCAATGGTAGGAAATAGTTTAGACTCATATACCTATTGGAGTATCAGGGAGCAGTTTAACCTCTTATACCGGTAGGAGGAATGAGAAACAGTTTATACTCGTATACTCTTTGGAGTCGTAAGAAGCAGTTTATACTCTTATACTTATCGGAGTGTTGAGAAGCAGTTTATACTCGTATACTCATCGGAGTCATTGAGGAACAGTTTATACTCTTGTACTCTTTGGAGTATTGAGGAACAGTTTATACTCTTGTACTCTTTGGAGTATTGAGGAACAGTTTATACTCTTGTACTCTTTGGAGTATTGAGGAACAGTTTATACTCTTGTACTCTTTGGAGTATTGAGGAACAGTTTATACTCTTGTACTCTTTGGAGTATTGAGGAACAGTTTATACTCTTGTACTCTTTGGAGTATTGAGGAACAGTTTATACTCTTGTACTCTTTGGAGTATTGAGGAACAGTTTATACTCTTGTACTCTTTGGAGTATTGAGGAACAGTTTATACTCTTGTACTCTTTGGAGTATTGAGGAACAGTTTATACTCTTGTACTCTTTGGAGTATTGAGGAACAGTTTATACTCTTGTACTCTTTGGAGTATTGAGGAACAGTTTATACTCTTGTACTCTTTGGAGTATTGAGGAACAGTTTATACTCTTGTACTCTTTGGAGTATTGAGGAACAGTTTATACTCTTGTACTCTTTGGAGTATTGAGGAACAGTTTATACTCTTGTACTCTTTGGAGTATTGAGGAACAGTTTATACTCTTGTACTCTTTGGAGTATTGAGGAACAGTTTATACTCTTGTACTCTTTGGAGTATTGAGGAACAGTTTATACTCTTGTACTCTTTGGAGTATTGAGGAACAGTTTATACTCTTGTACTCTTTGGAGTATTGAGGAACAGTTTATACTCTTGTACTCTTTGGAGTATTGAGGAACAGTTTATACTCTTGTACTCTTTGGAGTATTGAGGAACAGTTTATACTCTTGTACTCTTTGGAGTATTGAGGAACAGTTTATACTCTTGTACTCTTTGGAGTATTGAGGAACAGTTTATACTCTTGTACTCTTTGGAGTATTGAGGAACAGTTTATACTCTTGTACTCTTTGGAGTATTGAGGAACAGTTTATACTCTTGTACTCTTTGGAGTATTGAGGAACAGTTTATACTCTTGTACTCTTTGGAGTATTGAGGAACAGTTTATACTCTTGTACTCTTTGGAGTATTGAGGAACAGTTTATACTCTTGTACTCTTTGGAGTATTGAGGAACAGTTTATACTCTTGTACTCTTTGGAGTATTGAGGAACAGTTTATACTCTTGTACTCTTTGGAGTATTGAGGAACAGTTTATACTCTTGTACTCTTTGGAGTATTGAGGAACAGTTTATACTCTTGTACTCTTTGGAGTATTGAGGAACAGTTTATACTCTTGTACTCTTTGGAGTATTGAGGAACAGTTTATACTCTTGTACTCTTTGGAGTATTGAGGAACAGTTTATACTCTTGTACTCTTTGGAGTATTGAGGAACAGTTTATACTCTTGTACTCTTTGGAGTATTGAGGAACAGTTTATACTCTTGTACTCTTTGGAGTATTGAGGAACAGTTTATACTCTTGTACTCTTTGGAGTATTGAGGAACAGTTTATACTCTTGTACTCTTTGGAGTATTGAGGAACAGTTTATACTCTTGTACTCTTTGGAGTATTGAGGAACAGTTTATACTCTTGTACTCTTTGGAGTATTGAGGAACAGTTTATACTCTTGTACTCTTTGGAGTATGATCGAGTCCCACTCTTTCGGGTAGGGACACGGAATGCCGGTCCTTTTCACCTCTCGAGTAGACATCAGGGCTTCAATTTTTCTTTCGAGATCCTTCATCTTTTCGGCCTGATCTATATCCTGTTTTGGATAATTTCCGAGAGGAATGATACGGCCACCCCCAGTGTTATCATCACTGGTGGGTCCACCCCCAGCGTCATTATTTTTAGTGGGGCCACCCCCGGTATTCTTGGGCGGTGCGTCGGCCATGACGACTTCGTCCACTTCCGGATCGCTGTCAACTGCGGCACTCTGGGTGCGACGGCTGGATCCAACTAGCTGGTTCGACAAGGCTTGGATTTGTTGGTCGTGCATTTGCCTCATCTCCTGCAGAGCCATTTCCATTTCGAACTTGAAGATTTCCTTCTGCTTAGCCAGGGCCTCTTCAATGATCTTGGCTATCTGCTCGGTGTTGACCATGAACACTTCCCGAGCTTGCCCTATGCTAGACGTTGTATCGTCGGAGGCGAGCGCGGAATGAGAATCTGAGAACTCATCATCGGAATGGACTCCTTCATGGACCCCATGGTCATTGTTATATCCGACGGCTTCTAGCTGAAGCTGGGCTATTCCCGAATTGACCCTGCTTCCTAAAGAGAAATTAGGGTCGGAACCATTTGAAATGATTGGGGATTTTCCCTTGTTGACCATGTTAATGGTAACTTCTAGGAGTTCATCATCTCGAGCAACCGATCCTCTTTGGTGGGAACGCCTTGATTTGGGCTCCGTCATTCCATCGGAAATTCCCTCGAATACCGAGACCCTCTGTGGAGCGGTCTTGGGGCAGCTACATATTGATAATACTGCCTTGATAGATTTGGTACACGGAGAGTGAGAGTCCGCTTCCCGGGTACTTCTCTTTTGAGATTCATTCGCACCCCCAGCCTGATAGTACAACTCATCGACGTTGCGGTCGGAGTAACCTATCGGCTGCATAGTATAACGCGTTCGTCTGTCCGACGCGTTTCCTTCTGAGTAATCATTGCCTTGTTGGCGTCTGCAAGAGTCACACGTTTGGAATCACACCTTTGTGAGGTGAAACCTTAACGGGCTCTTGGTCTTTTGCACGCTCCGCCGAGCGGGCCGTTGTAGGAATCCGTTTGTTAGGAGGTCGTGTACGACCCCCAGTCTGGATGTCGGCTTGAAGTTCCTTCAATGATCTCCAGCTTTCCTTAGCAAGTGCTTTTCCTCGATTCTCGGGTAGAGTGCCGATACGATCTTCCAGAGGAATCCTAAGCTTGGTGAAAACTCCGCTGCGGTGGGGATTTGTCGGAGGTTCGGGATCTGAAGTTGACGAAGGCCGGAGAGCAACGTCGCCTTCTTTTGCCTTAGGCGTTGATTTGGCCTTTGGCACCCAAACTCGTTTGGATCTCGGTGATCTATTGACTGCCTCTCCCTTTTGCATTTCTCGTGCTTTTTTCACCAGGGCTCGGGCATGCGCACGCAAGGCACGGCGCTTCTGGATTCGCTCCTCGAGAGTAGAACGGGTTCTTTTGACATGAACCCATTTGTTCGTTTCTGCTTTGGAGGAGGGGCTGGTTGTTTGCCGTTGTTGCTCTCGGCGATGTTTGGATTTGAGATCTTCATCGTAGCGGATCCCGTCCATCGGCTCCAAAGCCTTGGCCAGCTGACGAGCAAGGCATTGACGCCGTCTTTGTCGTGCTCTCTTTGACAATGTTGGAGCGTCTTCAGAAGCCATCTCCTCGGCGGAAGAGGAGTTCGGATCTGCGATCTCGACCACGTTGGACGACGCGGGGACGTCACGTGGTGCAAGTGCAGAGGAGGAGTCCGGATCTGCGATCTCGACCACGTTGGACGACGCGGGGACGTCACGTGGTGCGAGTGCAGCGGCGGCAACGGGCCGGATCTTGAATGCCGGTTGCGTCACGACGGCGTCGGTAGCGATGCCGTTGGCTCCCACTGTGGTCGCCAGCTTGTTTGCGGAAAAAGTTGCTGTATTCATTGCTGCATTCATTACAACTTCGATCGTTACAATGAAACAAAAAGATAGCCTTTTTATAAGACCTTTACACAATGAAAACAAAAGAAATACAACTCTTTTCAAACAAACGCAAGATCTGTTTGTCATCTCTTGCTTGCGTGGGTCTTTTGCCTGTGACGGGGATGTTGATATCCGTGGACCACCGGGGCAATCAGATCCGGTCCGGATAAATCGGACAGAGTTTCGTCGATCCGCGTGAGATCTAGAAACTTCTGATCCAGAAAAATCGGACAGAGCTTCGTCGATCCGCGTGAGATCTAGAAGCTATAAGCGTATACCTCGGCTAAAGCGAGGTATTAGCTCTTCTTAGTATTAACGCTAAAGGCTAATACTAAGGAAAAAGGGTGGGGGAACGGGTGATGAAGACTTATGTAGACCTCTCCTCCTCGGTTGAAGCGCACGAACACTCTTTGCTGCAGCAGGGCTTCGCCAAGGCTCTCCAAAAATCCTCTCCTCAAAAGCAAGGGGTAAGGGGCCTATTTATAGGCATATGAAGGCATGTAGGGGGGTCTAGGGGGCCTAGACACCCTTGGGGTGTCTAGGCTTTTCCTAGACACCCCCGGGGTGTTTCGACTTGCCGGGACTCCATTTGAGGTGTTTCGGTTGTTTTCCCTGTAAACTCTTCGTCCGAACTCGGATTTGAGTGATTCCAAGTGCGTTGGATGCGTGATGAAGAGTTCGATCCGCTTCGGTGGTTGGATTGTCTGTGGAGTGGTCGAGGCACGAAGGGTGTTGTCCTTTTTGTGAACAGTGCCGGGTTCCTTGATTGGTCCGGGTCTCCGTTGTTCCGAAATCCTATCCGTTCACGTAGCTCGTCGATTCACTTCAGTCGTTCGTCGACGTCAATTAGACTCTTGTGGATCGGATGGTGACGTTCATTGTCGCTCTTTAACATTGAACAGTTCGTAGAGACCTATAGGCAATTTTCGATGCCTACATGCATTGGCAGCATGTTAGAAGCTGTGTTGGCAGGATTTAAGAGCTGCGTTTGGCAGCGGATAGAAGCTGCGTTGGCAGCTTTGGAGGCTGCGCTTGAGCTGCGTTCGTGGCTATGAACACAGTGTGTCTTGATGCTGGTACGCAGGGAGGACTTCCACGTCTTGGTTTGAAGAGACCGTCGATTTGTAGTCTCTTTCTGTCAGAGCGTTGCAAAGATCGTCCAAGTGGTGAAGGAAGGTGGACATCGAGCCCTTCGCCAGCTGATCACAGATGCGCCTCTCGTGCAGTATGCCGGTTCCGTTCAGTCTCTTAGGAAGACTGACTTCTTGTTTGGCGACTCTACCAGAGATCCGGATGCAGCATTTATTGAAGCTGAGCAGTGGCTTTACCAGACTGGCAGTCGTTTTTCGTCAGATTGTAACCTTCATCAGTCTACGTGAAAGTCTTCAAATTGTAACCTTCTAGAAGTCGTCAGAATGTAACTTCTATCATCGGTGTTTTGATGGGGATCAGCTATCTATTGTGATTTTTTTTTGACAGCCTACAATATGCTTCTTCTGTTGCTTATATATTTCATCTTTTTTAACAATATTACAATGAACTAGACTACATGGGACCAACAAAAATGTCACGCATGGTGAACAAGCGTACATCTAAAGTTACCAGAGAGTGGCCTGATAAGGTTATGGAAAATGCAAACAAAAGCAAGGTCAAAGTAAGTTCTTTGCCTCAACTTATGTTGGTTATAACTTATGTGGCATAATTATGTACCAAAATTACAAGTGCACAATTGATCAAGTTATAGTATAAAAAGTTATCGATCCCACGAGGAAGGTGATTTTAAGAGATTATTAGAATAGGTTCTTATGTTGTGTGCGTGACAAAACAAGGCAAGAAATATGAATTAATAAAATCAAGAAATAAAACCAAAAATGAAAAGAAAATTTAAGAAAGTTAAGATGAAGGATTCAAAAGAGGTAAGAAATCTAGAATATAATCCACTAACCAATTTCAATTACAAAATATAAACTATTCTCTTTTTATCATATTTCAACTTAGATTTATTAAGCATAGATTATCAAACCATTTAAGGAAAGTGTAACCTATCAAATTATCATCTAAGCTAAAATTACTATTCATGATAAGAACAACAACATGATAATAATCCTAGAATTCATAAGCATAACCTATCAAACCATTTAAGATAAGCATAGATTATCAAATTCTTCTTCTACCGATTAGTTCTCTAGTTGATTATCCTAACATGAACATTTTAAGTACAAGAGAATAATTCATACAATATAAAAGAAATTAGACTAGTTTCATACAATTCTAAGATTCCTACAAGAATTAAATTCACATCTTAAGAAATAAAAACAAGAAAAAGAAGACTAATTACAAAATTAAAAAGAAAAGAAAAATCTAAACTATGAACAAGAAATAAATCTAATTACAAAGAAAATAAAAATCTAAACTACAAAATAAATTGCAGAAATTAAATGCAAGAAAAATAAATCTACTCTACAAATTAAAGTGCAAAAAGAAAATAAAAAAGACAAGAAAGTAAATCTATACTACAAGCATGAATTTAAATCTAACTAATAAGCAATAATAAAGAAATTACTAAAAAGAAATAAAAGAGAAAAGAAATGCAAACCTTCAAATTGCTCTTCATCTCCATCCTCATCATTCAACAAGAGGAGAAAGAACAAATTTAAAGAGGAAAAAATTATTTTTATTAATTGCAACTAAAGTTACAATTTTTGGAAGGCCTTCTCAATTAAGAGTAGCCCTCCTCTCCAAAAGGAGTTTACAAAATTTTCACACCTCTAACCCCTCACTCTCTACCCCTATTTATAGTAATCATTAATGAATATGAGCCATTGGATTTGTCTTGAGCCCCAAGCATTAATCTCCACCTTTGAATTTGCTTTTTGTTCTTCTCTAGCCCAACATAGGAGGCCCATATGATTTTCAAATACAAATGAAAATCAAGTTGCAGCAAGTCAGCAGGTCCGGTCATGGAGTTCTGCAGCAATCAAGTCCAATGGAGCTTCATTTGATTTTCAAAACAGAAAATGAAATCTGCAGCAAGTTCGGCCCAAGTGCAGCTTCATTTGATTTTCAAAAAGAAAATGAAAAAGCAAGTCCGGCCCATTCATGAAAGTAAGATCCAAGTCTGTAGCAGTCCGATCTCCATTCATGTGATTTTCAAAATCAATTCTCTGCAGCCAAATCCGGTCATCATTCATGGGTGTAATCATTTTTTTGATGGGCTTTGGGCCTTCAAGGAGCTTGTGCTGGCTTCTTTTGAAAGTTTTGGGACATTTGGGCTTTTGGCCTTTAAAGTTCAATTATTTTACTTTGGTTTCTTGAATTTCTCTTATTTCTTCATTTACTCAAGGGTCTTTGTTGAGAGATAAGATTTTTAGGATTTATTCTTCATTAACCTGCAATTAAAGATAAAAATAATTATTAGTGGTATATTTATTCATATAAAATAGATAATGAGGGTATAAAATTGTAATAAAATGTGATTATCAAATACCCCCACACCTAAACTTTTGCTAGTCCTCTAGTAAAGAAAATAAAAAGAAAATCCTAACTCACTTTCGCAGGGATCGCGGTTGTATTTAGCGCATACAACAAGCCTTTAAACTCCTAGGTTACCCTAGTGGACGAGTTGTAGTCTCGTGAGGGTTTGCAGTGAATATACCCACAAAATTCAGTCAACTTGCCAAGTTAAACAAGTCAGTAAATAACAGATTTTTCTTGATATATTTAAACATTCTAATTGAAGCTAGTTAATAATCAAGAAAACGTTTTTATATATAACTTCAATGTAAATCCCCTAGAAAATCTTTTTCATTATAGCAATACAAAACCAAGTCAAATCTTAGAAATTTAATTAAAAAGTTTTGAAAAGAACATGCCAACTCTTTGTTTTAAATAACTTTCAAGTCTCTTGATCAAAAATTTATATATATATATATTCACTCTCTAATTCTTGGTGATTGTTTTCTATTTTAACGGGCTTTCTAAGTGACCATTTAACGAGTTTTGGGCCAATGAATCCCAACCCAATTGGGCTTAGGTCATTAAGCATAGAGATACTACTTGGGCTTAATTACTCAGTCAACTTAGGCTTTATAAGATAGAATTATCTTGAATTTAAGAGTTTTTTTTGTGCCCATTTTTCGCACTCTTCTTTTATAAGGTTAGTTTTTTTAATATATATATATGTGTAATTATATATAGTCTTAAAAAAAATGTGTAAATCAGGATAACTTGAAAAAAAATATTTTCAACTCTAAGTTAAGCATGCAAAAATTTCATTATTTTTAATTAAAAATTTAAGGTAAGACTTAAGTAAAGTATACTAGTTGAAAAAATCATTTCTTAAGAATTTTATTTGGAGTTATCATAAAAGGTGAACTTGAATATGTCACTAACTAAGAACTAGAAAATTTAAAATCTATCAATTTGATCAATTATTACTTAACTCTATTAATTTGGCAAGTGACAATATTTTTATAAATTTTTTTTTATTTAAAAAAAACTATGTCAAAAGTGCAACAAAATGATAAAATAAGGAGGAAAATATGTACTTCCGACCCCCACACCTAAATTTTGCATTGTCCTCAATGCAAATTCGCTGATGCACAAAGTAAAGCAGATAAGAATTGAAGAACTTATATTTGTTCGGTCGACAATGATGATAAGGATCTGCAAATACTGTTAGTATGAGGATGAAGAAATCAAATAAGAGAAATTTTTTTTTTTTATTTTTATTTTTTTATTATTAATTTTTTTATAGATAATGAGGTTCATGAAGAACCAACACCTCTTCCTCTCCGAGTGTAGAAAATTCTAAAAATGGTTTTAAACGTTGACCATTTATTTTAAAAATATTACCATTTTTAGGACTTTCTATCTCGACAACCCCATGCGGAAAAACTTGTTTGACAAAAAATAGACATGTCCATCTTGATCTTAATTTTCCAGGAAAAAGATACAATTTTGAATTGTACAGTAAAACTTTCTATCCTGGAGAGAATTTTTTGTAAAATTGATTTGTCATGAAAAATCTTGGTTTTCTCTTTGTAAATTTTTGAGTTTATGTATGCATCATTTCTAATTTCTTCCAACTCATTTATTTGGAGCAACCTGTTCTTACCTGCTGAGTCTGAGTCAAAATTTAACTGTTTTATTGCCCACATTGCTTGATGTTCCAACTCTACTGGTAGGTGACAGGCTTTTCCAAACACTAGTCTGTAGGGTGACATCCCCAAATTGGCCTTGAAAGCTGTTCTATATGCCCACAGAGCATCACATAATTTTACAGACCAATCTTTTCTGTTATGATTAACTGTTTTTTCTAAGATTTGTTTGATCTGCCTGTTTGTGACCTCTACTTGACCACTGGTTTGAGGGTGATAAGGAGTTGACAATTTGTGTGTGATTGAATATTTCCTCATCAAAGCCTCAAAAGAACGGTTACAGAAATGTGTACCGTTATCACGATGATTGCTCGGGGTATTCCAAACCGGGCAAAAATATTCTCTTTCAAAAACTTGACAACGACCTTGTTGTCGTTAGTTTTGCAAGCTACCGCCTTAACCCATTTTGACATGTATTCAACGGCTACCAGAATGTACACATTTTCAAAGGAATTTGAAAATGGTCCCATGAAATCAATACCCCACAGATCAAAAAGTTCAATGGATAAGATGGGTTGTAAGGGCATCATATTTCTTCTAGTGACCTTCCCTAAGAGCTGACAGCGGTTACAGGTTTTGCAAAACTCGAATGAATCCTTGAAGAGAGTAGGCCAATACAGCCCAGATTAGAGAACTTTTTCAGCTGTTTTTCTCGGGCCAAAGTGGCCCCCACATGCTTGTTCATGACAAAAGGATAGAACACTCCTAGTTTCTTCTGTGGGAACACACCTCCTAAAGATCTGATCAGGACAGTATTTGAACAGATATAGATCATCCCAGTAAAAGTATTTTACTTGGGAGAGAAAACGGGATCTATCCTGTTTGGACCAATGAGAAGGGATCTGGTTCATGACTATGTAGTTCACAATGTCGGCAAACCAAGGAACAGATTGGATTTCTAAGAGTTGCTCATCTGGGAAATGTTCATTGATCGGAACGGTTGATGTTGGTGCATTTGGAAGTCGAGAGAGGTGATCTGCTACGGGGTTCTCTGTTCCCCTTCTGTCAAGAATTTGAATGTCAAACTCTTGAAGAAGGATAATCCATCTAATGAGACGTGCTTTAGTATCCTTTTTGGTCAAAAGATACTTTAGTGCGGCATGATCTGTAAAAACTTTGGTTAAGGAACCGATGAGGTAGGACCTGAATTTTTCTAAGGCAAAGACTACAGCTAAAAACTCTTTTTCTATGACAGAGTAGTTTTGCTGGGCATCATTCAGAGTCCTACTGGCGTAGTAGATCACATGCGGTTTTCCATCAAACCGTTGTCCTAAAACAGCACCAATCACAGAATCAGATGCATCACACATCAGTTCGAAGGGTAAGGTCCAGTCCGGTGCATGAATGATAGGAGCTGTGATTAGCTCCTTTTTCTCATTTTTTAGTTATTCAAAAGCTTTAAGGCAGTCGGGAGAGATGACAAATGATGTATCCTTGGCTAAGAGATTGGTCAAGGGTCTAGCAATTTTGCTGAAATCCTTGATGAAACGTCGGTAAAAACCAGCATGACCAAGAAACGATCTGGCATTTTTGACTGTTTTGGGAGGAGGGAGATTGGAAATGAGATCTACCTTAGCTTTGTCCACTTCAATTCCCCTATTGGAAACTACATGTCCTAAGACAATGCCTTGTTTGACCATGAAATGATATTTCTCCCAATTAAGAGTCAGATTTTCTCCCTACACAGTTCTAGGACCAGTTTAAGATGATGCAAACATTGGGAAAATGTGTCACCGAAAATGGAAAAGTCGTCCATAAAAATTTTGAGAAATCTCTCTACCATGTCGGAAAAAATACTGATCATGCAATGTTGGAATGTGGCAGGTGCGTTGCATAAGCCAAAAGGCATGCGTCAGTATGCGAATGTTCCATACGGGCAAGTGAAGGTGGTTTTCTCCTGATCTTCGGGAGTGATAGGAATTTGATTGTAACCTGAATATCCATCCAGGAAACAGTAGAACTCGTGTCCTGCTAAACGCTCTAACATTTGGTCAATGAAAGGAAGAGGGAAGTGATCTTTCCGAGTGGCTAAGTTGAGTTTTCTGTAGTCAATACAGACTCGCCATCCAGTTTGGATCCGAGTGGGAATCAGCTCATTAGCCTCATTTTGGATCACGGTGATCCCAGATTTCTTTGGAACAACTTGGACTGGACTCACCCATGAACTATCAGAAATGGGATAAATGATCTCATGATCGAGATATTTTAGAATGTCTTTCCTAACAGCTTCTTTCATCACTGGGTTTAACCTACGTTGAGCATCTCTAGTAGGTTTGGCATCATCTATCAAATGGATTCGGTGTTGAATAATGGTTGGACTAATCCCTTTGATATCAGCCATGGTCCATCCAATGGCTTCCCTATTCTCTCTTAAAACATCTAAGAGAGCTTCCTTTTGATCGGTAGTCAAATCAGAAGAAATGATAACTGGTAAAGACTCGTTCTCCCCTAAGTAGGCATACTCTAGATTTTCAGGTAGAGGTTTGAGCTCTAACTTAGGGGGTTCCTCTACAGATGGGCGAAGCTGGACTCGGGGTTCTATCTCCAAAGGTTCTCGTTACCAGCCAATAGCAAAAACATGATTGACCAGCAGTTCTATGTCTAGTTCGTTATCAGAAAGCTCCTCAATCATTAAATCAGATGCAATTGAATCAGACTCACACTCTCCCTCTTGTTGTTCACTGGATATTCCTTGAATGAAATTCACTTCCATGGGTTCATCAGATGGATCACTAGGCTGCCTTCCTAGGTTGAAGATATTGAGGTCAACAGTCATATTCCCAAAAGATAGTTTTATCTGACCGGTTCTACAATTGATCAAAGCATTTGAGGTGGCTAAGAACGGTCTTCCTAGAATGACGGGAATTTTAACTTTTGAGATTGGAAACGGGCTGCGTTTCCAAGACAATAAAATCAACTGGGAAAATGAACTCTCCAACTTTGATCAGAACATCCTCTACCTCTCCTTTGGGAATTTTTACAGATCTATCAGCTAACTATAGAGTGCATCTTGTCGGTTTAAGTTCTCCTACACCTAGCTGTTGATAGACTGAATAAGGAAGGAGGTTGACACTGGCGCCCAAGTCTAGAAGTGCATTATCAATGTGGGTGTTACCTATGACGCATGGAATTATGGGACAACCAGGGTCCTTGTATTTCAACGGCATGGGTTTTGAAAAAATTTCACTGAGGTTGGCAGCTAAGAAAACTTTCTTGGGGACGTTGGTGGTTCTTTTCTTAGTACATAAGTCCTTCAAGAACTTTGCATAATAGGGGATTTGTTCGATTGCATCTAGGAGAGGGATGTTGATCTTGACCTGTTTAAACGTTTCTAGGATTTTCTCAACTTGCGAGGAGTTTTTCCTAGGTTTGAGTCTATCTGGAAAGGGGGCAATGGGCCTATACCTATCTAGATCAGGCTCAATCTCAAGTTCATCATTTTGGTCATCGGAAGGAATTGCTTCATCGGAAGGAGTATTTTGAATGGGAGAAGGGGTTTGATCCGGTGGCATTCTAACTTGGTTGTCTATTTGTTTTCCTGATCACATTGTATCAACTGCATTCACATGAGCTGGATGGTTTGAACTGGATCCATTGTCTTTAGGGTTTGTAATAGGTTGACTTGGGAATTTTCCTTTTTCTCTCTCACTCACGGTAGTGGCTAGTTGCCCAAGTTGGGTTTCTAACCGGGCTATAGCTTGAGTGTTCGAGTTGAGCACTTGGCCGGTTGTTTGCATGAAGGAATTTAGAGTGATGGATGACTGAGTCAACATGTTGGTAGTTTGTGTAGAAGCTTTGATCATAGCTTCTAAAACCTTTTCTAAGACACTTAAACGTTTGTCATGATCAGAATTTGTAGGCTGGTGAGGATGAGGATGTTGGGTTGGAAAAATGGGGTTAGCTTGTTGAAAATTGTTTGGTGCATTGAACGGGACAGTATTTCTCCTAGGGAATTGTTGGTTCGACGCGGGAATGAAGTTTTGGTTTCCATGAGAATTTCCTTGGTTCCAAGCAAAGTTGGGATGATTTCTCCAACCTGGATTGTAGGTTGGAGAAAATGGATCATTTCTAGAGCGCTGAAATATAGCGTTCATCTGTTCTAAAGCATGGTTGTTTCCTAGGAGAGGGCATTCCTCTGAAACATGGGTAGAAGACTAACAGTTATGACATCCCGGGGCAGAAATATGATTGATTTGAGCCGGAGCTCGTTCCTTAACTTCTAAGGCTTCTAACCTCCGCAGAATTGTCGCCATCTTCGCTTCAGACGCAATGTTTGACTCCAGAGAAAGACCAGTAGACTTAGATTGGGGAACAGATGAAACCATGTCATCACAGTTTTCCCACTGCATTGTTTTCTCGGATAGACTCTCTAGGAATTCCCAAGCTTCATCGGCGTTTTTCCTCATAAAATCTCCCTGACACATCGATTCTAAAGATGTTTTTGAAGAATAGTCCAATCCTTCATATATGACTTGGCACAATCGACATTTTTCTAGACCATGATGAGGACATTGGATTAAATGATCTTTAAATCGGTCAAAGTATTTCCAGAATGGCTCCCCTGGGACAATTTTAATGTTTTGAATACTATTTCTAAGCTTTACCGTTTTATGAATAGGGAAAAATTTCTTGAGAAAAACAGTGACAAATTCCTCCCAAGTTGAGATGGAATTTATCGGTAAGCTGTACAGCCATTTTTTAGCTTTGTCCTTAAGGGCAAATGGAATAAATCTGAGCTTAATTGCATCTTCGGTTAATTCTCTTATTTTAATCATAATACACACTTCCTTAAATTCCGAGATAAAAATATATGCATCTTCTGTTTCATTACCTAGGAATTTGGGAAGCATATTTATGAAATGCGGTCTAAGCTCGAAATTTGCTCCATTTACTTCGGGGAGCCTTATGCAATATGGAATTGCATTTCTGGTGGGGTAACACATATCCTGAAGAACGGGCTGATTTGCCATTTCTTGAATTGGTTCAACACGGATGAAACGATGATAATTCTCCCGAACCCAAGTTTGCATACACCAAAACAATTTTTTTTCTTTTTAAGGAAAGAAAAAAATTTAGTTTTTTTATATGAAAAGATAAAAAATCCTAACTAAAACAAATCAAAGCAATCACTTTTCAATCAACTCTAATTCTAGGGTTTAGCCTAACTCAACTAGACCAGCTCCTAACCAAAAACTCCTACAGTGAAAAGATCAAAGTTTTACCCAGGTAGTTAGCCAGGTAAGGATAGTACTAGAGGGTGATCAAAGATCAATTAAGTACCTCTTTCCTTGCGGAGCGCTTTACGCAACCCCTAAACATTGTCTTAGACACCAACTATTCTGAGAAAACTTAAACCATTCACTTAAGGATTTCGTGTTCTTTATTGAGCTCGAATCCTTAGGGGCCAACGTCTAATGAGTTTTAGAAGGCTTGAGTTTGTGAAGTGAGGAATTAGTGATTTGTGGACTAAGGAAAGGGTGATGAAATCCCTTACCTTATCTTGATTATGAGATTTGCCCTTAAAAATGTTTTAAGTGTGTGCCAAATCAAGTGCTACAATCACTTTGGTGAATTCCTACACTATATGAAATGCAACCCTAGAAATTAAAAGCGACTAAAAAGGATGATAAAAAGAAAATCTTTATATTTTTTAATTATGGTCAACAACAATCAAATGTGAGAAGACGGAACATTGTTTGAGTTTATTATCTTGTTAGTTAATGTCCAAGTGAAAGATTGATTTTATTATGGTCAACAAAAATAAAATCTTTTTTTTAAATCCTAATTGTCTCTACTTGTAAAGCTAACTAAAAGGGTGGAATTGAAAACTAGAAAGAGGACTTACCCAAAAGCAAAGCTCCAAATTCTTGATCTTCAATCCAAGATTTTCAAGCTCCAAGCGGTTCCTTCACAAGAAAAAACACACAAGTTAAATAACCAAAATAATAAAATCCTATTTTAGCACTTTCCCCGGCAACGGCGCCAAAAACTTGATGCGGCATAATTATGTACCAAAATTATAAATGCACAATTGATCAAGTTATAGTATAAAAAGTTATCGATCCCACGAGGAAGGTGATTTTAAGAGATTATTAGAATAACCAATTTCAATTACAAAATATAAACTATTCTCTTTTTATCATATTTCAACTTAGATTTATTAAGCATAGATTATCAAACCATTTAAGGAAAGTGTAACCTATCAAATTATCATCTAAGTTAAAATTACTATTCATGATAAGAACAACAACATGATAATAATCCTAGAATTCATAAGCATAACCTATCAAACCATTTAAGATAAGCATAGATTATCAAATTCTTCTTCTACCGATTAGTTCTCTAGTTGATTATCCTAAACATGAACATTTTAAGTGCAAGAGAATAATTCATACAATATAAAAGAAATTAGACTAGTTTCATACAATTCTAAGATTCCTACAAGAATTAAATTCACATCTTAAGAAATAAAAACAAGAAAAAGAAGACTAATTACAAAATTAAAAAGAAAGAAAAATCTAAACTATGAACAAGAAATAAATCTAATTACAAAGAAAATAAAAATCTAAACTACAAAATAAATTGCAGAAATTAAATGCAAGAAAAATAAATCTACTCTACAAATTAAAGTGCAAAAAATAAATAAAAAGACAAAATAAATCTATACTACAAGCATGAATTTAAATCTAACTAATAAGCAATAATAAAGAAATTACTAAAAAGAAATAAAAGAGAAAAGAAATGCAAACCTTCAAATTGCTCTTCATCTCCATCCTCATCATTCAACAAAGAGGAGAAAGAACAAATTTAAAGAGGAGAAAAATTATTATTATTAATTACAACTAAAGTTACAATTTTTGGAAGACCTTCTCAATTAAGAGTAGCCCTCCTCCCCAAATAGAGTTACAAATTTTTTCACACCCTTAACCCCTCACTCTCTACCCCTATTTATAGTAATCATCAATAAATATGAGCCATTGGATTTGTCTTGAGCCCCAAGCAAATCAATCTCCACCTTTGAATTTGTTAGTGAAGAAATGAGTTGGAATTTGCTTTTTGTTCTTCTCTAGCCCAACATAGGAGGCCCATATGATTTTCAAATACAAATGAAAATCAAGTTGCAGCAAGTCAGCAGGTCCGGTCATGGAGTTCTGCAGTAATCAAGTCTAATGGAACTTCATTTGATTTTCAAAACAGAAAATGAAATATGCAGCAAGTCCGGCCCAAGTGGAGCTTCATTTGATTTTCAAAAAGAAAATGAAAAAGCAAGTCCGGCCCATTCATGAAAGTAAGATCCAAGTCTGTAGCAGTCCGGTCTCCATTCATGTGATTTTCAAAATTAATTCTCTGCAGCCAAGTCCGGTCATCATTCATGGGTGTAATCATTTTTTTGATTGGCTTTGGGCCTTCAAGGAGCTTGTGCTGGCTTCTTTTGGAAGTTTTGGGACATTTGGGCTTTTGGCCTTTAAAATTCAATTATTTCACTTTGGTTTCTTGAATTTCTCTTATTTCTTCATTTACTCAAGGGTCTTTGTTGAGAGATGGGATTTTTAGGATTTATTCTTCATTAACCTGCAATTAAAGATAAAAGCAATTATTAGTGGTATATTTATTCATATAAAATAGATAATGATGGTATAAAATTGTAATAAAATGTGATTATCAATAACCTTTCTATCTTCTATTTGTTGTCAGTTTTGTCTCTGGTATTGGTGACCAACAGAAGGGGGTAAAAAGAAAAAAAAGAAAGAAAAAAAGAAAGGTGTTCTACTTGTGTTAATTAAAGAAGACCGTGCACTTAACTGAAAAAATCGGATAATATTTCCCATAAACTATGTGTTTCAATTTTATCCAAAGTGGCAGGCATGTTGGTTCTTTAATTAGGAATCTGGGTGTCTACTTTCTTTGCTAATGTCTTGTTGCACTATAACTTATTCTTGTATCTTATAAAAGCTTTTGCTTTCCTAAGGCATATGAATAGCTTCAACAATTGTATCTTATCTTAGGCACTTTGGCGGCATATCGCTTGTGCCTATAAAAGTTAATTTTTTTCTTTTTTTTTGGGGGGGGGGGG
>NC_033798.1:54577318-54588497 GCF_001876935.1 Asparagus officinalis | reverse complement strand
AAGGACCTTCTTTTTTTCATATTTATATTCATCCACACGCTTTTTGAGACAAAACAAAACAATACAGATCCCAAACAGGAGAAGCATTCACTCTTTCTCCATCTCTCTCAAGCAAATAATGAGGCTGAGATCAAGGCGGCAGAAAGAGGTGAGTAAACCCAACTCAAAAATAAGCTCGTTGGCAATGAATAACAGAAGAAATTTCATCTTTTGTTTTATTTTGTTTTCTCGTTGTTTTTGTTTTCAGTTTATATTGCAATAGGAAAAATAAACTGCAGACGTATTGGGCTGAACTGTTGTGTTTGGGTTGTATGTGTCTGTAGCTCTAGCTAGACTGAAATGGTGTTAAGGAAGAAGATGGATTCACACTTGTAAACTTACAGCAGAGTCAAGTATCATTTGCAAGAGATCCATATATCCTAGCATCTCAAGCAAAACAGATTTTTTATTCAAGAGAATGCAATTATTATTATTACTATTAATTTTTTTTGGTGTTGTTAGAGAATGCATAATGAGGAAGATGAAGATGAGCAGAATGGGCCCGAAATTAGTAAGACCAGTCCTAAGGTAAATAAGTTAATTATCTAGCATGTTTCTTTTTGGTGTTGTTGTTTTCTGTTTTGTGTCCATATATTCATGGCTCTAGGATCTCATTATTGGTGTTGTTAATTTTTGTTTTTGCAGCAGTACTAGTACTCAGTTGCTGAAGATGATGAGTCTCCCAAGTCATATATAATACAACAAAGTTAATTTTTGTTGTTCTGTGTACTATGGTTAATTTCTTGTACTCCATGTTGGATTATCCAAAGACTAGTAATTTGTTTTTTGGCACATTTGTGTTGAACTTCTTGTATGCTACAACTTGGTTATGTATCAGTTTGAACCTTTAAATGAAATATTTCCTTTTATGGTTGTCATAATTGGAAGCAATTTCTAGTTTAACCTCAAAGGTTTATAGGCACAACTGAAATGCTATAAGAAGTGGAAACAATTGCTGAAATGCTATTAAAAGAAGAAAGACAGCATTTGTTGAAACGCCATTGTAGTAACTCAAACGCTATTAATGTAAGACAATAGTAGCGTTGAAATGCTATGAATAAAAACTAACTAATAGCATTTTTCAACCGCTATGAAAGATATTCGTCATAGCAATACAGAAACGTTATTGAATACCCTTTTATAGCTATATAAAAATGCTATGGTTGGAACCTTTTTGATAGCGTTTGAGGAACCGCTATGTAAAGCCACAGACCTACAATAGTGGGTTCTGACACAGCGCTGATTAAAACGCTATGAAATAATACCATAGCGCTTTTCGGCCGCTATAGATGATTTCAGGTGGTGTAGTGTAAATTGGGTTGTGACCGTGTTGAGTTCATTGAGGTGTTGTGCTACTGACGTGCCTTCCGCCATTCTCAGATTGAATAACTGCCTTATCAAATGAACTTTATTTGTGGCTGATGGCTTCTCATATATATTTGAGAGTGCTGCCATAAGACCCGCCGAGGTCTTCTCCTTCACAATATTGAATACAACATTACGAGTTAATGTCAATCTGGTAACTCCGAATGCTTGTCTGTCTAGAAGGTTTCACTCATCTTCCTTCATAGACTCCGGCTTCTTCCTTGAAAGGGGTTGATACAGATTCTTTTGGCACATATAATCTTCTATCTGCATCTTCCAAAATCCGAAATCTATTCCATCAAACTTCTCTAATCTCATATTTCCTTCATCTGCGACCATTCCTCCCACTTGAATCTGACTTCCTCTAGATCGTTTCAGGCTCTAATACTATTTGTTGGGGAATACCCGATGCTACGCTAAACCCCTATAACTCCAAGATAGCATAATAGAGAAAAGTATACCAAGATTTACGAGGTTCGACAAACTTGCATACGTCCTCAGGAACCACACAATTAATTTCTTATTAATCAAAGAAATTACAGTGATGATTTCCCTTCTTAAATACCCCTCTTCAATTCTCCCCTCAATAAATTCTCCCTTTCTTAAATTCCTCCCTCAAAATCAACGTGAGTTGAAGGAGAAAGAAGAGATCACGAGAGAAGAGAGAGAGTCGTCGCCGCTGGAAGAGAAAACGAGAAGAAGAAGCCACACATCGTGAACTGTGGGTTTCCCTTTTATAGGGAAACCCTAGCGACAGGCTGTCGCCAGCCATTCCTTCGACCTCGCCTGCGTGGAGGCGACTCGAGCTTGCCTGCGGAAGTTTCTCGGGCTCGCCTGCGTGGGGGTTCTCGAGCTCGCCTGACTCTCCCGCGCTCGCCTGTCCTGGATCGACCCAAGCTCGCCTGCACCTCGTCGACCTCGTCTGACGCTCGTCAGCTAGCCTACACCGGATCTTGAGCTCGCATGGATCTCGAGCTCGCCTGAAGTCGACCCCGAGCTCGCCTGCAAAGCACGTCTAGCCTGAGGAGCTCGTCCGAAGTCGTCGACCTCGCCTGCATCTTCACCGAGGTTTGGATCCACACCCAAATCCAACACGAGCAACAATGGCCGCATTGCAAACCTCCATTTCTTTTCATTCAACAATTACTTGTTACAATCCGGACCGGACCAATAAAGCGTCTTCAATCCCTGACTCAGACCGTGACATAGCATTACGAGGATTATTATGCGAGGGAGATGAATGTGGGTACAATTTACATCCTGAAAAAAAATCTCTGTTGGTCAACAAATATCAACCGTCGATTACCATCATCCTGTATGGGTACCAAACTTTCTCATTCCACAAATTCATCGGTGCATACATACAGGACAGCTTTTGCTTTGTTCCTCGAGTGTCCGGATGAAATTCAGACAAATTTTCAAAACCACCCCTTTTTGGATTTTATTTGCAAAAAGCGACCCCTTTTGAAAATAATTACAAAAACCGACCTGTTTTCAGCCCAGCGCTGAAAACAGGTTGGTTTTTGTAAAAAATTTCCGAAACATCACGGGAGTTCAACTCCCGTGAAGTTTATCGAGAAATTAAACTTCACGGGAGTTGAACTCCCGTGAAGTTTAATTTCTGCTTAAAACTCCATGGGAGTTCAACTCCCGTGGAGTTTTGGCCCCCCTATAAAAGTCGCGCGTGCCCAGCCCGATCGCTGGCGAGGCAGCAAAGACTGTCTCGCTGGCGAGGCAGCAAAGACTGTCTCGCTGGCGAGGCAGCAAAGACTGTCTCGCTGGCGAGGCAGCAAAGACTGTCTCGCTGGCGAGGCAGCAAAGACTGTCTCGCTGGCGAGGCAGCAAAGACTGTCTCGCTGGCGAGGCAGCAAAGACTGTCTCGCTGGCGAGGCAGCAAAGACTGTCTCGCTGGCGAGGCAGCAAAGACTGTCTCGCTGGCGAGGCAGCAAAGACTGTCTCGCTGGCGAGGCAGCAAAGACTGTCTCGCTGGCGAGGCAGCAAAGACTGTCTCGCTGGCGAGGCAGCAAAGACTGTCTCGCTGGCGAGGCAGCAAAGACTGTCTCGCTGGCGAGGCAGCAAAGACTGTCTCGCTGGCGAGGCAGCAAAGACTGTCTCGCTGGCGAGGCAGCAAAGACTGTCTCGCTGGCGAGGCAGCAAAGACTGTCTCGCTGGCGAGGCAGCAAAGACTGTCTCGCTGGCGAGGCAGCAAAGACTGTCTCGCTGGCGAGGCAGCAAAGACTGTCTCGCTGGCGAGGCAGCAAAGACTGTCTCGCTGGCGAGGCAGCAAAGACTGTCTCGCTGGCGAGGCAGCAAAGACTGTCTCGCTGGCGAGGCAGCAAAGACTGTCTCGCTGGCGAGGCAGCAAAGACTGTCTCGCTGGCGAGGCAGCAAAGACTGTCTCGCTGGCGAGGCAGCAAAGACTGTCTCGCTGGCGAGGCAGCAAAGACTGTCTCGCTGGCGAGGCAGCAAAGACTGTCTCGCTGGCGAGGCAGCAAAGACTGTCTCGCTGGCGAGGCAGCAAAGACTGTCTCGCTGGCGAGGCAGCAAAGACTGTCTCGCTGGCGAGGCAGCAAAGACTGTCTCGCTGGCGAGGCAGCAAAGACTGTCTCGCTGGCGAGGCAGCAAAGACTGTCTCGCTGGCGAGGCAGCAAAGACTGTCTCGCTGGCGAGGCAGCAAAGACTGTCTCGCTGGCGAGGCAGCAAAGACTGTCTCGCTGGCGAGGCAGCAAAGACTGCCTCGCTGGCGAGGCAGCAAAGACTGCCTCGCTGGCGAGGCAGCAAAGACTGTCTCGCTGGCGAGGCAGTTCATACTTGTTTTGATTTTTTTCCAAAACAGTATGAAATCCTTTCTTGTGAATTTTTGAATGATCTTCTCTATGCTTGGGATATCTATTAGCATTTTTTGACGCCTACAACGTGCTATAAGGAATAGCACCGCCTAAATATTGTATAACATACCCTATGAGATCGTCCATCGAGTTCGCCGTCAGCGCAACTCTAGTCATCTCATTAGTCACCTGAATATGCAGCTCCGGGTCAATTTTGTTAATCAGATACGCAGAGATACGTGCGACAAATGTCATAGCCTAGAAACTGCTTGTGGCTGCTCTCGTCGATGTAGATGGTGTGGAGGATGCTGTGGACGATCTGATGCTTATACCAGGTGAAGCTCCGACACCATGCAGAGGATATCTTCCTCTCCTATTATTAGGGAGAAATAAATATTAAACTTTGCTCTCAAATTCAATAATGGTAAACAAATATAAATAGTATGTAGTATTCAAATTGATTCGATTTTTCACCATCCTTACCTATTATGACCCATCAGGTTCTGTGTGAGATTGATGTTCTCCTCCGCAGAAAGCATGTGAGGGTCTGGCTCAGTTTGTTCCTCCTCCTGCGAAATGTAGACAGATGCAGCCTCCTTGGATGCGGTCTCAAATCCCTCCTAAAGCACAAATTTATAGTTAATTCAAGATAATGACCATATTATTTGTGTTCTCGTTTCCTCGTAATGTTAACAAAATAGAATTAATAATACTACTCAAGATATGTATAAAAACTAAATTTCATGAAACTAACCTTGGCGGCATCGCTGTCCCAATACATGAGGAGAGCCGTGAAATGAATCTCGTCAACTCGGTCATCGAGGTTTAAAAACCTCTGCCAGTCCTCCTCATACCTGTCATAGGTTTCATGTTTGATCTCATGCCTCCATTGTTTGAGGACTGCTTCAACCTTGACATTAAACACATAATTCCAAGCCCCCTCAAAGTCCTCAAGGCAGAAGCAGTCCTGTAGATTTACATACACATTTAGTAAGGATAATTTAATATCAATTACTAATTATTAATAAATGAAAATCTAAAACAATATGCACTTACCATAAGCGCAGTCCATATCGCCTCGTATGCGGTCCATGGTAATTCTCGAAAATGAAAATAAGGGTTGATAATGGTCGCTCTACGCACGAGAACCCCAATATATGCATTCAATCGGGTTGACCAAGGACCAACGGGCAAATTAGAACTATTCCACCTAATAATGCCCCTCATTCCTCTTGGCGGTTGTTTAGAATCAGGCTTACCTCCGCCACGTCGTCCCTCTATGCGATCCTTCTTAGCACCTACAATAATGACAACATGATAATATATCATATAATATACAAATGTGAAAATTAAAAGTATTTATATAATTTACCATTCGCTATCTCTCTTTCTTTTGCTGCGAGTGCAACAGCTTTCCTAGTCTCCAACATAGGAAGCATTTCCTGATACCTTCTCGCAGCACGTGGGTGGTACTTCCTTGATTCAGCCTTGGACTTATGAGAGTCCGGAGGTAAAGGTAAACTGAGAAAGTCCTGGGTCTTTGGCCGCAAGTCAGTATGGAATGTATATGATGGATATGTCGGGGTCCAAGTAGCACCTACATAAGAAAGAAGAATCATTAATATTAAATTTTAATTGAACATTATCAATTATTAAATATTGAACATTATCAATTATTAAATATTTAATACCTGCGTCGGGGGATGGTTCTGGTGCTGCATCAGAGGGGCCGGGTGATGAATATCCAGCATCTACAACAAATGAACACTATGAGCTAGATAACTAAAAATTTATAAAACATGTTAAAGTATTAATTAATTTTTATACCTGCATCCGAAGATGGTAGTGGATCATCACCACCACTACCTGGGGTGATACTCCGTGAGCGATCACTCTCCAGGTCAAAGAGCCTCCTCATCCTCCTCCTCATCTGCAAATATAATAAAGACAATCGTTAAGAAAAACTCCTCATCTGCAAATATAATAAAGACAATCGTTAAGAAAAAATTATATACATGCTCATGAGATATGTTGTTATGAAATGCATTATTGTTTTTATTATGAAAAGACAATCGTTAAGAAAAAATTATATACATGCTCATGAGATATGTTGTTATGAAATGCATTATTGTTATTATTATGATAAGATAAAAATCGATAATGTGGTGTAACATATCAGGTTCATACCTACATTCAGCGCCACATTCTGTGCGTAAGAGAATTCTTGCCAAACATCATCAGATGAACCGATTGGTTCACTATAATTATCTTCACTTTCTTCAATATTTTTTTCATTGTTATTAGGAAGAACAACAGATATTGGCTCCTTATACAAAACCACCCAATCATACATGACATTCGGATCTTTCACATAGAAGCATTGATCAGCTTGTTCTGCGAAAATGAATTTCTCATCCGTATATACTTCTCGGTGAAGATTGACTAGTGTAAATCCATAATGATCCTTTTGCTTTTTTGCAGGACACCACCGAACCTTGAACATCGTGTAAGTACATTGTTTTGGTTTACCAAACCCATAAATTACCTCAACGATATCTTCTAATTGGCCATAATATAATATGTCAGCTAGAATTGGATTCTGATCTCTTATACTTGAAAAACATTCTTGGGCAAACAAGCCCATGACCCCACTGTTTTGAGTTACCCTCCTATCATCGGTCTCTAACGTTCGAAATTTATATCCATTCACCAAATGCTCATTATAACGTCTCACTTCGTGATAAGGACGTTATGCATGGATAATAATTTCATCTGGTAATGTAGTATCATCAAGAAGTGAATTTTCAACCTAAGACAAACAATTTGAGAATATTTAGGCGATGTTATATTATGAATGTTCAATAATTAATTGTAAAACACTTACATCAAATCTTAACCAATCAGAAAATTCTTTCTTATGTCTTTTCTGAATATTGTGCGCTGCATTCCTACCGGTTGTTTCATTCTTAAGCTTCTCCAGATGTCGCCTATATAAACAATATATAAGTTTATATTGATAAACTATATGTAAAATGAATATTTCTCATCTATATTACAGATTTTATTTGTTACCTTCGATAGTCTTCGAACATATCAAGGTTTTCCAACACATATGCATGAATTTGATCTAAGAGAGATCTCGGGTATTTTTCACGCTTCCTCTCCTTTTGAGGTGCTTGAGATGTGGTTTTCTTCTTACGCATGTAACGTGATGCAAACACAAAGCATTCGTTAGCCACGTATCCTTCAGCTATCGAGCCCTCGGGACGAGCTCGATTGCGAACATTGTTTTTCATGCAGCCCAAGTATCTTATAATCATAAAAGTTAATTATTAGCACGGTAATTTGAAAAACGCGTATACAATTAATAAATATAAGAAAAATCGTAAATTACCTTTCAATCGGATACATACAACGATAAGTAACAGGACCGACGATTCTAGCCTCTCTTGCAAGATGTTGGGTAAGATGGACCATAATTGTAAAAAATGAAGGAGGGAATATTACTTCCATATTGCATAGAGTAACTCGGACATCGGCTTCAAGTTTCTTAAAGTCATCTACATCTATGACTTTAGAGCATAATTTTCTGAAAAATCCACAATACTCAATAATAATCTTCGACGCTTCTTTATCCATATTGTTACGGATTGCAACAGGGAGCAATTGATGGAGAAGAACGTGATAATCATGTGTCTTCAGACCTAAGAGTTTTCTCTCTTGCACCTGGACATTATTTGAAATGTTAGCAGAGTAACCATCCAGCGACTTTACCGATTTGAGAATTTCACAAACTCGTTGCATCTGCTCATTTGACATTGTAACACGAGACGGAGGCAACTTTATTTTTTTTAAGGCCAACGTCTTGAGCTTGCAAATCATTTCGGATATTCAAAGCAGTCAGATCTTGGCGCGCCCGTAGATCATCCTTCAACTTGTTTGGATCTTGTAGGAGAGTTGATACTATGTTATCACATATATTTTTCTCAATATGCATAACATCTAAGTTGTGTCGGATTTTTAGATTCTGCCAGTAAGGTAGCTGAAAGAAGATACTAAATTTAGTTCATCCTCTAGGTAATGTTTGGACTTCGTCCTCAACTTGCATTTTACGGACCTTTCGCTTACGCTTCAATGACTTTTTTAACTTTAAGTAATCTCTTACTCTGAGCGTGTTAAATTTAGAATAGCGTTTTTTCCCAAACACAACTTTTGAAAACCCCTCAAGTAATTGAACGATCTCAGTACCTGTCAGTTAACGCGGCTTCATTCTTTTCTCAACTGTACCATCAAACTTAGCTGATAATTTTCTGTACTTATGACTCAAGGGCAACCACCTTCGATTAAACCAATAACAACTCTTTCGGCTATGTGGTAATTGAATAGCTTCAAATTCTGGACCACATACAGGACAAGCACACTTGCCCTTCGTAGAGTACCCTGACAGATTAGCATAAGCTGGAAAATCATTAATCGTCCATAGTAGAATAGCACGTAATCTAAACGACTCTTTTAAATGGCCATCATATGCTAAAATACCCTCAAACCATAATTGTTTTAGCTCATCAATTAGAGGCTCTAAGTAGACATCAATATCATTTCCCGGAGCATGCTTACCAGGTATCAGTAATGAAAGTATCATAAACGGCTGTTTCATACAAAGCAATGGAGGTAAATTATATGGCATTAATACAACTGGCCACGTAGACCAACCAGAGCTCATTACCCCAAATGGATTGAATCCGTCGCTTGATAGACCCAGTCTTACATTTCTGCAATCTTCGGAAATAGACCCAGTCTTACATTTTTGCAATCTTTGGCAAAACGAGGATAAATTTTATCAACATGCTTCCAAGCTAAAGCATCAGCAGGATGTCTCAATTTACCATCGTCTACTCGATCATCCTTATGCCACCTCATATTCTTTGACGTTTCCTTGTTCATGTATAATCTTCGCAATCTAGGAGCTAATGGAAAATGTCGAAGCACTTTGACTGGAATTTTCTTCTGTGTTATCCCTATCTCCGTTGTAATCCTTGTTGAAGAATTTGTGCGCTGTTTCCACCTAGAAACTCCACATGTCGGACACTCTTGAAGGTCTTTATTGGCTTTGTGGTACAAAATACAATCATTCGGACATGCATCAATCTTATTATAATCAAGACCCAGAGCAGAGACAATCTTCTCAGCTTGATAAGTTGTTTGGGGTATGCTATTCTCTCCTCCAGGGATTACAGTCCGAAGCAAATCAAGAAGCATTTCAAAATAATTATCTGACATACCGCTAAGTGTCTTAATATGAAGGAGTTTCAGCATAAATGAAAATCTGGAGTACTCGGTACATCCCTCATATAAGTCCTTTTCACTATCTTCTAGTAGCTCCATTATTCGCTTTATTTCTGCGGAGGAATGCATATCATCAATATTTTCGACACTCGCGACACCTCCTACCTCTTCGGCTTCAACTTCGTTATCATCTTCACTTTTGTCTCCAATATCATCCTCGACATTATCATCAACATCATATTCTGTAGGTCGAGGAAAAATATCATTCAACAGTGTTTCTGTGTCATCTATTCGTTGGCCACCGGACGTACCAACATGCATATTTGGATCATCATCTTCAGTGATACCCTCCCCATGCCAGTTCCAGTATTTATATTTCTCATCAAAACCTGATTTTATTAGGTGAATCCGTATATCATTTCTATTCAGCAGCTTCAAATTCCTACACTTACAACAAGGACAGTACATAGCACCGCTTCTTAAATTTCTCGGATTCATTTCCGCATAACGCATGAAGGCTTCACATCCCTCCTTGTATCGTGTGTCGCATATATAATTATACCTAGGGATATCTATCCATGACTTGTCAGGAATTATCCTCATCTGTAAATTATATATAAATATTAAATACGATTAGTCTCACAACTACTAATACATCCATTACTCTTATACATTCAACACACATCAAACATACGTTCATATATCATTTAACAATATGAATATTTATCTACATAAAATATATATAAAACATACGTAAAAACTAATTACACTAATCTTGCGGCTGTCATAGGAAGGCTTCTATCCATTAAGAATATAGTAGTGCTTACATCCAACTTCATATACTTTGTATATTTTCATTTCTTGAAAATTTCGGCAGCACCTACCCGCTGTTCTCCCTGTACACTGTGCGGATGTTATTATACGTATCAGTAATAACCCGAAACGCAGAACAACATACGCTTATTGTACACGGAGAACAACGAATAGGTGCTGCCAAAACTTTCAAGAATGAAAATATACAAAGTATACAAAGTTGGATGTATGCACTACTATATTCCTAACCCGTCCGAGAAGGACAGATCCAATAATTACGAATTTCAGTACCAATTTTTTATTCCTATAATATAAAATAAACGCTCATTTTTGGGAGAAAACTTCGTCTCCTACCCAAATCTGAGTCGTATATCATATATTATAAGTCCAAATAATTGGATGTAATTATTGGACGGAAGTCTAGGGATAACGTTATTTTTTTATTCACCTAAATTGGATTATAACACATTAGAAAAATTTATAATGTGTTATATATCACTCTATTTTTTAAAAAAAATTATTTCACATATTTTCACATTACAAACTTAAATAATCACACATACTTATAGCACGAATGAAACTTAAATGAGTATAAACTTGTAAGTGTTTAAAACTCAATAATGATTACTAGTGTTGTTCAAATGAATTAACATGTAGTTGAGTTAGGGTTTTCAGAATTTAACTCGTTTATTTTTTATCATAATTAGGGTTTTAAACCAAATTCAACAATAAATAATAATAAAATTGAAATTTCTAAAGCTCAGTAGAAAAATCATACCTTTTAAACTGATTCAACAACGGACACGCCGAGGAGGCTCGGGAGGGTGGGGGTCGGGAGGGGGGCTGCC
>NC_033798.1:54539895-54577293 GCF_001876935.1 Asparagus officinalis | reverse complement strand
CTTTTAATATCCGCTGAAGATCAGTACAGTCTGTAACTGTAAAACGCACCAGAAAGGGAAAATGGCCAATTAAGTGGTATAAGGAAGCTACGTATAGGGATTACCGGGGGATGAGGGAGTCAAGGGTGTGAACTGTGGATGAGACCCATAGTATCATTGGAACTGGGGATCAGCAATCCCCAACACTACCAACTCTAGTTTTAACCAGATAGGCACACCTGAGTGAACTTTGTTGCCCTCTTTTACCCTCAGATGAGAGATCCACCGCCCCGCCCGCACCCCCCCCCCCGATGTCGACCGCACAAACAGGCAGTATACACGGCGTATAATCCACAATTAACGCTAAGAATTCAATATGTTTTCGGTGGTTTAGCTCTCGTTGTGTGGATGTCGATTTCACTAACTGGGTGCGGCACAATTCACGTTTAGGCGCTCGTTAGGGGACACAGGAAGCCTTCTTCATCCTCAGCGCCTCACCCTTCCTTCACGTCTTCTTAATTCTGGTGAGGATTCATTGCTATCCTGGAATTCTGGTGATACTGTTCTTAAGCATTTGCCTAGAGTTTGCTTGTTGGCACGTGTCTGAAGTATTGTGTTTTTAGCGCACACCGGTCACTTCAACAACGGAGAAATGCAAGGTTAGATTACTTACATGCTGAGCAGGTCCATACTTCTGTTATAACGTTCAAGGTAAATAATTTATCCTTTCCAAAAGTTTAAGACCATATGAGGAGAATGAACAATATGGCATAAGGATAGGTTTAAATTATATAGATAAATTAAGCATACTATCGTTCTTTTAAAAAAAATAGGGCTTCATCAATATTTTATAGTTGTTACCCAACAAGTGTAACTTACTGTTAAGTTAGCACATAGGCTCCTTACGTTTTAACGACTTAGGATAATGTTAGGTTTGTGGCTTTTGAGACTCTAAATAGAAGCTTACGCAAGGCTGCAATCGATGTTGATTGGGCGCTGCTTTTGCTGAATCATGGAGATTACAGATTTTGGGTAAAGCTTTCTACCCTGGAGGAGGGTTGGAAAGATTGCGAGTACTTGGGGGTTTGGGTTCTCAAAATTAGGCAGCTAATGCATTGAAGGCAGGAGACCTCCCTCTCACTACCGCCGGAACACAGACTCAGCCCGCCTGCAAAGGACATCTTCTAGAGCGCTGAGCCAAGATCTGTCTTGCCCAGGCTGGATCTTGCCTCCATATGACTCGTGCAACCCCAGCCCCCGCTCCATAGGTTTCTGAGGAAGACAAAGGAAAAATATTGACGTGAACACTTTCTCGTAGAGTTAAATTCAACCGGCTCTTACTTATTACAGCACCAAGAACTTCTATCTCCAGCGAACTCAAGCGCGCTCCTCTATCTGAGCAATCTCCGACAAACCCAAGTCGCATTTCGCCCTTCTCAATATTGTGTTTGTTAATAACACCCCGATTCTACAACCGCCGTAATCTCACACTTTGTACAACACAAATCGCCACTAGACTTCGGTCCCCATTCACATTAGAGTATCACCTCTACCACGCAAATTGAGCGACATGAAAATGCCCCACACACGCACACTCTGCTCTCGCACCCAAAAAAAAATATAGGACAAACCATCAATCAGAGTGATAGATTGTGATGGATACACAGCAGAACATTTCATCCAGCAGCTTTGACCTAGGGATTCACTCCACACGCACACTCACATGCACGCAAATTTAACACGTTACAAAACTCTTCATCGTCGCACCTCTCTCGCTCGTGGAAAGTCTGTAAGCGGGGACACGTGACATGAAAATGCAAATAAATGGGCATCAACGAACAACTTAAGATTCAAACTCACGCATCGAGAATTTAATTTGAACTTCCTATGACGGCCAGTCCCACACACTCTCCCTCACTGACGCTCTGCTCACTCACACATCGCTCCACTCACGCACTCAACCATTGACTGGGCTCACTCGCGCTCTGCTGCGCATGAAAAACAAACTGTATTTAGAAAATAGAAGACAAGAAAGACTGCACAGTTATAACTTAGAAAGTTAGAAGCTAGATGGAGAACTCTCATATGACAGTGCAGTTCACAGCCATTATTTCTACTTTTGATGGATTGCCACTGACAGATTGTGAATCAACGAAAACTACACTATGAACTAGGCTGAGTTGTGGATGTAAAAACCAACTGTATTCGAACAATAAAAAGAATGTCAGTTTAACCCTTAGAAAATTACCCTAATAGACGCTGGATGGAGAACGAGTCCGCCGCTTTGCGAAAGGTACCAGCTTCGTTTTAAGGCAATAGTACGTAACCTTCACTAACTAGCAGATTTCCATCTAAAACGGCATCAAATGATTTCCATGGGGGTATAAAGTACTACACGACCACTACAACCAAATAACTGAGTTGCAAAGAGCAGTTCGATCTTTTTAGGACCTGTGAGAGGCAAGCACTCGCATTTCATAAGAGAAGTCCGTACAGCATTGTTTTGATCATACCCAAGTCATTGCTAAGAGTGTGAACTTTTGTCTTGGAGTTGTTCCCTCAACGTCGCAGTGGAAATTATGGTCAGTCAATAATTTGAGTCAAATTTGAATTGAAATTACAGATGTCAGTGATGTGGCAATCCAGGCTTTAAGCACGCTTGGGCTGAAGTCTCGATTCTCGTAATTTCTGTTTTCTCTCATTCATTTGCCGCAGTGAATGATACGTTTTCGATGGCAATGTTCCCTCACTAACTAGTGTCAAGTGAACCACGAACATCATCCTCAAGGAGCATCTATCAGTTATTTTGCATCAAGAACATAAATTTAATCTTACATCTACCGCGGGTGTCGCTCCATTCTTTACATTGCAGTCCTCTGCGAATGAATTTCCATGCATCGAGCTGCAACCAAAAATAAATCTGACAACTTAAATCATCCACTACAAACAAAAATTGTAAGAATTTCCTTTAGAAATCAATTCTTTTTTATAAAAAAAATAAATAACAGGGAGAATTGCCAGGATATACCAACTACTCAAAGTATTGAAACTTCACTTAATAGAGTATCGTTCTTACTGAGATTTTTTGCAGAATCCCAATTGGAATGAATGAGTGAAAGGTTGGCATCAACTTCCTGTCCATCACAACAAAAGACTAGGAGTTTCACGAGATAGATTTTCCCGACAAATAAGGAAATCATGTCCAGCGAATTTCTGCTTAAGAAACAGAAGAGAGAAGATCAGAAATTGCTCTTTCAGAAAAGGAAACAAACAAGAGGCAACTTTTCTCCAAAAGCATAAATAAAATTCTTTAGTTAAACATGCTAACATTTAATACCTCTCCGATATTTAGTAGCTTGCAATTGCTTCTTCTGGTCCAGCTTGTTGCCCCACCCCAACAAAGATGTCTGACGGCAGTCAAGAGATGAATACGTTTTCAGTACATAGAATCATCTGGCTGAAGTTGTATATCTCTGTCACTGGCATTGGCAGAGATCCAAATTTGTTATCAATTATTCACTATTAGTGACAGAGATGCAACTTTACAATTATCAAGGCCATAAGCCAAGGTTATCTCACTACACACACTTTAGATTGGCCTGGATGAACCCGATATAATACGCAGCACAGCATGATCCATGTACAAGTAAGGAGAAACCGTTACAGTAGGAACGAATAGAAGCAAATGAAGTTCTTCCAGAACCTCTTACCTCTCGAGTCAAGTGCAAGAGAATAGATGGGATCATTGTTCCGGTTCTTTAACAGTCTTCTGACTGGGATATACATTTCCTCCCAGTAAACTCGCAAAACTGTTTCACGCTTTCAGTTCCTTCTTTCAGTGTTTGCACTGTAATGTTTCGGCTGTAAAATCAACACAGACGAAGAAAATAAGTTTAATGTAGGTCTGAGGTAACTGGTTATCATAGGTTCATTAGTTATATTTTCTTGCGTATGGAAGGAAACAAAATCATTTCCTTCTATAATTTTGATAACGCTTAGGTCTTCCAAAATCCTTGCAAAAAACTACAAGAAGCAATCCATAAAAGTTTCTTTTCCATCTTGATAAGCAATGCTATAAATTTATCTATGTAGCTTGTAAGACTATGTAATGAAATTTAAGTGGCCAGATTAACTTTAACATGGATTTTAGAATGAATGCTCAATCTGAAAATTTAAAAATGCAGAAAATGACCGCGACTCAACAAAGACTCTAGGAGGAAAATTTTGAAACATAAAGTATGACTTCAACTTGTCAATAAACTCCGGCTGACCTTTGAACTAAGTATAAGAAGAGGATTGTTTCCATATACACCCCACTTAGTAGCTTTTGCTTATTTTACCCTCAAAAACTTACTGCGTGTCTGCCCTCCAAAAACATTAGTCGATATCTATGACTTATCATAACAACTATGCATTAATCTAATATACTTATCTTTAGATTTTTATAATATATAATGCTAATTACAATTTATTTTGATTAGGAACTTAAATCATTTAGTAAACAGAAGCATGGATGTGGCATCAGTTTATAGATTGATTTTTCAGGCGTCTTATTCGTACAGTAATAAGCTCTTTCCTTTTATTAACTATTGAGTACTTTCCAAGTTAATGCAACATTATAATTTAAACCCTTGCAATATGTTAAGGCTTTCCCTTAGCCATGATAAAGTCTGCTCTGCGATGTTTGAAATGAAATCACCATGTAAAGACTTGAATTAAAGAAACAATAATTAAAACCTTCATTTTCACTCATTTAAGCTTTATAGTTAGCAGAATTAACAAAACATATAACTATTTAGTAAATAGAGTAGTGTTTTTTTCCATTCAGAATGAGACACACTGAATTAGAATCTTTGAAGAACTAATGAAAATCGGAATTACTGTAATCTGTGAGAACTACGCGTTAAATTGATAATTAGGCACACTTTATAAGCTGACTACTGTTATTTCTAATGCAGATTATAAGACCAGTATAAGATACCTTTATCAAGATCAAGCTGTCTTTCTACGAGCTCCTGTCATCGGTGTTTGGTGAGACTCCGCCAAGCTATGTAAAAACATGTCGTTGCCCTATGAAGTTATACTTACAATTAGAAGCATCTCAACACGACGCCTACCTGGTCACGTATAGAGAAAATAAGCGCGTTTTATCATAAAGCAAAAATGTTTTGGATTTGCATTAATGCAGTGTGGGTTCGAAATTAGTATCCGGTTCTATGGAGACAGAGGAAAGTAAAGCAGACAACAGTACCAGGTTCAACTTGAATTGCTTGGCATATTAATACTGGTCCAGAATGTGACTCGGAAAAGAGCAACGCCATCCTTCCTGTATGGTTTATCGTCTTCAATGGCATTTGTCTTTTCAATAAATTCTTGTATCGCAGAGCTCACACACCTGTCATTCCAGATAATAAACACTGTTAGCAAGTTTTCAGTTAAGGGGACTATAAAAGAACCATATTAAACCAGAAGGCGGCACCCCTTGGGCATTTTATAATACATTTTTAGGAAAAAATAAGCCTTGAATACAATAAAGCTCTGGAAGCTGAAAAAAAATTTGAACTTGGTTTCCTTTCCTTCATAACGGCGAGATGAAAGACGTGAACCAAGAACCATTAGATCATATCTTGAGAAAAGTTGCCATAATATTTTTTTAAAAATCAATCAGTGTACTGAACAAGACCCACGTGACTTCAAAGATTTCAACCATCTTCTAGCAGTGAGTAGCTGCAGTCCTCTCTCCTGTATTTTAAAGCATGCTTCAGATAATGTCTAGTAATAATCTTCTTGTTACCCATTTAATGTCATTGATTCATAACAATATTAGTCACTGTAAATACTAATATGGTTGGGTGTTACTAATCTACTCTGCAAATAGAAGCGCATTTTGAACCCAAAATTAAGACACCACATGCCATTCGCATTCACGGAAGTTGTTTCTAGACGCTTACTTTACTGCATGAGTATGTATTAATTGTTTGCTTTACTCAACACTCTTCTTCCCAAACCAGTCCCAACAAGATATTCTCTGTTCTTCTCCAGGATATGAGTATTGAATAGATATAGCAGTCTGCGCGCTGTAGAACTCGTCGAACTGGTCAGAGGATGAAAGAAGAGTCTATCTCATTGCCATTTTAGCACTATATGTTAGCAGAAATTTACTTTTGCCGGAGCATCCAAAATTAAAGTCAATGGCAGCAGGGTTCCTTCCTTGGATGAAATTATTCCAAGATGCTAAACTCAACTTGGGCTATCATCGATAGATTATCAGTAATCGCTGAATGACGCGGCTAATAGCTTTGAGAATGTGATAGTCAACATTGAACTATACAGATGCATCAACAGTACCTTGCAGATTGCTGTGCAGTCACTGACGGTTGAAGGTTCTCCTTTAGCGAGGAGCAGGCTTTTCATAGTCGCCTTCCGAATTACACCGTTGTGTTTTAGGCAGGCTAATAATAGCAGAGAAGATATAAATAATTTAAACAATTTCGAAGTACTTATAACAGAAATTGAAAAAAGGGTCAATACAGCAAGAAGATAAGGTTGGCGAAGCTGTGTTAGCAGCAACTTTGCTTCTGGCCATCCTCAGATAATGGAAATATCAGTTGTTTGAGCATGAAGGCAAATTTTTTGAACGGAAAACACAGTCTCAAGCCCTCTACTACACGAATTACTAATGAGCCTGTGGCCGCCGAGGGACTATGGAAGCAATTCCGCACATGAGAAATAAGATGTATTGGAATTGATCAAAGAAACCTAGAAACGATTGAAAAGAGAAGGATGAGATAATACTTCTGCAGCAGTGCTTGCGGTTTTTTCTCTCTTGAAGAGATGTATTTCCTGCCCTCCAACCAAAAACTTCAACCCGCAATCCAGGGCAGGTAAGCACTTGTTTTGTATTTGACAATTCTCTTGTCAAATGGATCAGCCAGCAACTGGGGGGCTGGCTGTCCTTTCTCAACACTAGAAGGAAAAGTTTGTCTAGAAAATACCAAGAAATACATTTTGGGGGGGGGTCAAGATAAAAGTTTTTTAGAAAAGAGATTTGGAGATGAAAAATTCTAAGTGTGATGCAATGTTGAGGGGTTTCTGCTTGACAGAACTCGCGCCATACCAAGAGAAGATTTACAGAAGGTGTCCAGGCTTGATATGATTCTCAGCCGCTGAACTTTCCTTGAAGAGGAGCAAACACCAAACATCCCAAATTCCGCAGCCCGCATCAGCCATCAACTTCCATCCTCTGTTTAAAACTGTAAGCAATCAACACAAGACTCTGCCTGCCTCAAACTCCAAGGGCCTCTAATAAATTCAATTAACCACAACTGCCACTTCACACTGTTCCTCATCGATAAGTATCCTTGATGTATGGAACCCTATTCAAGAGGATTTAGCCTCTCCTGGAATCGATGCAGTTGGACATTGATGTGAAAATTGGACTTGGTGTCTAGCATAAATATGTCGTCGTGATTGAGAGATGAATCGAGGCAAAAGGAACCTGTCATTACAAACAATTCGTTCAAGACACTTCCTTTGCGCATCTCAAGAGTTAAATTTTGTGTGAGATTTGACTACATATCTACTTGCCTCTTTTACATGGAGCAACGTGCTTCCCTCTCTCGCAAACATATCAAACGAGTCTCATGCTCATGTTCTGTTATTTCCGGTTGTTTGACGCACAGATGAGACTGCCACCCCCGGGTGGTGTGGCTAGAATACATCGGCTTGAAATATGAGAGGAAGTTTTGGTGTCTCATGACCCTTGCCTCACGGTATTGGACGCAGTCGAGCCTCCAAGGCTGCATCCAGTTCAATGTCTTGATGAGGCAGTACCCGCTTGCATCCTAATTAATATTTGAAAAACGCAAAATTGTGACATGACGCATCAAATGTGACTGCTAGGGAAGGAAAAGTATCAACAACTAAAACTATATATGTAACTAGACCGGATTAAGCACTAACGCTGACTAGCTTATCTTTCCCAGCCATAGTGGATATCGTGATGAAAACACATTTTCAAAAGCCTTGTCTGCTACCATAACAAAAGCTAAAATCTTGAGAGCAAGGCAATATTAATCTAAAAGATGAAACTGATGCAGTTGTAATTACAAAAAAAGAATCCAAGACGCACAGGACAAAAGAGCTGGCGCATACCATATATTACAAAAAAAAGGATACTAGCAAAAGTACGATAGTAGAAAAGAATGTTGTACAATGGCAAAGGCTAAATATAAGTCAGCTCCATAGAGTTAAGAAGAGGATATTTCACGCTAGAAATATCTTCGATGCGGAAATACTACTGCACAACGCATGGTCAGACATTGAATGTCGTAATCGTTGAGCGACAGTTTTACCTTGAGAGGCCATGATTCAGCACAGTCTATACAAAGAAAGCTCATGCGCACTTCTGATACATTAAACAATGGTTTTGAGCAAATATCATAACATAGAATTTTATAGATAACTGACCACCAGAAGCAAGCTGGAAGCTCTTAAAAATTACTGCAAGTTAAAATTACAAAGATGCTTGATTAAAAAGAAAGAAATGCATCCGCATAAGGCTTATATCTTCATTCTAGTAACCGACCAGAAGAGATCACACTAGCATCTAACATGTAGTCATCGAGTGACAGGATCAAAGACCATATCAATGTTCAGGTAACAGCACAACGGCAGTCCATTTACATTTACTTTTACAATACAGTATACCGCAAGGACTTAAGGGCACTCATATAGGTATGGGCTCCACTTAATTATAAAAAAAAGACAATCTAATGTAAACTTAACGCCTAACACAACATCCTTCAGAATGACATATGAAATCTTCCAGTGAAGAAACTTCGCCATATGAGACTTGTCGGAGCGGAACAGGTTGAAATTTTCAATTCGCCATATCTCACATTCGCAGCTGTGTGGGCTGTCAAGGAACATATACTATCCCAGGTATTACCAATAGGCGTCAAGAGGAAACATAGCAAGACTTGAATACCACACAAAGAAAAACAAGGCTCTTGCACGTTGATTAAGAAAAAGAATACATAATATTTCATAATTTTTTTAGGGCTCAGAGTAACGATGAGCATGCCACGCACTTGAGGCTTGCTCTACAGCCTCTAACATATCCTGCTTACAAATTTCAGCCGCTCTTCCCAAGTATGCATGTGACCTTAAAAAAAGAAGGGAAAAAGGTATTCTCTTCTTACTTTCAGGTTTTCTTCCTCCGAAGGTGGCTACAAGGATTGTTTTTCGTCCATTCATCATCTGATTTTAACAGGTTTCGTTCAAGTTCCTAAATTTGTATCACCAGCCTCTAATCCACTTTCGCATAGATTTCTTCAAGAGTAATTACGCAAATAATCAGAACAGTGTTGATAAAGTGCAAAGCTTATTCCTCGTTTCTTTGCCACATTTTCTGGATACTAAAAAATAACATCTCAATCGTGTCTGAAGTAGAAGTTTGTACAAAGCGGACGACGCGTGATTGCATAAGTCCAAGCAAATAAAAATCTAGTAGTCAACTGAAAACAATCAACTTAAACGTAGAACAAATTAAAGGATAAACGCCTTTTGTCCGCCTCCTTGAAAGCAGAATCGGACCATCCCTCATGGAACTGCCATGTTATCCTTTGGCTTTATAAAAGGTGTTTGCTGATTTGCTCGAAGAAGGAACCCAGATGGTTCTGCATGAATAGATATTATAGTCAGTCTGAGCAGCATAAACATTCATACTGGCAATTCAACCGAGTAAGCTATAAGAATTCAGATTTTCTAAATAGGGAAAAAAAAAGCAAATGATCCCCATGCAGGCAGAGTAGTGAAATTTTCAAAGGCAAACATACACATGACTAATTCCCTAGCGAGCCTAAAAAGAATTCAAATTTTGACTCGAGAAACACGAAACGCAAGCGGATTGACCATTCCTGGAAAGAATGACCGCCATAATTGGAAGGGGATGAAGCAAATGAGGACGCTATCCACGACGTTAAATATGGCGCGATTATTTACAAGGTGAATTTCATTCATCCGAAATTGAAGGAAAACATAAACACCGCAATCATTGGGCTTCTTCTGTTCTTTCAGCACCAGCGATATAATGAGTAAAACCTTCCCAGGCAGCAAAAATTGTGAAACCCAAGTAAGCATCACCTTCGGTTATCATCCCAGGAGAAAAAAACAGTAACATCACATCTCATCAGCCAAAAGGTCCTCCCACATGAATGCCAAGTGGTTTAGCCAGAGAAACACTCAAGTGCTGGGAGGCAGCAGCAACAATCCGAAACCCACATGCTTATCACCACGCCTGCTTTAAAGCACGAGCAAGAATTTTAAAATTCTTGGTGTCAAATGTTTCGCATATCATGACATGAACAAAACATATTAGCTTCCAGCATCAAGACGATAGGAAAGAATGCAGACTTCTGTGGACTTGTCCACAGCAAAGGGTTGGGAAGTAAAATATAAGCAAATGATACTCTGCCAGCGGAGCGAGGATAGAGAATCTCCAAGGAGGCTCTACAATGACACATTGAAGAGCATTAGAACTTGTAAGAATGAGAAAACGACTATCATGTAAGGCGTCAATAGCATAATATCAAATACCGCTATGAAGAAGAAACTAATGATATGTTTTTGAGCAAAAAGAACTCAAAGGGCACTGGGACACCGGCGAGGAAATAAAGATTTTCCCACGGCGCCGGTCAAAGAGATCCAACTACAGAGAATCGTAAACTCAGCAGAATTTCTTGTATCGAATTTCAAATTCGACTAATCATCAAATTTTATTCGGCTCTACAGGAATCTTTATACCATCTAACAGTGAATTATTTTTAAAAAAAATCAAAATTTATACACAGTTCAGCGAGCCAAGCTTGCGTTCAATAAACCAGTACCCAAGAAGATGTGATATAAATGGCGGGTGTGTGTGAGTGTTTGTGTGTCGTTTTCATGGAGAGCCAAACCCACACGTGCAACAATAGGGAAAGAGCAACCGGAAATACAAGTGTGCGTAGGAGACTTTAGCAACACACACAGATTACCCCGTCCCTTTCCTAATAAGTAATACTCATTTTTCTGCGCTCGAATTAAACACTCACTCCTACCAATAAGCGTGCTGGGATGGATACTTGGAATTGATCTGAGTGAAAGGAGAAAGCGAGCTTTGAATATTACATTAGATGGATTGGTGGGATTCAAATTAAACAGAGCGAATGATGAGGGTCTAGCGGCTTATACTACGGTTTAGGGCAACGCACTCTGAGAGTGATAACAAATAAGATAAATAAATAAATAGACTAGAGTAGATAAATAAAGAGATACTCAGTGTAGTGCGTGTGTTGTTTGCGCCTTGCCTGGAGTGTGAAGTGGATTTTGTTTAGTGAGTGGAAAATGAGGAGATAGCGAAAGAGGAGGATATATTCAGAGAGTGAACGTGGTGAAAGGATTTTGGACTGAGAGGTGGACAGGTGTGGCAGTGTGTGTGTGTAGTTTTATAATCGGACCGGTGTTTGGAGTCGTGTGTGTTATAAGAGTCGACAATCGGTACAGCGATCAGTTGTCGTGCTTTTGTAACTCACACAAAAGCTAAAATTTTTGATGTGTGTGGTCGCAGGTGGGTGTGACAGACTGGCTGGGCAACACTGCAAATAAAAACACAGGAGTTGACGTGTCTACCATTTATCGATTGGTATGATAGATGGGTTGTTACGGTGTCATCGCAGCTAAATAGATACCCCAGTATAGATATAGATATATAAGATAGACTAGGCCGACTTTTTTTATTTCTTTTTTTAACCGGACACCCTTTCCTTCGTATATGCGTCAAAGAGCATCAGGCCACAATTGCCGCTGTCAGGCGCGAGGAGTCTTAGTGGGTCCCGGGTACGATAGCAGTGCGGGGCCGGATATCATATTATACATTGGTCACATAAGGTGGATATGAGATCAAATAGAGATCACACACCGGCGACGCTGGCCCAAGGCTGGGGATGTAACAAGTTGACACAAAAAAGCAAGAGAGTTTTAGATAGGGTCGTGGCATCCCGCAAAAAAATAAGGAGGCCTTTTAAAACCGAAATTCTCCGAGAGTCTAATCTTCGACAAACCGCGCGCTCAAATAATTATAGTGAGGGAGGGGAAAATCATGCAGGCCCCGCTATTAAATCTTTTTAGGGGTTAGCTTTTTGTTGCTTGGTGGTCATTTTTCCAAAACTAATTATAAAATAAAAGCACGAGATATATTGTTTTTCGCAGGAAACAAAAAGCTGGTGTCATAGGAAAATTTATATATATTTTTGTTTAGACTAAATTACACGCACAATACCCTGTTGCAAACGAACGTATTAGAACATATACTGTCGGGTGAACGTAATAGTTTTTAAAAAAAAACTCACCACCCTCCGTGTACCCAGTCGTCTCGTCCCATGCCCTTGCTTGTCCGCCTCACCCACTCAAAACTGCTATTGTAGCATTTGCAGTGTGGTATGAATAGTGAACTCTTGTGTTCTCGGCCATTTCTATACCGAGGAAGTATTACTATCTGAGAGCGCCTCCACTCTCTCTTTTACCTTACTCATGGGTGCGCCGTTCGCCTTCTTCCGTCATGTTCCTACCTGGCATACCTCACATCCCCCCGTACTTCCTTCTCCATGGCAGTGTTCCTACGTTCTCCCGTCTCAAAGATCCTTGCGCGTGCAACATCGAGATACTTACTCTTTCCATCACTCGCTTCTTTTCTACCCTCCTTTGCGTTCCACATTCAACAACTATGACAAGCCCTAAGATAGGTCTTGTACAAGGGTGTGAATTGACTTTCCGTTATTTTCATAGTATTTGGCTCCTCTTCCAAACCTCCCCACAAACCCATACGCTATAGCTGGACTGTGGCTGTTTATCCCGCCATGACGACACTCCCTCAGTATGCGACCCCATAATCATTATTGTCCCGCTCCCCCTCGAAAGGGCCCCTCTTAATTTCGAATGTTCAAGCCCTCCTGTTTTTTTCAAATTATTCCCATTATTCACCGCGAACTAGGAAGGTGCACAATCAGACTTGGGATGTTGTGCGAGCGCTGCAGTGATGGTCCACTCGTTGAAGGAGATTCTGTCCTGAGTCGATATACTTAGAGATTTAAGTTGGCGTTTAAGCGAGCATGGAAGTTCATGTGATTCGAGAGGTTTATGTGACGTGACATATATTATTATTTGATACTTTTGGTATATTAATTATCTTATTATTGTAATACCTGTCATAAAAGATGAAACCGTGCTTCGTAATCAACATGTAGAATACTTTATCATGAACATCACATGTTTTATATTTCTTCACGCAAACATTGTCCATGTCATTTTCTCTGCACCTATATCAAATGCTCAGTCCTCTTACTCTCCAAAGCTATCTCTCTCACTCCTCCCCCTCCCGACCCCGCTCCCGACCCCCTCCTCCGGCCTCCCCCCAACCCCCTCCGACCCCCCTCTTCCGGCCTCCCCCCTGCCCCCGACGGCAGCCCTCCCGCCCCTCCTGACCCCATCCTCACTTCGGCCTCCAACCTCGCCTCCCCGTTCCTCCCTCCATGCCCCCTCCTCCGGCCTCCCCCCAAGCCCCACCTCAGCCGCCCCCCTTCCCGACCCCACCCTCCTCCAAGCCCCCCCTTCCCGAGCCCTCATACCGCCCCTCCTGATCCCAGCCCTCCCCAGCCTCCCCACCTCCCTCGCCAGCCCCCTCCGGACCCTCCTCCGCTCCGCCACCCCTTTCCCCGAGCCGCCCCCATCCCCTCCCCTTCCTCACCTCCATCCCCCCTCGCCCCCCTGCAGGCAAGCCCCCCCCCCCTCCTCGCAGCAGCCCTCCCTCCCCCCTCCCCCCTTCCCTGAGCCCGCGCCATCCCCCACATCCGGCAGCCCCCTCCCCCCTTCCTGAGCCCCTCAATACCTCCCCCCATCGACAGCCCCCTGCGCCCCCTCCTCCGGAGCTCCTCCCTCGACCCCTCCCCCCCTCCCCCCTTCCCTGAGCCCACCATCCCTCCCCCATCGCAAGCACCTCCCCTCGCAGAGCACCCTCCCATCCCCCCCCTCGGCAGCCACCTCCCCCCAAATCGGCACAACCTAGACGGAATTTCCGTCTAGGTTGCCTCAACCTAGACAGAAATTCCGTCTAGGTTGACTAGTCAACCTAGACGGAATTCCGTCTAGGTTGACTGTTCCGTCTCGTTTGTCAAACTAGACAGAATGTTCCGTCTAGTTTGATCCAAACTAGACGGAACAATCTAGACGGAAATTTTCCGTCTAGTTTGCTCCAAACTAGACGGAATTTTTTTCCGTCTAGATTGTTCCGTCTAGTTTGATCGATTTTCTACTAGTGATTATCAATAATTTCGAAAATTATTGTATTAAGAGTTACTACCTAAATGTAAAAATTAGTAATAATCAATATTTATTTGGTTTTTCGTGTAATATTGATCTTGAATTTTTCACTCTTCAGAGGTAACGATGAACGATTGAATTGTAATTCTCTGTTCTTATGATGGGAAGATTAATTACCTCGAAAATAATATGCCCGTTTATGAAGGAGGCACGACGAGACCGTTGTTCATAACAAAATCGTGTACTTTCGATGAGTTGGTTAATGAATTACACAAACTTACATTAACTAACTCACGTGAGTATCACCTCAGTGTGGTTTGCAATTATCCTGTTGTGGGGAACAGAACAAGTGGCATTCAAATATCAAGTGGCTACGATATGTGCAATAGAAAAATATGTTTATGAACAAATACGAGAGAGAGGATCAAGTTCACTTCACGAGCCGCACATGATTGGATCGAAACTAGTTTGGGTCCAAACAATGTTGATAAGTGGGCTTTATATGAGGATGGCGGCAAACAGTTCTGTATGATGACTACGAACGCGTCTGAGAGCTTCAATGGCGCGCTCAGGGGAGCACGCGGCATGCCAATACAGGCACTAGTTGCTAAAACTTTTTACAGGCTTAATAAATTCTTTGTTCGACGTCGAGAACTTGGTGAAAATATGCGCTCCCAGCTAACACCGAAGGTTGATGAAATGCTAGCGGCTCGGATTGTACAAGCTCGGTCATTTCAGGTTGTACGATACAGTTTTAATGAATGGGAGGTGCTCGAGGGAATAACCCATAGAGAAAATCGCTCTTACAAAGTCAATATGTTGGTGGATCACACTTATACGTGCACTTGCAATGTACCGCAACTACAATGGATTCCTTGTTCACATGTTGTAGCAGCTTGCTCCGACCTACAGGGTGGTGCTCGCATTTCACATTATGAACTTGTCGACGCTTGGTATTCTGCATACAACTATCAACAAACGTACAAAGAGTGTTTTCGTCCACCATACGATAGTCGACATTGGACACAAGATGGGCCACGGATATTACCTCCATTGTGTAAAAGATCGGCGGGGCGCCCTCGTTCTGTGCGTATTAGAAATAGTATGGATGACGGACGTGAAGGAGCTAGGAGGAGAAATAAGTGCAGTAGATGTGATCAACCGGGTCACAACAAAAATAGGTGTCCAGTTAGTATTAGGCGTTGATTTGTATTATGTAGTGTTTTGCACTATGTCATTCGTATTTGTTATCTTTGAAGCGTATGATACTCGTTATTTGTAATATGTTCTGTATGATACTGTGTTCATTTCACCCATGCATTTCCATTATGTAGTGTTTTGTGTTATGTCAGATCACCTTTAGCATTCATATTTGTTATCTTTGAAGCGTATGATACTCGTTATTTGTAATATGTTCTGTATGATACTGTGTTCATTGCACTCTGTATATATGCTCATATTTTAATCACAGGTCTATTCATTATGGATCCGGGACCGAGACGCCCCGACGTTTTGACCCTCCAGGCGAGCCACGTTTCAGATTATATTGGCTCAGTACAGGTAAAACATCTTTTGTATATGCTAGTTAGCATTGGTACTAATTTTAATTTTTCACATTATACTTAATCAAATTTTTTGACGTGCAGTCCGTACCTGATATTACCATGATCGAGCATTCCCAGAGCCATTCAGCTTGGGTCATTGAGGATGAGAGAGTTCTAGCGCTGATCTCTCAGGCTGGTTTTCGGGAGTGTTCGACGGTTCCATATATCAGGCTTGATTGGTCACTTATCACTGCTTTGATTGAGAGGTGGAGGCCAGAGACCAATACCTTTCACATGCATATAGGGGAGTGCACCATCACTTTACAGGACGTGGCTGTCATACTTGGGCTTCAGATCGATGGGCCGGCAGTTACGGACACCGATGATCATAGTTGGCCGGAGGTATGTGCCCGGCTTCTTGGACAGGTTCCGGACTTGAGGAGTGGTGCGATGAAGCTATCGTGACTTCGTCAGACATTTCAGGGCGACATACCAGAGGATGCCAGTATGGAGACGCTCCAATTCCATGCTCGGGCTTACATATTGCACATGATAGGGTGCGTGCTCTTTCCTGATGCGAGCAAGACCCTTGTACATGCACGATGGCTGCCGTTGCTAGAGGATTTTGGAGTATGCGAAGCACTGTCGTGGGGGGTGTTGGCATACTTGTATCGAGAACTGAGTAGAGTATCCCTGATGCAGAATAAAGAATTCAAGGGATGCTGCACATTAATACAGATTTGGTCATGGGAGCGCATTCATATTGGACGCCCTACTTTACTTGTGCACCGTGACCTACAGGGGCAGTTTCCTTAGGCGTACAGGTATAATTGTACACACAAATTTTATTCGCACTGAATTTGTACTTATATATTCTCTATTCTGCATATAGGTATAACGTGCGGTACGCTAAGTACCGATCAACGACGCGCCATCGTGAGTTTTACCGCAATGAGCTTGATGGCCTCCAACACGAACAGGTAAATATAAATCTCAAGTTGTTATGAATATTATAGTTTTGTTGTTGATACTGATAAATTTTTTATCTTATTTCAGTTCAAGTGGAGACCCTATACACCACCGGAGCTGGATATGCATTCTCTTGCACCCATCTGCCGAGATAGTCCCGACTTGTGGAGAGCGAGAGTTCCATTGATTTGTTGGGAGATCGTGGAGATGCATGTTCCTGACCGTGTGCTACGACAGTTTACGCTCTCTCAGCATGTGCCAGAGCCTGTCGAGCAGATCTCTCTTCCTGACCGTGTGCTACGACAGTTTACGCTCTCTCAGCATGTGCCAGAGCCTGTCGAGCAGATCTCTCATCGGCGGCGACCTACTTCGCACCATACCGACTGGGTCGTAGTCCGTGCGGCCTACATAGACAGGTGGGCTCACAGGTGGGATTTCATCCAGGATACGAGGCCCACGGCTGTTGACTATACCGCGTATATGGGTTGGTATTGGGATATCACACGTGATCCACAGCCCTTAGCTGGACACATGCCATGGCCACCGACCGACAGTTACATCCCTAGTGGGATGAACGAGAGAGATTACGTAAGTTTCTAAGCTAAATTATAATATTTTTTTCTTGAGTTGGTACTTAATAAATTATTTACCTCACAGTTCCGTGCTTTTGATAGCATTGAGGCTGATATTGATGCGACCGTGCTTGAGATTCAGGATCAGGTGGCGTTAGGGCTCCTCGGCAGGATCAAGAAGACCATAGCACAGGTGTTTCATAAGACTCACGTCGACGAGTTCGCAGGCCGTGAGCGACAAGTCTCGATCATTTGGGCCAGCCGTACACTCGGCGCTGTCGGCCACGTGACGATGACGAGGCACTTCGCATGCTGATGCGAGCCGCACTTCGCATGCTGACTGGAGCCGACCACTTCCGCATGCTGATGGAGACCGGCACTCTCGCATCCTGATGGCAGCCGGCACTTCGCATGCTGATGAGCCAGCCACTTCGCATGCTGATGGAGCCGGTTACTTCGCAGCCTCATACACAGCCGGTTACTCAGATATTGAGGCTCATCAGCGTGTGAGGGGGGCAGAGCAGAGGGGGCGGGGAAGAGCGAGGGGGAGGGGGAAGAGAGGGAGAGGAAGGAGAGGAGCTATATTGGGTTGTATTTGAACTTATTTTGTTAAAATTTGTAAATTGTATGAATTTTCAAATACTATACTTTTATGGATCAATTATAGCTCGATATGTGATCTTCTTGCGTATTGTTTGATTCGTGCGTGTTTAAATAATATATATATTGCAGTAATTATTGTCAACAGGTAAATATTTGTATATATGAGTTAAATAGGTCGACGTATGCATGCTGTGGAAAACCTGCAACTTCACGGGAGTTGAACTCCCGTGAAGTTGCAGTCCAAAATTCCCAGAGATCGACTCTCTGGAATGTTGGACTGTAACTCCACGGGAGTTGAACTCCCGTGGAGTTTTAAACAGAAATTAAACTTCACGGGAGTTCAACTCCCGTGAAGTTTAATTTCTCGATAAACATCACGGGAGTTGAATTTTTTTTACAAAAACCGACCTGTTTTCAGCGCTGGGCTGAAAACAGGTCGGTTTTTGTAATTATTTTCAAAAGGGATAGTTTTTTACAAATAAAATCTAAAAAAGGGTGGTTTTAAAAATTTGTCCGATGAAATTCACGTGCCGTGATAATCAATCGCTATTAAAAACGCGAACACATTACCGCGGGGTGGGGAGCGAGCCCCAAACTCGTTGCGCCGTCCATCAGAAGCCCCATCCACTGGTCCTTTCGAAATTTATCGTCACCCCCCTGCCTCGTGTCCTCCCCTCGTCCCTCGGCGTCCGCTTCCCTCTCCCTCATTTATTACCCTACTATTTTGTTATGTATCTATTTATTTTTGTATTTTATGTTGTTTTAAACCCAACACTAACGCCAAGACCCACGCTCACTCTTTAGCGCATACCGAAAATAAACGAGGATACGCAGCTTCGTTATACATAATAATAAAAAAAAATCGCTGATAATAGAAAGAGGAATCGGTAAAAGCCTAAAGCGTCCTGCCGCCTGAGCGAGTGAGAGAGAGAGAGAGAGAGAAGAGCCGTCCTCCTCGTCCTCGTCCTCGTCCTCGTCCTCGTCCTCGTCGCCTCCGGCCCATTGGAGATCTACAGGGCGGGCCCCTCGAAAGTTACCCAAAAGGGGGGAAAAAAGAAAGGAGAAGAAAGGGAAACGAAAAGGGATGGTGATGATGATGCATTGGATGGTGGAGGCGAGAAAGGGATGCCTCCCTACTTCCCTTCTCGTCGCCGATGCCCTCCTTTCTGCCGTCGATGGATCAATTGCTGCCCTCGCCTTCTTCCAGGTTTCTCTCTCTCTCTCTCTCTCTCTCTCTCTCTCTCTCTCTCTCTCTCTCCCCCCTCTACTCTCTCTCTCTCTCTCTCTCTCTCTCTCTCTCTCTCTCTCTCTCTCTCCCCCCTCTTTCTCTCGTTCTCCTTTTTCTTTCTCCAATTTAATTGATCATTCGATTCTTGGAATCCCTTCCTCGATCTCCGAGTTTGCCTCTTATTATTTCTGTCGTGCGATGTGGAATGCGGTTCATTAACGAGCAAAGTCTAGTGGCGTGTCCTGGTTGCTCAGTTATCCCCCCTAGATTTTGTTTTTTTTTGTTTCCCCATCTCGCTCTGGTAACTTGTACATATTTGTCTAGATGAAACAAGTTGATTGCTTACTATGTTCATATCAGCTCATACCTTAACTAGGATTCTAGGGAAGCTCCGGAGCTCGGATCGGGCTTGACTTACCCGAATCAAGGTCAAATCAAACCCATCGTCTTCATGAATTCTCAAATTAGTCTTAAATAAAAAAATGACACTTATCTAGAATAGAAGGGAAACAACATGCTTGTTGCCTATCAAAAGGATCTTATATTCCAAGGTTTTAAGCATAGCATAAGTAAAAAGATTAGAATACATTATGAGTAATATGGGATCAACCGGTACGATATTCATTCAAACCAAGCGGCTGTTTTCTATGCTTGTATGGGAACCTTTCATCATCAAAAAATTTAGAATACATTGAAACTGAAGGGGCATACCTTGGGTGTATCCGTCCGGATACGGTTCGGATATGATACTTACCGTATCCATACCCGCTTACCCATATCGGATATGGATACGGATACGGATATATCTCGGTGAGGAAATTTCATATCCATATCCGCTAAAATCGGATACGGATTGGGGATATATAAGCGGATATGCATGCGAATACAAACGGATATGAGAAAACTAGGTGATACAAAAGAGTTCATTAATATGTACATTATATCTAAAAAGCTTATATTACACGTCTTGATCATCAAAATTAACCTCAAATCCATAATCGAAGGAAAATATAGTTCATGTGATACAAAAGAACTATCGTAATTGAAGGATTAAAACTATCAAATCTATGAATTGAAGGATTAAAACTATCGTCACAATATGATTACTATGTATTTGGATATTTCAGATACGGATTTGGATATTTCACTACAAAACCATATCTCTAACCATATCCTATCAGCTATAGATTTGAGTAACCATATCCATATCCTAATGGATACGGTTATAGATATTTCCTGGGATACGGATACGGTTTAGCACCCCTAGCATACATACCCAGTTGTATCCGCCAACCATTAGTCTATTAATGCATATCTTACAAGGTTCAACTTCTAAGTTGAAATATCCACTCATATCATATAATTCTCATTGCCTAACCCTTTAATCCTATGCGATTCACAAGGCCATTTACATTGTTCAAAGAATTATACTGTTGTCTTTCACCACTAATGTCCTAGACAACATTCTGTGAAATTTATAATAAATAGTTTATTGCTTCGATTGTCAGTCTGTGGTAGAAGTCCTCAAAATTTTTGACGCCATCCCTTTCTCCTATAACTTTACCAATGATGTGATTTTAATGCAAAGCTATGGATTCCAAGATGTCACGTTCTATCTCAATAGCTAGTCCTAGTCACCATATTTAAAAGGGAGTTTCAAAACTTACCATAAATATTTACTACAGCATAAGCACTTAATATGTTAATGCCTTTTTGGCATTAAGATACTTGTATTTGATAGCTACATTGACACATTGCATTTTCCCTTTTTCCAGAGGGGAGAAAGGTTTTGTGTAGTTCTTTTGGATGTTGAAACCTTAAGTGTGGCTCAATCGGCTTTTATTCTTAACAGTAATCATCCTCATCAATCTGCGTCGCATTGTTTTTTGATAGCTACATAATAGAGGAAGCTTTGAGGGTCATGACTAAATGGTTTAATGATTATGTTAGATATGCTAGTAGATCCATTAGATCACCCTTCAAAAGAATTAGCATATCCAAGATCAGGGATTTGATCTCTGTCCTTCATAAAATGATGTAAATAAATGTCAGTTTTGTTTCCCTCTCATCCATGTTGTTTCTCATATTTAACAAGTTATCAACATATTCCCCACACTATTAGTCACAATCCTGGGTATTGTTCTATATTATATTGTTTAACAGCAAATAGCTGTTTGGATTTATGAATTTGATCCTATTTAACATTAATTTAAGATACTCTTCCATGCTTTCATGCAAGTTCAAGATAACCTCTAGTAAGGTTTTAAATATCGACCGACATGTCCGACATGTCGGCCGACATATCGGTTTGAGAGCTTGACCGACGTGACATAGACGTTTTCAACTCGTATATCGGTTTTCAGGGCCAAATCGGAAATATCAGGGTCATATCGGGCATATCGACCTATTTTTTAGCTTTGAAAAATCGACCGATATGGTACTTTTTTTAAGATACTTTTTTTTATCAGGTTTGGGTTTAGTGATAAATACTCAAACTCGTTTGACTCATTCTCATGTTTAAGGGTTCCTTATGAACCTGATAGAAAGAATTTATGAACACAAATCCATATATTATTTACTTTTTTATATGTTTAGTCTATAGAATTTATAAAGTATGTTTATATTGAATTTATGAATGCTTAGATTACATTTAGGACATGATATTATACATATGCGCACTACCCGATATGACAATCCGATATTTAATCAATGTCCCCCGATATATCCCCGATTTCCGCTATCCGATATGGATTTCAGTCATCCGACATGAACCCGACATCCGATATTTAAAACCTTGGTCCTCTAGTGTATGGTGAATTTTAGCGTAGTCCTACTGCACATCTTCAATGCTAAGCTGATAATTTAAGTTGTTGGTAAAAGGTTGATATTCTCATCCAGACATCAATTTTCATAGTTGGTGAGTAATTTTCTATATTGTATTTTCATGCCAATCTACTTGCTTTTTTCTATTGCGAGAAGGAAAAAAAATGCTAAGATGGATGAGTGGGTGAGGTTGCATCTTGCTCCTATGCACACACATGAATATTTTTTCTTTTGCACACACAACGTGAATAGTTGAAAGATGCTTCTTGACTAAGGATACAACTTAAAAGGACTTGGCTTTAACATTCCTATAAATCACTGTCCATCACCTTAATGCAGCTAGGACTTCTTTCCAACCCCATGGTCGAGGCTTTTTTCTTTGCTTCCTAGGTTATCTGGTTTTCGTGATGTGACTTTCAACTTTAAGACTTGTTTCTGATTTATAATTTTTGACTCTATGAATTTCTTTTTCTGTCAATCGAAATAAGTTATGACCTTACTTTTATGGATGTATTAACTTATAAAATTTAATTCCCAGAAGGTTCTTAACTTTAGTTATCAGAAAATTTGGGAACAGAAGTGATATTGTTGCACCTAGCTTTCAGTGTGCAACTAGTGGTTGATAAGTTGCTACTTCATTATTATTACTATTGTTATTGTCATTGTCATTGCTACTGATGCAATAGTGTTCTCTTTGTTTGGGAAAATTTGGAGCTCACCCACATGTAGTGAGATGTTAATGAATCTAAATAGAACATAGTATATAGCAAGGAAAGAAAGCCACACCTACGCACCCAAAATAAAATGAGTACTTAGAGAAAGCCTGTGTGAGGCCGACATCACTATAAAGGGAGTGTTCCGTGCTCTTTATTATCACAAATCTAGTACTTATATAAGAAGAATATTATAGGTGAGCAACAGTAGCTTCCCAAAAAGTCTATCCAATTTAATAAAATTTTTTCAGACACAATATCTCTAGATGGTTTCATTGTTGGTTTGCTGGTAGCAACTCCTTTAGGAGGAGAGTGACCAGTTTCTGTTTGGTGGATGCAGCTAGCAGTCCTGTCTGCAAGCAAATATAAATGTGATAACAGAATGGATAGTATATTCTTTACCCATTTTGTCCTATGTACAAGATTGTATATTAGAAGTGTAGAATCGCTAGCAGTCTGATGGATTCTTGCAGCGATGAATAGTGGTCTGCGGATTTGGTGTTAATGATTTTGTCCTTCTCATGTCACTACTTCAAGCAATGCAGTAAAGCAGATGTATTATTATTAAAAATAAACAATGAATCCTTGTCTCAGACATGAAAGAAGTACAATGCATTGCTTCAAACAATATCTTTTTGTATATTTTTTAATCTTCTGTTGCCCGTGCATGCTTGATGCTTCTACTTTGCGTGGACCTATACTGATCGGTGTCTCCCTACAGCTATTGAGAATTCACTTCCGCAATCAACAACTTGGGTGGACACGGCAAAAGGCAAGTGGAACGTTATTTTCTGTGTATCAACTGTGCATTGATACTAGATTTTGTGTTTTTGCTCCCTGGGGTACATAGCTGACAACCTCCTTGTCATCATTATAGCAGCAATTCCGTTTCTAGTTTTGCGGAAACTGTTATCTAAGGATACCTTCAAATAATATGCTTTGATCAATTAATGTATAACCAGTTATCTATAGTTATTGTAGTTTCCAGCAGCATTTGAACAAAGTATGATAAATATGTCTTTAGTGTAAGATTGTACCTGCTCGCATGCTTGACAATTATTAACATATAGCTTCAGAGTACTATCATCCATAACCGTCAAACTCTATTCCAACTGTTTAAGCTCCATTTTATGATTCCTTTGCCAATCATCCTATAATAACTTCTACTTTAAATAGTATATGTTTATAATCAAGCTGTGTCCTTTCTATTTCTGGCTAGCCTTAAGCCATCTTTGTTATTGATTTATGTTAAGGGAAACATCCTTGTCAGAGCAGGTACTTCAATTCTCTCCTTCCAACTACTGTCCATGTTAATTTAGGCCTTTCCATCCTCTTCGCTACTTGTTCTATACAGACCTAGCTAACTTTTTAATGCAGAATCTTACATCTTTTACCATTTCTGTCCATATTTATTGATTTGCTATACGAGATATTTGATGTCAACAATTTAGTATCATTACTTGTATGTATTTGAAAAACATAGCTTTGCAGCGAGTTTCTGCAAATCACTGAGCTAATTGTTATGCTCAGTTTGCACTAGGCATTTTTTATTCTTGTTAGTGTCTTTTATTTTGAATCTTAAATGATCATTTCTTGAGCATACAAGTTCTTCTGTCTTTTTACATTTATCGTTGCATATCAATCAATAGGTATCTTGATTTTTCACACAGTCAACTGCTTCACTAATTACTTTCTAATTATGTTATTTAGATATCTTGAAGCCACCTGATTTCTATGTTTAACACTTAAAATGTTATATGCTCCTTATTAAAGCAAGGAAGATTTATAAAGATGGGCAAACGTGTGATTAGTGAAAATGTCAAAGAAACATGTATAACAGGGGAAATGAGAATGTTAATAAACATCTGTCTAATGAAAACTCATATCTTTAAGTATATGTGCTTCTCAGGGGGAGATAAGCCTTCTACGGTGAGGGGAATAAGGAAAAACTGACTTTCATTTTTATGAGCGGAGATAAGACAGCGCTAGTGAAGGGACAAAAAAAATAAGAATAGTGAAGTTATATTCATAACATGTTTAATGTGAACTTCCAGGAGAATTAAATAAAATGTTAAGTCATTTCTGGAAATATTAAGCTTATTGAAGTGATACTTTAAAGAAAACGAAAACAAAATAGATAAATGCCATGATGCTTCCTATTAATTTTGAGTGTTTAAGGAATAAGGAGTTATTATGGCCAAGTAATTGTTTAAAGCATTTCAAAATTAAGGGAACAATTATCTGATGGAAGAGAAGCACATTTTGTTTTGCCTATTTATAAGAAAACAGAAATACACAGTTGTACAAACTATCATGATATGTAGAGAAGTCTGTCATTATAGCTACTAAGATAAATTCTTGAAAATTTACACAAAAGAAAAGAGGTCTATACAAGCTTACTGTAAGGTAACAGGGAGATTATGCAGTGTACTTTCAGATAAAATAAATGCTTATTAGTTATCACAAAGCATGTAAGGTACAATGGAGTATTAAAGTGTGAGAACAATTATGGAAAGGCATCTTTTCCTATCATTATAGGTTTGTGTGATGGATTGACATCAAGTCCTCCCTCTACATTGGTCATTAGTTATGATGAAGAAATTAGGCGTACTGTCAACAAGATCTTAGAGTTTCTGAGAGGGAATGACTTACATCACAATCAGCCAGAAAAAGAAAAAAATCTAGAAACTACATGCCAAAATCACTTCTTTCTTCATCTTCCAAGGAAGCATTGGGAGGATACGATCAGGATACATTATGTACTTCACTTTGTTAAGCATCTATGACTCCCGGAGGTGCAGGCACTGGAATAGATTTTTCTACAGTGCTGGGGAATCTGCTCAAAATTTTGCGTACTTGTCATGAGTCCCTAGTTTAAAAAAGAAAGATTTAGCATAATATAATATGATTCTATTATTTGTTGCGTGCCAAAAGATCCTAACCACAGTCATAATAAAATAATCCCAAGTATGTCAATGACATTTTCTAATTTTTTTCCTCCACGAGTAGAAAAAATCTAGAATTTTAGGGAGGAATTCTCGTAAAACCAAATTTAATTTTGAGTTGCTTCCAAATAGCATTGTTTTAAATATCCTGACATGGCCCGATATATCCCCCGATATATCCTTTTACAGGGCTTGTTGCAACCGATATGGTCTTTAAATATCCTTTACTACTTTTTGGCTATTTTGAGTGATAAATCCCCGATATGCCCGATATATTAGCCGATATGTGGACCAATATATCTTTTTATATAGCTTATTGCAAAATAATATACCGTGTTTGGAATTTTTGGACGAGATATCAAGATTTCCCCATTATATCAAATGACATTTTTCCCTAAAAAAAGCAGATCGAATGTTGCAACGTTGCTTTGCACTTTTGTTTGTTTTAGAAGGTTGATTAGTGATCCTAAACATATATTATTCATATTTTGTATGCTTAAATTTTATTACATATGTTGAGATTACATTTTAATGAATTATACTATGTATGCAAACATTCATTATAGCATTCCGATATTTACCACATATCCCCGATATTTCCCCGATATCCGCAATCCGATATGAATTTTGGCCATCCGATATTTCCCCGATATCCGATATTTAAAACCTTGCCAAATAGAGGTGACAAATCTTTGACAGAAGAGTTGGCCACTCGATCCCAAATGAGTTGCAAAGAACATAAAGAAAACCTTTTGATGTTTCTCTTAAAATGTCTATTGCTAATAAGAGTCAACTACACATGATCTTTAAATTTCATGGGTTTAAGTCATTAACGGGATTCTGCGATGCAAGCCCAAGTCTATATGAAACTTTTTGTTTGTTGACTTTAAGATATTTGGAACATTATTTTAACCGTGAAGTCTTAGAAGAGAATTTCCGAGATGGAAGATTCTATCCACCTTCTATGATAGTAGATTTTTTTCAGTAGCTTGTTCCCTTGGGAGTTGAAGTTCGTTCTGACATCTCCAAGTCCATTCAGCAAGGATAATTAGACTGAGTATAAACAATACCTGATTCGAGTGAGTATAAACAGCACCTACTTTTCCTTTGAAAAAAGATAAATAGTACTACTTTTCCTTTGAAAAAAGACAAATAGTACCTTAGAGACCTTACCATTTACCAAGACAATCTTAAGGCAGAGCAACGACGACCCCACAGACCAGCAACGTTCCCTTTCTAAAAAAAAGTCTCACACTAATTCTACTAATGACACTAGTTCTACTGCTAATCCATGAAGGAGCATGACTGAAGAATAAATAGCAGGCATAGATGTGAGCCAACATTACGAAGAACATGCCCAGTTCCTTCATGGGATCACAAAATTTGTTAGTAGAACCCAATTATATTTACCCACTTTAGCATGCCCAATTGGGGCGTATAAAGCATAAGGCAACGGAAAAGAACCTTGACTATGTTAGAAAAGTTATAGTCGAGTCACATGACAATTCCGACCCACATCAATGAGGAGATTGTCAAATTTAACTTAAGACAAAACTCAAAACCAATGATTGAGAATTTGAGGGGCTGCATAAAATTAATGATGGTTGCAGAAAATAAGAGAATCACCAGCAAAATGCACATGTTTTTAGCTTTGTACTTACTGAATTTTCTTTTGATACTGTAAACAGATGACTGTTGTGTATTGTTTTTATAGAGATTCTGTATCTGCTGTGACTATTTGTTCATTTTTATGATCATTGATCAAATGCTTAACCTATCTGCAGATTTTCCATCTCATGATTGGCTCATCCAACATAGGTGAGGTTCCAGAACTAGTTGAATATTTTGCTATGTGTATAATGTTCGGAGATTATAGTTAGTTAAATTCATACTATGGCATGGGCTTTCTAAGAACATGACAGTTTTGACACTGGAATATCGGGAGTTCCATGTCTATGGGCATTGCTATTTCTATGCAACATTTCAAGTGTCTAAATGTTATCGAATATTAGTTCTTATCAAGATACCTTTTGTTTTATCCTCACTGCATAAGGTTCCTATTTGATTTATTTTCTCTGCTTTATTTTCTTTATAAAGTAAAACATTTCATGACAACCAGATGAAGTAATATTTAGTATGCACAACATAACATCAAAACTTTGATCAAGCAATCATAAGTTATGCATGTAAACGTCTTAAATTGGATGTTTTTTACTTGAAAGTGTAGGATTCTTATAGAGCTGTAGTCTGCTAATATTGGATGATTCAACTGTTGTCCTTCTAGGATTTTGATAGGCTAAGGCTTAATTCTATGCTCCCATGTTTAGTTAATTTTTTTTATAGGTGTTGGTGTTTGATATTTCATTACTGCAAATATTATGGCTTAATCACCAAAATTGATAGTAATGGGTTACTCATGTGCTATTTGTTTGAATTTTTCTGGCCCAGTGTATTACAAGCTGTATTATTAATTCACTTCTTGCCTCTTATATTGTTTTCTCAGTTGGGATCTTTTTTTCTTACCAAGGGAACTGAGCATAGTTATCTCATCCTGCAATTCAGAAGAAACTTGGGTTGGGTTGCTGGAAAAATCTGGTCAACCTTTTCTTTAAAATCGTTCAATTTATATGTCAGTTCACAGTCAACCCTTCTTGATGTAAAAGGCTAGATTTGACAATGGTATTGATGTTTAAGGTGTGTTAGGCATGATGGAAATCAAAGATGAAAGAGTGGGCAACTTTGGGTGAGACTCATGGATAGATAGATATTTGTAGTTTGTTTTGTCAGACTTCATACCATTATTATAGTAAAAGTGAAGGTTAGGGACTTATAAACATTAATTTATTACCACTATTGGTGGGGTTATCAATTTTTTTAATGCTACTGCGTTTAAAGTTATCCTGACTGTTATGTTAATTCCTTCCTACATTGAATATTTTCATAGGGATACAAGTACAAAAAAAAAAAAAAATCCTGAATAACTTAACCGAACCAAAACAGGCTATTATCTTTTTGTTTTTCCAACTTGATTGACTGGAAATTCTTTTTGTACCTGTATCACTTGTTATCCTCTTCATAGGTATTGATATGTTCACTCAACAGTACAACATTCTGGACATGCCACTTATCAACTCAGATTAGTGCATGATTGCCTTGCATTTCCTTTTTACCAGCATTTCATTATCATCTTATAAGACATTTCTGTAAGTATAGATCAAGTTTCCTTTCTGTACCCACTGTAATATCCCAAATTTTATAAGATTTAATCAGATTAATATAATTGTCTTAGGGGTTATGAAGTGCCTAATAATTAGAGTAGTTTCTTTAATACTAGCAAGCCTCTTTCTAAATAGTTGTGAAGAAAAAGCCGAAGCTATTAATCATCTGCCTAACCCCTATGACAATTATATTAATTTCATATAATCCTATAAAATTTGGGATATTACACCCATAAATCAAGTTAATATACTTGTTTGATAAGCTTGGTAGCTGTTATTAACTTATTATATTCACTGAACAATATAGCATTCTGGACATGTCACGTGTCAGCTGAAATTGGAGCATGATAGCCTTGCATTCCTTTTTACCAACATTCCATTATTATCTTATATCACATTTTAACTTTAGTTTTTTTTTTGACACTCCATATATCGTGTAAACTTTTTTTTGTTTCATTGTTTAGCATGTTCTCATGGACGGTATAGTGAAAATTCTCATATAGTAGTGGCCAATATATATTTCTCTGATCCACTCACATCCATGTACTTTTTCTACTGACATGGAATTGACTATTTTGCAGGTTACTTCTTGTATTTCACATCTTCTCTTTTGGCAACTTGTCAGGGATGGTTGTTCTGGTTAAATGTTTTTGGATTTATCCTCATGGGTATGTCACCCAAGAAAATAGCTGTACTTGTTATATGCCCCCAATGGGTTTGGTCATCATTTGAGAAGTTGAAGAGTGATCTCGGTCTCATATAGATTATTTCCTTGCAGCTTGCCCTCAGATTTTGTTTTTAGCTGCATTCCTTCTGCTGTTATCGTTCTGGTATTATCTCCACCTCTATTATTATGTCATGGTATACTACGTAAGTATTTTGGTTATATCTTGATTATGCATCTTCACCTCTATCACTGTTATGGCCCATATGTTCAAATTTTACTTTGGTGTTTATTATCATAAATATCTATGAGATATTTGCATTTTTTAAAAACATGTTATTCAAGAGAAATTTAGTCTTGGCAATTAGAGTCACATTGTATCATTTTCTCAAGATATTAAGCGAGAAACACAATAAGTTCGGGCCATGCTTTGTATGAGTTCATCTTACGGGGGAAAAATTATTTGGAGTTCTTTATCCAAGAAGTTTCTGAAAGGGAGACCATTGGTTTGGAAAACTTAATGCTACTGAAAAATTATGTATGTAAGTTATGTTGTATATGCTTTAGGATAAGGTTTTTTGGTGGGAGTAAGGGTGGGGAGGGGAGGGACCTGCCCAACCTATTTTTTTATCTTCTGGAATTAGTTTGTGGGTCTGATAGTCACCAGTTGACAACTTTTAAATACCATGACAATTCTGAGACACAAACATCCAAACTTTATAAATATGAAACACGAGTGTGTGAGCAATTATATATTTTCAAAAACTTTTGTATATGTCACGTCCGAAACCATCACAAATATCAATTAAAAATAAATTCAAGGCACATGACAATCAACCACTAATCCCCTTAACAAGAGGACTTGCAAAGCGTAAGTCCAATATGTTTAACAGACATAATTTTTCAGGTATATGATCCAATGATCCATAATAACATTATATTTCAAATCCAAAAGTATATTATTGGTTTGTACATCTATTTGTATGGTCATAAGATATTCACATCCTCTAAACTACATTATATATTAACTCCAAAAACTCCTTAGCATATAATAGAAGTCGTGCTCATGTCAAACATAGTGCTCATAACATACATAGTGCAGATGTTCTGAATGAGACTAATCTATAACTGATGCACTTACTGAGTTACTGTATTGGGTTGTAGCTAATGATCATCGTCGTATTTTTAAAGCTCGTCGGACTCAATACCTGAAACTATACTAATTTGAAACGATAACCATTTTCGAGGTGAGCTCACTACGTGCTCAGTAATCTACAAATTAAATACATTTGTAGTTAGAATTATCAATGCTGTAAAAAGAGACAAAAAGCAGTGCTCTAGCGCTGCTTAAGCATTTTGGGTCCTTAGCCATTTTCCACTCGAAAAACCCACTAAAAGCGGATGCGAAAGGAAGCCCCAAAAGCGATTGATCACCAAAAGCTTTCCCTTTGATAATTTATATTACTTCACTTACTTCCTGACTATTTGATGTACATTTTACAACACATTACATTGTTTATAGTATGTGGGTAGTACTGCGTTGTTGAGTCTTATTGTTGTTGTACATCTCCATGCTTAGCATCTCTATAAATCTATCAAATATGCCTTTGTATACTTTTTCCCTCCAATTCTTATTTGTTTTATGGTTTTTCCTAATTTTCTCAACCTTTTCCCCTATTTGGCACTTTTTTCTGCTTAAGCCAAAAAAGCCTAAGTAGCATCTAGCCACTTCGCTCTGCTTTTTTGCTTTCTGCTTTCCACAACCTTGTAAATAACATGTTCATGAAAATTTATCCAAAGGAGTTTATAATAAATATACTTTCAAATTATCTTTATGCATAGAAATTAAGCAGCCTCTTACTCTACTATTAGACTGCCTATGATAACTAGCCGTCTAGAAAGAATAACTATTGTGGAATTCTTTACACCATATCCAATGAAAGTGCATACAATGATGATTTTTCTAGGTTATATTGCATACAACGGCTCCAGTCAATAGTCATTACCTTCAATAGGAAAATCACTTAAATTCTTGGTGCATGTCTTTAACTAGCAAACAATGCTATTCCTATACCAATGTGATTCAAATATCATTTAGTAAAATTCACATGTCATGTATGGCCTACAATTGCAATATCAAATGTCTAGATATATCAAGATCAGTGAGAATCAAGTCGTGTCTACGTCGGCCATGAAATACTTTAATGATATCTTTAACATAAAATTCCATGTGTGTATAGCCATGATAAACACAGTATAATATATTCATGTGTGAAACTAGTATATTGTAAATTAAAGAATATGTGGGGGGTAATACCCTACTCACAAATTATTTGTAATCCCAAGTTTCTTCGTGGCTGTTCAAAAGTTACTACGTATTCCTATTTGGCTTTTCTGTAGATACATGTATAAATATCATCTTCTAACTCAAGCAATAAGTATGTTTATCCAATAATTAGTAAATTCGAAACATTAATTGAAAGTTGAAACCTTCAAATGGTCTATTTCAAAAATCGAAGACTGGATTCTTCTAGCATTTACCTTTTTATCTCCTTTTCATTTTCCTTCTTTGTCTTCTATTTCTTCTTCTTTTCTTCCTCGTGTCTTTCTCTTTTCTTTTTGGAGGGTATAAAGGGGAGAATGAAGAGTGAATGAGGAGAGGAGGGGGTTAAATATTCCTCTCCATTTCATCCTATATCATGGACGTAAATTCCATGTCCATTTCCTCACTTCCAATGATGCTATCTTCCCCTCCACCTCATCTTTTATGATTCCATTATGTCACTTCTACCTTCTTGTAATCAAGACATATGTGTCCCTTTTCTTCTACAATAAATGATACCTCCAACATTCATCATCCATTCAACATATGCCTACAAATTTTGCATGAAATCATTCATAATTCATATTAGTACATCCTTCATATTTTAATTACAAAATCATATCAATTTTTTTTTGTTGTATTTGCAACTATTTATCGCAAGATCATGCAACACCTATTATCTAATTCATCATAGATATGTAGTTGCAAGAATAAATATTGGGTATTACAATGTAAGAAAACATCGATATGTGAAGAACTGGACATATATACAACTTGAAATATATAAAAGTCTTCTCTGGTACTCTCTTAGGAGATCTAGTCTAATGACCCTATACAGTTCTTTATACAGGTTTTTTGCATATATGCCTCTACAATCTTCCATATTTGCAAAATTACCCTAAATCTTCGTATTTGCAAAATTACCCTTCAATTCTCTCTCACATTCAGCTTTTCTACCCCTCTCACTTAACAATTTTGGTTTTTAAACAATAAAATGTTAGAACATTATTGAACATTTCTAGCATTGCACAGTTTAAAAACCAATATTTTTATGTGAGAGGAGTAGAAAAGTTTAGTATGAAAGAACTGGAGAGTAATTTTGCAAACATGAAAGCTTTGACTGATACACATTGTTATCGAGGCGCGCGCCCCGGGCGCGTGGCCCTGCGGGCTGGGGCAATTGCGCCCCGCACAAGAGGCGGGGCGTTGCACGCACATGCTCGCGCGCGCCTCGCGTGCGCTTGACACCTGCGTCATGTAATAAACTCTTTCTTCTGTTTTTTAAATAATTTACATATTACATATTTACATCATGTAATAGACTCTTTATTGCTAGTTGCTAATCCATTCTCCATCTTTTCATGTTTAACCTATAAAAAGGAATCAATAATTAGTAATTTAGTATACTTGTTTGTTAATTGTAACTTCCTTCTCTAATTAGCATGCTAATTAGAAAATTATGAACATGTAATATGTAATTTTTACCTCCATTCTCTATCTTTTCATGCTAACTAGCAAACAGCAAATAAGAATGCTAACTAGAAAATTATGAACAATCATGTTTTTTTAATCACTTAATTGTTACTTAAAAATACAAATTATGAACAATCATGTTTTTTTAATCACTTAATTGTTACTTAAAAATACATATATCATATTTTAAATAAAAATACATATAATACATATATCATATTTTAAATAAAAATACATATTTCTTATTTGTTACTTGCTTGTTTTGTTTCATAGATTTCTACTTATGTTGGAGATTATCTTGTATTGCGATTTGTAGAAACTTATGAACTTCTCTATGTTATGCATGCTAATTAAGACTTTTTCGTGATTTAGTCGGTGAAATTATATTTTTTGGTTTATTTATGTGATAATTTATAAACATGTTGCTTACATGCTTCTTTGTCTTATGTTAAAAAATATTAGTTTGAGTTGTGCGCCTCAATTTAGTGAGGCGCGCACATTGTTGTGCGCCTTGCGCATGGTGCGCGTAAGGAGCCTTTGCGCCCCGCATTACGCCTTGCGCCTCGATAACAATGTTGATACATACATACACACACACATATATAGTGGACCAGAGGCCTTTGTCCACCAAACTTTCAATCTACTCATATATATATATATATATATATATAATAATATATATATATAATAGTATATAAGAGAGAGAGAGAGAGAGAGAGAGAAAGAGGAAAACTTATGTCAACTTAAGTGGACGTCCACTAAGTTTCTTAGTCATTGATGATCCTTGATTGAGCTACATTGTGGATGATCCGCTCCGTTGAACTTGATCTACATATTCTAAAACCCTAACACACCAAATTTGGGGGTGAACCCGTCATGGTTTGATCCTTCATCCACTCGTATCAATTTTAACGGTTTCGAATGAATAGAACTTTTTACATGGTCCGAACGGAGGGTCAAATCATGACGGATAACGGATTCACACCAAATTTGGTGTGTTGGGGTTTAGAATATGTAGATCAAGTTCAACGGAGGCGGATCATCCACAATGTAGTCTCAATCAAAGTGATCATCAATGATAAGAACTTAGTGGACGTCCACTTAAGTTGACACAAGTTTTCCTCTCCTCTCTCTCTCTATAGTATATATATATATATATAATATAGTATATATATATAATATATATATATTGGACAAGAGGCCTTGTCCACCAAACTTTCTATCTACTCATATATATATATATACAACACACACATATATATATATATATATATATATATATATATATATATATATAGTATAATATATATATATATATATAATATATAATTTCTTCATATCTTGCATGGATGCCCTAGTACATCATCATAATAGAAAGTTTGGTGGATGATCCACTTAAGTTGACATAAGAATTTCTATATATGTATGTATGTATGTATGTATGTATGTATGTGTGTGTATATATATCTATTATATGTATGTGTGTGTGTGTCTATATATATATGTATGTATGTATGTGTATACACCACGACATATTATATATGTATGTATGTGCGTTGGCGTAGTTTGTGGGTGTGTGTATATATATATATATATATATATATATATATATATATATATATATATATATATATATATATATATAGCAAGACTCCTATCAACTTAAGTTGATGTTCACCAAAGTTTGTAGCCACACATTTATTAATATAAAACACCTGTTTATATAATATAAGGATCCCTAGGCAATATGAGTGGTTAAAAACTTTGGTGGACACACTATTCCCTATCCACTTAAGTTGACACAAGTTTTCACCAATATATATATAGTCATGTATGTGCGCGCGCGCGTATTTATGCGTGCGTGTGCGCGCCTGTGCGCGTGCGTGCCTACACTCATATATAATGCTTATTCTACAATAAAATAATTGTAGACATCTGTAGTAAAAAACTACTATAAAACTGTACGTTTAGTTTATAAAAGCTTTAATTTTAAGCATTTTATTTTTAAGCTTTTTTGCTTACATTGAATATTAATTCCTTGACATTTCTAGTATGATCTAGAAACTCTAGCATATTCTTGTACTTGTTCTTAGTTCTCTCTTTTTTTACTGTAGTCGCGACTGACACAACTTTGTTCTGTGTTCATCCGATGTTGTTGATTGTTGAGGATTCTGCGAATTTTTTTGAGTTACTACTATTTGCTTAATATCTAGCTTATTTACTTTGCCTCATTTTTAAGTCTTTATTTTCTTAATTAGTGGTCACAGTTTACATGGTTTTTGCCCGTTAGCTAAGTGCACCTAGGGATATTCCGTCCGTGTTTATCCCTTGCTGTTGACATGTTAAGTTTTAAAGTCTTTCTTATAATACCTAAGTTTCTAAGCTATCCTCCCTTAGATATGAAAATTCCCTATATATGAGCTGCAAACTCTAAATAGATTAAATACAATCCTACGTTAACAAGTATAAATGTTATTGAAGATTTTAATAATGAAACATCTTTTGAGATTGATAAAGAATTCCTAAGGAAAGATTTTAATTCTCAAAAAATTAGGAACAAAAAGGAGTGGTTTTTCCAAGCATATGTATATTATGACTTCATGCGAAACATCAAGCAAAATATACCTTTTTCTTATGATATGAAGCTATATATTTAGAAGATCTAAACATTCTCTTAAACATTTACCTATTGAAAAAAATGCATTCGTTTTAAAAACGATATCCAATACATGAAAAACAAATAAAGATAAAGAAATAGAATCTTTACATCCACCCTTTGAACCAATAAAGATAGGAAAAGAAAATATTAAAGCTACCCCCATCACAACTCTTGAATCTACTAGTAACATAGCCAGACAAGACAGTATGTACACATATATATACATATACATATATGTACACATATATATACATATACATATATGTACACATACATATATGTATACATATATGTACACATATGTACACATACATATATGTATACATATATGTATATATATACATATACATATATATACACATACATATATGTATATATGCAGTGTTATTGAGGCGCGCGCCCCGGGCGCGGGGCGCTTCATCCTGGACGAAATGCGCCCCGCACGCGAGGCGGGGCGCTGCACGCAGCGAGGCGTGCGCCTCGCTCGCGCCTCGCGCGCGCCTCACGTGCGCCTCGCACCTGTGTTATGTAACATACTCTTTCTTCTATTTTTTTAAATAATTTACATAATTACATATTTATATCATGTAATATACTCTTTCTTACTAGTTGCTAATCTATTTTCATCTTTTCATGTTTTACCTATAAAAAGAACACAATAATTAGTAATTTAGTATACTTGTTTGCTAATTGTAACTTCCTTCTCTAATTAGCATGCTAATAGCAAATTATGAACATGTAAATATGTAATTATTACATTCATTCTTCATCTTTTCAAGCTAAGTAGCAAATATCAATTAAGAATACTAACTAGAAAATTATAAACAGTCATGTTTGTTAATTATATTTCTTAATCTTTTTATGTGACAATTTATAAACATATGCTCATAATTGTTAATCACTTAATTTGATGATTTAAATACATGTTTCTTGTATCTTTTTTGTTACTTTAAAAATTCAGTTAGCATAATTTGATGATTTAAGTTGATATTCTCATAATTTTGGATGTAGGTAACTAATATGTTGCTTATATGTTTCTGTCTTATGATGTTGGCAAATATTAGTTTGAGTTATGCGTCTCAATTAGTGAGGCGCGCGTCTCGTTGTGCGCTTTGTGCATGGTGCGCGTAAGGGACCATTGCGCCCCGCATTGCGCTTTGCGCCTCGATAACACTGCCCGTTTGACCTGTTCTCATGTTTAAGGGTTTCTTTATGAACCCATAGAAAGAATTTATGAACCCAAATCCAGTGTTATCGAGGCGCAAAGCGCAATGCGGGGCGCAAAGGTCCCTTACGCGCACCATGCGCAAAGCGCACAACGAGGCGCGCG
>NC_033798.1:54500750-54538512 GCF_001876935.1 Asparagus officinalis | reverse complement strand
TGTGACACCCTCACTTTAGTCCTACATAGACTAATAAGAAGAACTTTTAGTGACTTAAATAGAGAAAAGCCTAAGACCCAAAACAACTAGTGCTAGTATTTTGACAGAGGATTTTAGGCAACATCGAGTTGTTCTTAGCGCGTCCCACGACTTGCACGCGCCAATAGAACCCTCGGGCTCAGGGCGTGACAAATGATTTCAGAACAGTTAGCCAGCTGGAAATGTGGAGCTAAATATTATACGGGACTAAGTGATACACCGCGTGGATGCGGTGCGAGGCAACTCTAGAGCCCGTAGGAGCCACCTCTAGAATCCACATCGTCTTGCAAGTGACACCGGGACATGCTAATTATCATGTCGAGATGACGAGAACATCGTCTTTGTAAGGTGGGGTGATTGTGACACCCCCACTTTAGTCTCCCATAGACTAATGAGAAAAACTTTTAATGGCTTAAATAGAGAAAAGTCTAAGACCCAAGAACAACTAGTGCTAATATTTTGGCAGTGGATTTTAGTCAACATCAAGTTGTTCTCGGTGGGTCCCACGGCTTGCACGCGCCAATAGAGCCCACGGGCCCAGGGCGTGACAAAACCCCTTCTTTATATATATATGTATTAGAAATAAGTTCCTCTACCCCCATCATATTCTTTCCTTAATATGCTTGCTATGTCACCTGCTCTCGGAATAACCTGATGTCATTCTTGTAGCTTCTCTCAACCGATCAGTTAGGTTATGATATTGTCAGGACATAAATCCATATTAAGAAAAAGGACTTCAATTTGCTGCTAAGACTGTGAACGTGCTTTAGTTAAGATGTCCCAAATAAAAGCTTTCTCTTGCAATAGGTCTTCATATTGTTTGTAAAGTTAGGAACATGGATGGCAGGTAATGAATGTTGGATGATATCGTCATTTGCTTCTTCCTATATTCATAGTTTAAGTTGTCTTTTATGAACCTGGTCTACTACATGTGCATCTCACACATCGTTGAGTGCCTCCATGCGCTTTACCTTTGCATATTTCTGTGGTTTGGTGGTAGAACAAGAGGATGACAACAGGAAGAGAAAGAGACAGGAACATATTATGTGCCTGTCCATGTGTTGTGAGCTGCGTTTGATAATAGGATCTTTTGGGAATCTGTTCATTGGACATCATATTCTCTTTTGCTCCAATTGCTCGATGGAGAAATCGAATGACAGTTCAATAAAGTTAGAAGCCAATAGACTGTGGTATTATTATCACTCCTCTTTTTTGTTTTTTTTTTTGGGGGGTGGTGGGGGGGGGGGTGGGGAATCATGTGGCTATCCGGATAGCCTTGACGGACAAGTGTATACATGCAACCTGTAGAGACCAAATGCAAACTTGAATCAGAATTGCATTTAGAGAGATGAGAAACAAGTATGTAGCATGTCTGCACTGGACTTTTATAGCATGCGATATTTAGAAATTTTGGGAATGGGATGCAAGATTTAGAATTTAAATTTTGGGAATGAGAGGGGTATTCGTTTTGTCACCATGAGTGGAAAAGTTTCTTTAAGGTTGATCAACATGGGCGTGCGTGTGCATGTGCCTGTTGTGTGAACATGTATGCATGTGCATACATGTGTGTGCGCATGCACGCACACATGTGTCTGTATGTATGCGCCCATCTGATTCTATATATATTCATGCGTATAGGTGTGCTTGCGTTCGGATGTGTGTGTTTATGTGTTGGTGCGTGGGCGTGTACAGATGCAGCTGTTGGCTATGCAGGGGCAGGATGTGTGTGTCTGTGCATGTGCAGTTTTTTGCCTTCTAGTCCTGTAAATTATTACAGTGACATAAATTAGTAGTGCTTCAAAAGCTCATGTTAGTACAATCTATATAAAGTTCCATGCTTTGATACACAAATCATTGTGCTTTTAATGTTAAAAAGACATTGAATTGTGAGGGATGGAAGCTTGATTACTTAAGGAAGGATTTGAAGTTGATCTTTTCCTGTCAATTCAAACTCCAATCCATTGAAATTGATTTTATTTAAAATTCCTAATTGCGAAAATTTAAACTAGTTTAATTTTATTTGATTATGATTCAAGGTGCCAATTCGTGAATTATCACTCCAAATTACATATCAGTTATGTCATTGGATATGATATGGTGCAGAAGCTACTTAGAAACAAAAATTCAACTTAATTTCGATATGTTTTACACGTGCATTAAATGACAACAAAGTTCAATGTTACACGATTCCCCATAAAAATTGATTTTTGTGTCTAGCTTTTTCTTTTTAATTTTTACGATAATATAGTGGCTGATTTACTACTTGTGGAATTTTCTGGTTCATTCAGCTGATTTTTGATGCTTTTGCAGGGTTGACCTCTGCCATCAGGCAAAAGATGAAGAAGAAGATGAAGAACATGGTATCAATGAATCTTTCTTGGAAAAGACAACGACTAAGCACGGTTTACTGCAGCATGATGGTCGTAGGAGATGTTGTTCCTTCCGAAACATTCATGTTGGAAGCCGGCAGAAGTTCGTTATTTTGGTAATTATGAACTTTATGGTCCTCCTCTTATTTTTCTCTTACAAAATTATATCATCTGGAGTACGAATAAATGTCATATGCCTTGACAATCACGACTTGAGGTCTCGTCAATTAGTTGTCTGATATCTAAAAGAATTAATATAACATTTATCTGCTATATTTGCAGGTTATTGTACTGACTTTTGTGTTGATGATCACATTTGCTCTGCTTATCTGGAGTGGTAGAGGGAAAAATCCTATTGATTCCTCTCTTATGGCTAGGGTATGTACTTTTGTAAACTTAATTCCTTAAATCATATATCTTCTCACATCTTCAAATTTTTTTCGGGTAAAGGGATTATTGGATTAATCTTTTCTCTTTCATTGCCTAGTTATACATGCTATATTTAGTGGCACAGAATGAATCAAACCAATTAAACTTTTATGCTATATAGTTTGGGTGAATAATTATTGAGAGCATTATTTTGGGGGGGATGACAATGAAAATGCAATTAGCAATGTTATGTTGCATTTTTGTATCCTTCAAAGAAGTTGATATCTGTCAAACTGCAAGGCGTGCATCCTAAAAAGCAGTTGCATGTAATATTCTGTAGATCAGGTCTGTAGTGTCAGTGAGCTTAAAGGCATCTTATCATAAATCCATGTAACGTGTTGAAGCAAGGGGTCCTAAGGAGATTACTAATACTTCTGAAACAAATTGACTGGCTTTTCTTCCATGCTTCTGGGAAGGAAATTATATAAATCACCTGTACTTATAGAGTGCTACTCTTTGTGGAAGAGAATCAGGCTAATTAAGAAATTAACATAAACTTCAGTGTTTGTTCCCCCCCAAAAAAAATTCTTTATCTTACTTTAAAAAAGAATGAAAGAATGGGGAGGAGAAAGAAGAAGAGGGGGGGGGGGGGGGGATTTTACTGTTCATGGACACCCGAGCACTATTTGTCATCACTTCTGTTCCGCATCATCTTTACTGAAGAAACTGCCATCAACTTACATGCACTTCTTCATAAGAAACCGATCCAGCAAAAATCATGCAACATGCAAAAGAGATCTTTTTATGACCAGTTGCCCATATTTCATTTCCCTAGCTGAATAATTAACCACGGAATTTAGTTTTAACTAAAAGGTTATTTAAACTAAAAGATAATATGTAAATTAGTTGCAGTCGAAAGTAGAGATAATTATAAGACTTCACTGAAAACATCATATAACCTACAAAAAAGTCATTTCATAGACAACTAGTTATGTTGTTGGGCGGGCGTACACGATTTGACAACAGTGATTAATAATGCTTAGAAACTAAGATATATTTCAATTTTTTTTGTCATGCCAAGTATATTTCTGACTGTACAAAGAAGTCTCAAGTAGCATATCGAAGTCATCAGCTTCGTACATCTAGTACAGTTGTTAAATGGAAAAGCCTCTGCGATCAGCTGGTGTTCAGCTTGATATGGTTGAACAATTAATGAGAAAAACTGATTTCGAAACTAGTTACTATTCAAATTTCTTTTTTTTTCCTCTGAAGTCTTTTGCATTATGCAGGTTTATCAAGACATTTTTTCTGTAGCTATGCTTCTTCTAGGAGGTGCTTTGGCTTGTTATGGTAAGTTGCTTGTAACTGGAGATAGCTGTGCCTGATTTGACAGGCTACTCCAATTATCTGGGTGAACAACTTTCACAATCTGTGGAATTTTAATTCTGTGAATACTATTTCTTTATTTTATTCATCTAAGTATAATCTTTATTATGCAGTTAGATTAGCAGAAATCAGTGGAGTTCCTTATTACAACATCATATTTGTTAATGGTAGTATCAATCTTTAAGTTACAACCTATCTGGAATGGTGTCTTCGAACTTCGTTGATTCAACAGCTCACTTCTGAGTTCTGTTGTGGTTTTAGGAGTACGTGCTGTTGCTGGCACGTTTTTCTTTGAGAATAAATTTGCCATATATAGATAATTTAAGTGGTTCATTTTCTGGAATTAAACAATATGATATGATGATAAACTGCGTGCTTTTCTTGTGATTTTCGATCGTTTAAGCAAATGTAAGAATCACATCAGTTGCATTGACATTCATGTTCTAGATACTGTATATCTGATTAAAACATTGCACATTTGATTGATTAAACTGCCATCTGATCTCAGTGTTGTGCTGACTAATAATTGGCCTCAGAAGATGATGTGTTTTAAGATCTGATTTTCCTACCTCTTTGTCTTCTGGGTTGTTTGTTAGTTGCATGATCTTTTTTTGGTACGAATGGTAAGTTTTATTCAATACCAAAGTTTGGAAGATAGATACAAACCCCCTCAACAAGACTATACTCAACTGGAACAACCAGAACCCTCCCAATATCATTGTATATCGATACACTTTGAATTGACACCGTGAGATCATCAAAAACCTCCTACGAGCACTTAGTAGCATCATCTATCATCACCCAGAACAACAGAGACAAACCCTTGCAAACTGAATCCGTATCTGGAACTTTGCATAATCTACGCATGCTTTATTTTCTGACTACAAAAATTGGATGATTAGAGAATCTGTTGCACCATTCTCTATTTGTCATAGGATCTTCCATATGTGTAATGCTACTCAATTGAATTTTCAAATAAAATTTGATTTGCTTCACAATTGCTTGAATATCGGGTTTGACCTTCTTAAAAATAATTGCATTTCTAACCTGCCAAACATTATACACACATGGTGCAATAGCAGCTCTGTTGAATTTAGTAATGACTCTATTGCCTCCACTTCCTAATGCCCCAGTAAATCAATTTGTTCTATCTCCAGGGAACTGGAATATTATATACGAATTCTGCAACTTTCTTCCATAAGAATTTGCTAAAGATGCACTCAAAAAATAAATGCTCTCAGGATTCATCGGTCTGCATACATAAAGGGCAAATTGGATAAACTGAAATCCCTCTTCTTTGGAGATAAACTCTAGACAAAAGCCTATCATGACAAGCAAGCCACAAGATAAAGGAGTGTTTAGGAGTATTCACACTACAAACAAGCTTTCTTCAATTAACTTTCTCCCTAGATTGCCTCAATTTAGGAATCTTCTTGAGACCCCAGGATTGATTTTTCTTTATAGGCATCTCCCAAATATTACCATCTTTTATATATATTTCACTAATTCACTTAACCCATAAGCTATCATTCTTAAATGCAAGAGCCCATATATGTTTCAACATCATTGCAGAATTAGCAACATTAGGGTCATGAAATCCCAAACCTCATTGAGTTTTATGTAAACATAATGTTTTCCATGCAACAAGAGGCATTCTCTTTTTATTCTCACCATCTCCCCGTAAGAAACTCCTGCAAACCGTCTCCACTTCTTTAATAATTTAATTTGACAATGATTTTAAAATATTAGGGAAGGTAGTTTCGACCTACCTATCCAACGACCTTGAAGGGTTTTGTGGAAAGGGCATTACTGGCTCACAGATACCTTACCACATGTGCTTAAAGTTGCAGTACTACAAATTTAAGACTAGCTGAATACAGTGTTATCTATACGCTTCAAGTTTTATTGTTATCAGCTTGTTAGACTTAAAACCTGAACAATTGGAGATGAGTCCCAATGACACTTTAGTCACAGGATTAGAATGATCTTAAAGTGCATACTAACAAAAGGTAGGTTCTTCCTGCTCTCCCACTGGGCTTAGAAAGTGTGCAAGGCTGCTACCACCTCATAGTTGCCTAGCCTGCAGGGCCTTCATTTTTTTTCATAGAAGACAAAGCAATAAATTTAGGTCTAATTCATTGAAAATATTACTACCTAGGCACTTCAATATTCAAATTTTAGTTTTCCGTGCGTGTTAGAGTGGGGCACTTGGACAAGTGGGGACACATTCCGGTGACATTTTAAGTCACAGTAAATTGATGATATTACCATCTATCTCAGTGTTGGATCTATGATATGCTAGATTGAAGCTAGTTGAAGTTTAATTTATTTTCACTTATCTGCGATCAAATTGATAAAGTGTATTCCTCTATAATAGATAAGGCATTTGGATTTACTTTTATATAATACAGTGGCGCCTATGCATGAATTTATGGACGTTTCCAGTCGCGGACACTTGTCATGTATCTATATAATATAACAGATGAAGAGGGATTAAGCTCTTGAGAAAAAGGCTGATACTTTAGAGACAACCCCATTTTGATAGAAAAAAGTTTTCGTAGTGGATGGTGGAGTGTTGAAAAGGGCAATGTTTAGTTTATTTTGGTTGGGAGATATTTTTGACATTTGAGACGTTCTGGGACATTACATATTTATTTATTTAAACTGCTCTTTCCTTATATTGCGCTGGTGTTCTGCAATCCTCCTTGTAACGTCTGGTGCACATTACAGAGTAACATGTATGCCGCAAAGCTCTTTGGAATTATTTTTGTTAGTAAAAGAAGCACTTGGGTTTAATGCGTTCAAAAGCTTTAATACAATGATGTAAGAATCTGAAGGGACCCAGTTTGTTCTGTTCTGACATCTTGAGCAGACAGAACCTAGCATGTGGATAAAATGTTATCAAAAGGCTTGACGGTGTTCTAAGAACCTGAAATAGCAAACTCACTCTTATCTCATTAGGCACCAAGCAGGCGTATTACTCTTTTGCACGACTGTTGAAACGAAAATTCCCAAAAAAAGTGTATTGATTTGTATATTGTTTTTCAATCTTTGAATCCTTACAAACATGCAATTTTTCGTGAATTAGCTGGTCAACAAATAAGTTTTCATCCTTTACAATCATGAGCTGGCCTTCCACAGTAACCAGGTTGATGTGATTATAACATCTGTTTGGTTATTTCTAGTTGTAAAAATCTGCTTCTCTTTTGCTCTTCAACTTACCTTGTGTACCATGATTCCTTTTGTAATTACTCCTCTTTTTGTGCCAATCATTTATGTAAGGAAAGGGCACAATTCATGATTAATATTGCATGTGTACTTACTCATGGAAGCAACAACAGTATGAAAGTTCATTGTTAATTTTTCTAGAGTGATAATCTCGACCATATATTACTGAAGCAATTTTTGTAGTTTCCTTTCTGTTTCATCTTGACCTAAGCATGCTTTTTGTTTCCTTGTTAAGGCTTTTTGTTATCCTCGAAAATGAGCAAGGTACGATCTGAAATGGCTTCAACAGAAATGTGGAAGGTATCACTCATTTACTTTCTCCTCCCCATGTTATAACTTGTTTTTTATGTTTCCTCATTTATGTCAAATTACATTTTCTTTGCATCACAATTTGTTAATGACTTCTGAATATATCTTATGAAAATTTTCTTTAGATCATCTATCTCACATGATGCCAAAATCCTGACGTTTCCTTGTATGATTAGTTTGACTCCAAGTAAAAATGTTAAGTGTAGAATATATCCCTTCAAGTTATTTGGTTAAAAATGATATGGTTTTTCTGTTAAATACTACAGCTGTTTGTACACACAGAATAAGTTCAGGAATATAGAAAGGAACAGTGACTACATGTGTTGGTTGTTCTTGATATAATTTAGTAGTTATTCATTTTTGCAGTTTTCTGCTGGATACTTTTCAGATGTTACATCATAAAGATATTAGTACGTTTCAGATTGTTACTATCTGGTTGTATTTAGTTCCTTTGCATGCAATAAAATTAGCTTTAATCAATAGTATTGGCATCATATTTGGCCTTTGCAAAAGAATACAACTTCTGTTCTTGGAGATTTATATATCCGTTACCTGGAACTTATGTACGTAACCCATTTTTTATATTATCTGCAGGTTGCAAGTTTGGCTGCAGTAACTCTTGTATGTTTCACATCATGTTCAATACTGGCTCTTGTTACCAATATCCCTGTATGTTAACCATGTAAAATCACTTTTTACATTTTTAGGTTTAGACCGTAGTGAAACATGCATTTACCCATCTTTTGAACTTTCATATTGTGCATGCTTCCAGGTTCTTTACTACTGGCATTCAGATAAGTCAGTCAGCATAATCTGCTCGGTTTTCATATTTCTGTATTACTTTATAGGTAAACCTTTCTTACAGATATTTCTGTAGTATAAATGATAAATCATGCATGTCATCCGCTTATGGGTTAACAAATAACTTGTTGCACTGTGCTAGTGGTGAAAATATACTGTAGTTGTTTTTAAGAGCTTGGTTTGTTTGAGTTTGTGCGAGTCTTTATCTTCTTCTCTTTGTTCTCCTTTTACTTGTTCTGGACAGCAAAAACCATCAAAATCCATGGACATTCTTTCGTTAACAACTATCAGATTTCTCTCGTATTTCAACTCAATACTTTGGCCACACTAGTTTGGTATATGAGCATCAGATCTGAGCTTTCTTCATTAACTTTCTCTTCTATTTTAAGTGCAATGAACTTCACCTTCTAACTTCTGAAATGTCTCATGAGTACTCTAGTGATACCAGGTTATATTTACAGGAAAGAAATAAGATATAATTACATAGTTTTCTAACGCAAGACTCTTATATTAATTAACTACTTTTGTACTCTCAGTCAAGCTGGCCATATCAGTCACTCCTAGCTTGTTATGTAAAAACAGAGGCTTTTCTTAGGCAATGAGTTCGTTGAAGAATCACCAATTAGACTATTCAGTCTGACATATGAAGTGAAAATTTTCTTGGTCTGCACTACATCACAAATAAGTGATAACCAATCTCATATGCTTGGTTTTTTTTAATGTAAAATCAATTTTAGCAAATTCGGTAGCAACTTGATTACCGCAATGCATAATCACAATTGGGGCAGAAGGACGCCCATATCCGTAAGGAGAGTGAACTACGCCATCTCAAAAATGATATGAGTCATAGCATGATGTTCTGCTTCAACACTAGACCTTGCAGCAGCAACACACTTCCTACTTCTTCAAGTTACCAGATTTCTTGATTACAAGAACAATAGCCATGAATAGAGCAACGATCAAGTAGATCATCTGTCAATCAAGATCATAATGGCCAACACTGAAATGACCTGATGGATGGTATAAGAATATATTTTTTAGACGGGTACCTTTAAAATACTGACAACAACATGGTGACTGTTAGCGGTGGTTATATATTCGATTCTTTTTTTTTTCTCTAATGCTTATGCTTTATTTGTATCTTCACCCATTCAGCAATGGAAAACATCTGAAAATTTTCTTTTCAATCCAGAGTTGTTGAATAGCAATCTATTATACATATTTGTTTTTTGGTAATATGCACAGCAGGTGATCCTAAATTATAATTTACTTGCTAGACTGCAGCAGCATCCAAAACAGTTGCTTTTGTATACATTTGTTATCACTGCTTTTTATGTTGGAACTAGATTTATTGTCTTTCAGAATACCATGGATACATATGATGTGTCTAGAATATCTGCATACCTGATATGTGCACTAGTTTCCTGAGTTCTTTCTTCTTAGAGATATTCTCACTGTTTCCAAAAGCATTGTTTCCGGTTCATTCGCTATAACAATAATAATAAACCCAATATATCTGGGGGAAAAAAATCTTGCAGGGTCTTCTATTCCTTCTGGCTTTGTGCTCTGGATTATGAGAGAAATTCCGCCTCCAGTTGTAGAAAGCAGACCTTCACAGTCAAGTGTGGTGACTTTTGTCAGGGACACAACAGGTGCACAGAATCCTCAGTGGAAGACAGCTGTAGCATCCTCACAAAGCAAGGTATGTCGATAGTCTCTTGGGGCCAATGTCATTTTTCTTTTTCATATACACTGACTGCAAGTGATTGAATTTGAATCTCCGGTCTTCTGGTAATTTTTCTCGGGTAATTTCTAGCTTTTCTCTCATCCTTTCTATTTCTCTAAGGTGTTGAACATTTGTTAAGTTTCCCATTTAAATCCCTAAGATTGCAGAAAGTTGGTTTGACTATCTTGTCACTTGAGAGCTCCATCAGTCCGCACCCTGTTAACCATTAGAAAGTTCTCCACTGCTCACAGTTCTCGTGTTGTTCTCTACAAACAAATTTTATAATAACCAAATAGTTGTGAATGTTTAGTCATTTATTGCCAAGTTCTTTATTGCAAAGCATTGTTAGTTTGTTTCATACCAATAGAACGTGCGACAAATATCACCCATCAAGCGCAGTATTTATTTACTGACTCATGCCTTGGCTTAGTAAACATCAATGATCATTTTTAAGAAAATGATAAATGACCTTGAGACAAATCCAGTGTGAGCGTTTATTATTAGTTTTCCTGTAACTCTCAAGAGGAAGGATAACACATGATCCAATGACTACAATTGCAGGCACTGAGAGCCAGTCCAATATAACTAGTTCAGTGATCTTCTGCTAATTTTCTTCGCTGTATACATTGGAGAAATTGCATTCTGAGTCGACTTGGCTGTTTCACTGATGGGACCACCTGTGGGCAAAAGGCGACAATCTAATTATAAAGCTCATCAGGTTTAACTTTTTCCTACCGGGAGAAATTATTCAAGAAGTGATCACCAAGAGATGGTTTATGAAGCATTTGATCTCATACGGGAATGCTGACTATAACATGTCAATCTCAGCTGCGATTGCCAGCCAAGATTTTGATAGTGATTCGTCTAAAGGCGACCAAATGTTTTAGTGATGTCCCTTCTACTAGAAAGAAGCTGATGTGGTAACTAGTCTGAACTAATATGCTTATACATCGAATTTGTTCTCTGTTTCGATCTTGGTGCTGTAGCTTCAAGAAGTTCCACTGTTACAAGTCTTTTGCGTTTGTATATAGCAATTGTAAATTTGCTTAGCTGGTGCCTGTGATGAGATGATCTTTGAGGCGTCAAATGTGCTCATAATGGCTGGTCTCCAAGAACATCTTTCCTCTGTAGTATGATATGTTAAACTGAGTTTGAGGTCGTCTCTATTGCTATTACTGCTGTTATTATAGCTATTGTTCTTTCTTTTCTCTTATTTTCTTGTTCTGTGATGGGTTTGTTATGTTATTTGCAGCGTCGTTGGTTGTTTACGGTTGTTTTGCTTTCGGCTTTCTGATTTCCGTTCAACGAGCAAGAATTAGGCGCTCATCGAGTTTTCAACCAATGAAATAAACAAGGGGGAAAAAAAAGATCAGAAATATTATTTTGGAAGAAAAACAACAATAGCACTAATAATAAAGAGAATAGTGTACAGTTTCCTTTGAAGATTACAGCTGTAGTTGTCCATAATCAAAGTTTTAGCTTATGAAAAGCTTCCGACAGAGAGAACCTTTGGAGTTATTTTAATTCAGGGTTACGCCCACAGTCCAAACTTTTCTCGGACACCCTCCCTTTCCCTTGTACTATAATGGAGAGCTTCCTTTTTCTCCATATTTTCGGATTCTTTTTTCTTTTATGTTGAGTTGAGCTAGTCTACTGTTAATATATTCAAAATGTGAATATTATGGACTGAATTTTAAAATTTGAAATTCAAAAATGAAAATACAAACCGGTGGATATGATCTATTACATATGAACTATTTGAAAATAAAATTTTAAAAGATTTCCACATTATTAATCCATGTATAATGTATCGTTAAAATCAATGCTTTAGAATTTTTATAATGTTACTTAATTTTTCGCCCCTTGATATATGACAAAAAACACATGGAAATTTTGCTTCTAAATAGTTTGAGTAATAGATGATGACCGTCAGTTTGGATTTTATTTTAGAGTTTCAAATTTTAAAATTCAGTTGATAGTATTCAGATATTAGATACTATTAGTAGTAGCATAACTTAGTTGGTATATATTCATGTCTTAGAGCAGCTCCAACCGGGCTGCATTTCTCCAAAATGCAGCCCGGTTGAGCTCCAACCGGACTCCAATTTTTGGAGTCCGGCTGCAAAATCAGAAGATGGGCTGCATATTTGGAGTTTTATCCTCCAAATATGCAGCCCCTCCATTTCACTATTCCCCCTCGTAAAATTTCCATTTTACCCTTCTAACTAACTAATTATTTTTAGATATTTAATTTAAAATTAATATAAGTTTATTTCTACTAATTATTTTTAAATAAAAGTTTTACAGTTGGAAATGTTTTGTCGATACCTTCAAAATGAGACTAATATTGAATAATATTAATTGAAATATAAAATTTCAATAGCCAAGTAATTAAAAATGAAAAAGTCATTATTTCATTATTAAAAAAAGTTACATCGCTTCATTTCCATGTCTTTCCCACAAATGTTCAATCAATGCATTTCGAAGTGTAAAATGAGCTTCTTTGTTTTTCAACATCTTATGTCGAGCAAGGAACCGTTGGAATCGTTTAGTTTCCGTTATCTCCGTATTTTCAGCATTCGGAATTGATTGTGGAGTTGAAATGACAACATCTTCTTGCTCGTCGCGTTTATCTTCAACAATCATATTGTGCATTATAATACAAGCAGTCATGATATCATGCAGAGTTCGTTTATCCCAAAAACAGGCTGGCCCCTTGATGATAGCAAATCGTGATTGGAGAACACCGAATGCCCGCTCAACATCTTTTCGACATGCTTCTTGCATCATTGCAAAATATTGTTTCTTTTTTATCATCGGAATTAGAAATAGTTTGAACAAGTGTTGGCCATTTTGGATATATGCCATCGGTCAAATAATAACCGACATCATAATTTTTTCCTTGAATTGTGTAATGAGCAGGAGGAGCAATACATTGTGATAGATTGTCGAACAAATTAGATGACTGCAATACATTAATATCGTTATTGGATCCTGGTAAGCCAAAGTATGCATGTCATATCCATAGATCATATGATGCTACTACCTCAAGAATAATGGTTAGACCTCTATGACGGCCTGAGTATTGTCCTGCCCATGCTATTGGACAATTTTTCCATTGCCAATGCATACAGTCTAGACTTCCTAACATTCCTGGAAAAACCTCTTTCTTCGCCCTTTTGCAACTACCTTGCAACATCGTCGACATTGGGGGTCCTCAGATATTCATCTCCATATACTTCTACAACTGCTCTGCAAAATTTCTTTAAACATACAATTGCAGTTGACTCACCGATCCTAACATATTCATCAGTACTATCTGCTGATGTTCCATAGCCAACATGCGAAATGTCGATGTAACTTTTTGTAAAGTTGATAGCCCAAGTTTGCCGACACCATCCATCTTCTGTACGAAGAAGTTGTCATGCTCACGTACCGCCTCGACTATACGAAGGAATAAACTCCTATGCATCCGGAACCTTCTACAGAATAGGTTTGCACCATATGTAGGGTTATCAGAAAAATAGTCATGGTAAAGTCGAGAATTACCTTCTTCTCTCCCGTGATTGATCACCAAATGACCAGGAACTGAGCCAGTACGCTTTGGTCGCTCTTCCTCTTGAGAGAGATAAGTCATTATTTTATTATTAGAGGCATGTACGCGAGCTAAGAGTTCATCTTCCTTCTCCCATTGTGTCATATCTTCCTCCCAATCTTTAATGTACCGAGAAAATATTTCGTCGTAAGAAGAAGAAGAAGAAGAAGAAGAAGAAGAAGGTAGATGTGACGGTCCGACTCCATAGTTCATTGATGAAGAAGTTATTTATACAAATAATCATATAAGTTGTGAGTTATTTAGAGATGGATGTAATGTCATTATATAATATGACTCCCTACATTAGATTCTTTTCAGCATTGACTTCTCAACCCCCACATTGGATTCCTTTCGTGTTGGAGACTCCCCACATTCGATTCTTTTCAGCATTGACTTCTCACCCCCCCACATTGGATTCCTTTCGTGTTGGAGACTCCCTATATTGGATTCTTTTCAGCATTGGCTTCTCACCCTCCACATTGGATTCCTTTCGTGTTAGAGACTCCCCACATTGGATTCTTTTCAGTATTGACTTCTCACCCCTCACATTGGATTCCTTTCGTGTTGTGTTGGAGACTCCCCACATTAGATTCTTTTCAGCATTGGCTTCTCACCCCTCACATTAGATTCCTTTCGTGTTGTGTTGGAGACTCCCCACATTGGATTCTTTTCAACATTGGCTTCTCACCCCAACATTGGATTCCTTTTGTGTTGGAGACTCCCCACATTGGATTCTCCTAGTGTTGGAGACTCCCCACATTGGATTCTTTTCAACATTGGCTTCTCACCCCCCATATTAGATTCCTTTCGTGTTGTGTTGGAGACTCCCCACATTGGATTCTTTTCAGCATTGGCTTCTCACCCCCAGATTGGATTCCTTTTGTGTTGGAGACTCCCCACATTGTATTCTCCTAGTGTTGGAGACTCTCCGCATTGGATTCCTTTTGTGTTGGAGACTTCCCACATTGGATTCTCCTGGTGTTGGAGACTCCCCACATCTGATCCCTGTATAATACTTGCACAATTTTATATCTCCACCACAACTCTTCTTATTCTATATTCATAACTCTTTACATTCCTCCATCATAATAGTATCATCCTGAACAACGTTATCTCCTTAGATTATGACATCTAGTCGCGGAAAATCTTTTTTACAAGAAGAAGACCAAATTTTATGCGCCACGTGGCTCGAAATTTCTCAAGACCCAGTCATGGTTCTAATCAAAAGAAGGACAAGCTGTGGGAACGAATTTCTGCTTTATTTCATGAAAGGATTTCCAATATTTGTAATGCTCAAAGGACTCCGAAGTCTCTCTCATGCCGAATGCAATTAATCATGAAGGCCATCAGTAAATTTCGAGGATGCATTCGACAAGTCGAGCGCTTAAATCTAAGCGTTGCTTCTGAGCTTGACATTGTAAGTATTTTGAATAACATAAATCTTGATTATCATCTATTATCATGTTATTAATAAATGTTTCTTCCTCTCTTCTGGTAGATTAAACATGCTAGGATAATATTTGCAGAAGATCCATAAGAGAGAAAGGGGTTTCTATTTGATCATGTTTGGTCAATTTTAAAAGATGTAGAGAAATGAGCAAATATAAGTGTCAGATCGCCTGCAACTTCCAAAACTTCAAAGTCCCGCTCATCTCAGGGATCAGATACAAGTTCTCCTGCTGTCGACTTAAATGACGATAATGAGGGATATACTCATAATGACGAAGATATGATAACAAGTCGATCGACAGGAAGGAAGAAAGAGAAGATAAGGAGGCGGCATGCAACTGAAAAGAACCTCGACTTGGAAACTCTCAATAAAAGCAATCAAGAAATTGTCGATATTTTAAAAAAAAGTCATGGACAACGAGAAAATGATAGAATGACAATGCACCAGATTATGATGTGAAGGACCGAAAATGATAAGAAAAAATTAGATATTCAAAGGGAACGACAGGAAAGTAAGATTATGTTGATTAATCTTGATATTATTACTAATCCTTCGGAACGCGAGTATTTTCGAATTAAAAAACAAGATATTTTAAATAGAAACACAACTGGAGGTTCTTCATCTGATATTCCTAATCCTGAATATAGTTATGCAGGAAGTCAATACGGAATACCTGACTACAGAAGCGGTGGATATGAAGGAAATGGCCTGCCCGATTTTTAGTTTATTTCATGTACTTTATTTTTCTATGTAATGCCGCTGAATGTAATATATAAAATTTCATCATTCGGAGTAGTTATGAAGGTTGTTCCAAATATTATGCTATATTTTCTGGTTTTTAAAATTTAAAGGCTCTTATCTATAGCTTATTATCAATTTATTAAAGCTAATTAATTTTATTTAAATAGTGAGTAAATTATATATTATAATTTTAGTATTAATTTATAATATATTTTATATTTTAAATTAATTCATATAATTTTTTTAACATTTTATATTTTTATATTTTCAAATCCATTTAAAGTATTATAAAAGCAATCAAGTGAAAATGTAATAAAGATGAGAGGTTGGCTAGGAGACTTCGCAGGGCTGCTTTTAATCTTGGTCTTTAGGAGCTCGCCAACATGAACGTTGACGCCTCTGGGGACAACTTCTCAAATGACCTCTAATCCATGCTTCCTCTGAGTTTGCTGGACAGGGAAATCTTCCTGTTTGCAGGCAAATCTGTCTTTGTTATCTCTCTAAAAAACTAAGTAGTCATGTCTTCTAGTGTGTTATATTCAAACTCTGCAATGTAAGTATGTTTTTATGCGTTTTCTAGTCGAAGAATCGATGTGGGTTTAGTTTGGTAGGTGACGACATAGGTCCGCTCCTTATCTGCTTCCCCCCTGTGATTCTCCATCTAGTGGTGATGTATTTTTGCTTTGTTTTGGTGTTTAATAATACTCTTTAAATGAGCAGGGCCTCCAACCCTGCTTTTTTTTCAGTCAAAAAAAAGTGAAAATGTAATAAATAGAGCTTCATATAGAGGGGGTGGTTGGAGTGTCTCCCTCTAAAAAAGCATATTCCCACAAATATGCTTTGGGGAGGCTGCATTTTGCAGCCTCCCCATTGGAGTTGCTCTTAAAGCCCACATATATCTGATTCATGTTTTCTAATTGGACAAATTTTCAAAAATAGAACCCGTTAGGATTTTCTTTTCAAAAATATACTCATTTGAAATTTATTTACCATTTTCGACCTGGTTTCAGCCATCCTGGCCGAAACCAGGTCGAAAATGGTAAATAAGGTTCAAAAACTTCACGAGATTTTAAATTCTGTGAAGTTTTCGAACTTTATATGTCATTTTCGACCCAGTTTCAGCCACCCGTCGAAAATGACAAATAAATTTTAATGGGTCTTTTTTTAAAAACAAATTCCTAACTAGACCTATTTTGAAAATTTGTCCTTTCTAACTTTCACCTAGCATAGGATACCAAGGTAGTCAAGCGGAGATGACAGCTTGTTAAAGGTGAAGTGTAAGTTAGCGGTCCTGCTAGAAAAACAAAAAGACAAAAAAGCCTTATGTTGGCAGGCATGTCGGATCCTACCCAGCAGGGTACGCGCGCAATTCTGATCAGAGGCTTCAATATCTTTGTGTTAATAATTGCAACCAAGACTGACGTGACTGACAAAATAATTAATAGGATCAATCATTTCTTTTGCCATTTTAATAAGTTCTTCATCCGTGGTTCTGTGTTTATATACGTCTTTCTTTTTGTGCTTGTTGATACCAGATTTCGAAATTTATTATCTGGGGATAGATCTCTTGCCTGAGATCTGCTCCTTAAAAATTAAAAAGAAACGCATGAATGTTGTAAGGATCTTTTAGACATTAGTCCCTTGAAGCTTCCATAATTTGATGCTAGTCTTTTAATTAAGCTATTGAAATTGCTGATAGGTCCCTTAAATCATAGCGGTTATTACAATTTGGATCCTCAATTAGTTTTCCAATAATTCTGTAAATTATGATTAGGTCAGGTCTTAACTTGACACGGTCAATTAGGCGATCGTCTTTGAGAAAAGAAGACAGTCGGGGAAGACGAAAAAATATGCTAAGAGGGTAGCTTTACCATTGATGAACATCAAAACTATGAGTTCGGATTTCTAGTTTGCGCATTTTCGGTTTAAAATCATTAAAGAAACGTAATTAAGGAGTATAACTTGAAGTCAACTATAAGAAGTTAGACTTGAGGGCATATTAGTTCCACTCAAATCTAACATCATCTAACTAGAAATGCCAAATTGCACCTTATAATTCGAGGGACCTAGAGCAATTTTAATGACTTGAGGAGCTAATATACAATCATCAAAGATTCAAGGGGGCTAATATCTAAAAACCCATTGTCGTAATCTCTTTGGGAAGTAATTTATTAAGGTCAATCTTGTCAATTAATAAAGCCAAAAAAGAACAGGATGTGATGCGGCTAAAGTACCTGAATGGTATTTTTGTACTGTTTGGTACTTTTTTTCTAGCTCTACTGATGCTCTATAGCCAAATGTGCAATTAGACTCATAACTCGCCGTCAACAACGAAAAAGCCGCAAAATCTCTTTCCTCATAGTAGTTTTTGGCCTTCAAACTTTCTCTTCATTACAGTTTAGAGGTAATACCATGTCATTCACTTTTTTTTATCTCAAAATTTACTTTATTGTAGTGAACTCAATATTCTTGCACGAGCTTGACATAGTTATTATCCTTATACCAATGTGCCAAATAATTTCTGATATTTTTCCTATGAATAAGACAATACTAATAGCATCATATGAGAGTTTGTCTTTGAGAAAATATCAAAACGTCATCGGAGCTAAAAAAAAATCAAACTGATAGCGGAAGGACAAAAAAATATCAATTTGATAATTTAGCCGGCAATGATGTGATGCTAGTACTGGCACTCTACAAGGATAAGACGGAGGAATAAGTGTTGGGATTGTGTCTTTGATTTTTTGTATAACTTCATGAGAATTAGATAAGGCTAGAGATCTATCATGATTAAGAAATTGGGTCTCATAATGATTAGGAGTTTGAATGCTATTATTGGAGGAAAAACTAAGGAGTAGAGAGATGACCAATATTCTTGTAATCTAGGGTTAGCAGATGGCGTAACTTGATATAAGAATATCGTGTAAGAGGCGAGGGTTTCGTGGTCTTTATCCGTGCAAGAGATTACAACAATGAGAGGGGGTTTCACAGTCTTTGTTCGTTCAAAAGATGGTAATGAGTGGGTTTTGAAGAAAATATGAGAATTAATTATGTACGTGAGGTTGAGAGATTAAGGGACGAGAGTTGAGTGATTCCTCTTGCAGTTCTCTCTGATACATAGTGGATTTCTCGTATTGTTGCATCGTGAATGTAGGTCGAAGTTGGTCGACCAAACCATATAAATATTGGTGTTATTCTTCTTAATTGTGGTTGTTTTATATCTTGTTGAATGTGAGTTGACTTCCGAATTACGGAGATCGTAGTAGGCTGGGAGGCTAAAATTCCCCAACAAGTGGTATCCGAGTCATGATGATAGATCAGAGAGCAAGTTTGCAGGATAGTCATCGTACAAAAGTGAATATTGGTAGCGTTACAAGAATCAAGATGAAAAAAAGAAGGTACTATAGCGGCAGGAACATTGTAGCGATGAGAATACTATTCACATGGGTGAGGGTTTGGTTAAAAATTATTAAATCAAATCCGATGATGCAGATTAATTTGTCTTCTGATCCAGGGTTTGGAGACGGATTTCGACGATACAAGAGTTGATTCCTATGCTTTGTAGTGCTCTGAATGCGATGGGGGGGGGGGGTTTGATTTTTTTTTATTTTTTGCTCAGATTTGTCAGAAAGTGCTGATACGTTCTGATGGTGGTAACGAGACAGATTTAGTGGCAGATAGGGCAAATGAGTATGTGACGGATGAGACTAATGTAGAAAATCAGACGTGATTATAGTAGTAGAGTTGTCAGCATATAGTTATTCAGAGTCATCACGGGAGAAAGAGTTGGTTGGTGTGCAGACTCGAGGAGGACATTGCCATATTAGGTGGAGCTTGCAAGAAGGCACGACTGTGTGGCACACATGCTGATGGAGATGGTGACATTAGACTTAAAGACGATGAGCGTTCATATTCAGTCCAGGCCAAATGATAGAGGAGATAGAGGCATCCGGCTCTTAGTGTGGAGTAGGAGAGGTGCACAAATATGATTTGAGACGAGCGATGCAGATGGAGTACGAGGACAGCAAGTGGGGGAATGCTACTATCAAGTTTAGTTTGGGAGGAGAAGCATAGTTAATTTGCTTCTAATGCTAGATGTGGTAAAAATATCTTCAAAGCAGATGAAAGTGAGGGTCATAGGGACATCCAGGTTGGAGTACGGGTGTTTTGATTAGGAGTGTGGGCTTCGATTTGAAGTGTAAAAGAGTAGAAGATCCTAGCAGGAGAGGAAAAGTTTTAAGATGGCGATAATATATCTTCAAGGGAGTTTGGGAATCAGATCTAAGGTGGAGATTGTTGGGATCGTGTCTAAATTCATGAAAATTGATAGCGCTAGAGATCTATCATGATTAGGAGATTGAGTCTCATCATGATTAGGAGTTTGAATCCTATCTAATTAGAAAGTTAGGCTAGAGATAGGGTTTTGGTTTCCCTATATATATTCTTCTATTATTGGAGAAAACAAATCAAGGAGATGAGAGATAGCTAATATTCTTATAATCTAGGGTTAGCAGAAGGCGTAACCTGATTTAAGAATATTGTGCAAGAGACGAGAGTTTCGTGACCTTTATCCGTGCAAAAGATTATAATATTGGGAGAGGGTTTCATAGCTTTTGTTCGTTCAAAAGATTATAAGGACTGAGTTTTAGAGAGAATATGAGAGTTGGTTATGTATGTGAGTGACGAGAGTTGAGTGGTTGAGTGACGAGAGTTGAGTGGTTCCTCTTGTAGTTTTTCCTGATACATAGTGGAATTTCTCATATTGTTACCCCGTGAATGTAGTTCGAAATTGGTCAACCGAACTACGTAAATCTTGGTGTTCTTCTTTTTGATTGTGGTTATTTTATATCTTGTTGATTGTAGATTGGATTTCGAGTTGTGGAGATCGTAACATGCAGGGAGGCTAAAAATCCCAAACAATAGAAAGAGATCAGACGCGTGGGCATAACTTCGTATCCTTTGATGTCTCCTCCATCTTATCTATCAATATTCCCTTACACGCTCGGCCTCGTTTTGAACTCTCTCTTATATATGTATAATGTATGCATGTATGTATATATATACTCTCTCTTAGTATATTTGTATATATAAGTATACTCTCTCTTATATATGTATACTCTCTCTTATATAATATATTTCTATATATGTATAATATGTCATATGTGTGTATATATACTCTCTCTTAGTATATAAGTATATATAAGTATACTCTCTCTTATGTAAGTATATATAAGTATTATATATGTATAATATGTGTGTGTATATATACTCTCTCTTATATATGTATAATGTATGTATGTATGTATATATATACTCTCTCTCTTAGTATATATGTATATATAAGTATACTCTCTCTTATATATGTATACTCTCTCTTATATAAGTATATATAGGTATACACTCTCTTATATATGTATAATATATGTGTGTGTATATATATACTCTCTCTTAGTATATAAGTATATATATGTATAAGTATATATAAATATACTTTCTCTTTTATATATATATATACTAATATACTCTCTCTCTTAGTATATATGTATATATAAGTATACTCTCTCTTATATATGTATAGTCTCTCTTATATAAGTATATATAAGTATACACTCTCTTATATATGTATAATATATGTGTGTATATATATATACTAATATACTCTCTCTTTTAGTATATATGTATATATAAGTATACTCTCTCTTATATATGTATACTCTCTCTTATATAAGTATATATTAGTATACACTCTCTTATATATGTATAATATATGTGTATATATATATATATACTAATATACTCTCTCTCTTAGTATATATGTATATATAAGTATACTCTCTCTTATATATGTATAATATGTGTGTGTGTGTGTGTGTGTGTGTGTATACTCTCTCTCTTAGTATATAAGTATAGTATATTACAACAGTTACTTCCTCATTGGCCCAACGAGCAACGACTACATGGTTACTTATGCGATTCTCTCTCTCTTAAATTATAACTTATAAATATATACAATATATTTACATATAATATATGTATATATAATATATAGTTACATAATAATTTAGAAGTATATACTAATACATAATTATATAAAATATAATAATATTAAACTAATTTTTAGCATTTTTTTATCAAAAAAAAGAAAAGAAATTTAAAAAAACCTAGGTGGGATGTACTTATCTATTGTGATGTGATGAATTCCAAAATAAATTTATACTTATAATTTATAAATGATTTATTAATTATTAATAAAGAATTTATTTTTATAATTTTTTATTTATAATTTATGTCATTTTAAGTGATTAATAAAATTATTATTTTATTATTATTTTTTGTCTTTTTTTATAATTTAAAACTTAAATAAAATTTAAAAATTTGAAAAAAAAAAATTTTAAAAAAAGAAAAAACCCGGCCCGGAACCCGGCCCGGTCGGGCCCGGGCCCGGGCCTTGACCCGGCCCGGTGTACCCGGGTCCGGGTCCGGGCTCCGGTTTTGCCCGGCCCGGCCCGGATGGACAGGCCTAAGTAAATTCCTAGTATATATGACTCGCTATGTGATGCTTAGTCACGGTATGGGCTCAGGAAAAAGTGGGACCTCAGTTTTTTGCCACAAACTGGTGGTTATTTTGCAGGTGTACGCACGGGCATCTGCATTATTACTTTGTTGGTAACGTATGTTTATGTGCATTATTGCTATTTGATTTATTGATAGCGCCAAAACGCACATGCAGAGCCACACCTCACTTCTCATGTGTGGTCTGCTCTGCTTTTGCTTTCGGTACCCACTCCCTAATTCTACGGAAGCTGATCTATTACCATAACACACACAAGTCCAAATGGTACAAATGTGAAACGTAAGAAAATTAAAAAAAAAAGGGGTAAGTTGCAGGAAATGTGTTCCATCTATATATTGTTTTTCAGCCCCTTATTATTTACGAAGTTTAACCAAAAAAAAAAAAAAAAAAACTCTCGTCTAAGATCATTAGCGAGACCATTAGTTTGTAATTTAAACAAAAAAAAAAAAAAAAAAACTCTCGTCTAAGATCATTAGCGAGACCATTAGTTTGTAATTTATCTTGAGGGGGAAAAAACCTCCAGATGTTTACATGCAGAATGATTACAGAAGAGTAACGGTTTTATTAATGATTATAGATAAAAGGGTTTCACTATTGTACGTTTATAGATAAACAGGCTTCTTAAGTAGGGTATAATAAAGAGAGTTTCTTGTACTTTCATTAAAAAATTAAATCAATGCAAGAGGCTTCGCCTATGGCAATTTAGTAACGAAAAGGTGAAGATGATAACGGCTAGCCTAAAGAAAAAACTAAGAATTATACATTGTTTTCTGTTTCTTTCATACAAAGTATCCGTTGCACCCAGGGGCAACAGCAGCAGTCTCGTGCATCCTGATGCGGTGATTCTTGAAATACTTCAGTAGCCACCTAGCATGTACAAAAAATATATTACATGGGGATTGCCGCCCCAATCAGAAATCAAGAACAAAAATATTATTTATATACCAATGGATGCTATTCTCCTTTGCTTACCTACGCATTAAAGAACCAAAAAAAAAAAAAAAAAAAGTTCCCCTACATCTAATCCTCCTGTTGGTTCAGTGTAACATACAAATGTATATAAACCATAGAAAGAGCAGCTACAGCTTTCACCACGCAAACACGCGCTCACCAACCCTTTCCTCTTCATCATCATCATCATCTTCTTCTTACTTCTTTCTCCACTTTCATTACTACACTTCCACCAGTGAATGAAATGGACTTTAGCAGAACTACCAACGCGGAAACATCGTCGCCGACTGCAAATTCATCTGATCACAACATGCATCTTCATTTGTGTGGTTGTGGAATTTCATCTCTCCCGAGTAAGTTTAATCAGAGCTCCTCAAGGTTTCACCTGTTAGGAGACCGAAGCCGTGATGATGGTGAGGATGATAGCAACAAAGAAACAGCAACAAGAGTTCAGAGGAGGTGGAGAGACGCCTTCAAGAGACTGGTGAAAGAATGTAGAGGGTCTAGCTGCAGGAGGACAAAGAAGATCGGCAACTACTGCTCTTGCTACTCTTCGAGACCCAGCAACACTTTTGGTTATGACGTCGCTAGCTATCTCAAGAACTTTGACGATGGCTTACTCAACGATAACGACGATCATTTTGTTCCCCTTGCTATTCGTGCTCCTCCTGCAGAGACCAATTTGAAGGCAGCCTATTAGGCATTTAGTTGTTTTACTTCGTAATCTTTATCAAGTTTTTGTAAGATGTAGTGCATCATGATGTATGGATGTGGGATTAACATCGATAATTTCCCAAGTTATAGCCAACCTGTAAAAAGATAAGCTCAAGTAATCCCTTACCAGATGTATTATTTATAAGAATGCAACAAACCTAGACAAATAACCTTGGAGAACTTGAAATAATTCCCAAGAAACACCACGCACCAGTTCTGAACAAGAAAATAAATGGTCTACAGCAGCTTGTTGAGGCGATTCAACTTTGAGAAAAGACACGCAGAAGAAATAACAATCCCTGCCTTGATACTGTAGAAATTAAATACAGGTGATTCATTTTGGGCAAGTGAAAACTGATTGATGATCGGTGAAGATTACATCAAGCCTCCTTCCATTGACATTACGAGTGGTTCAAGCGAAGGTATGATATTGGTTGTGCAATGAGCATATTTTCATCCATCTAAGTATCTAAATCCTTATATGGAAAACAAGTTTCATTATCCAGAACTACACACTTGTAACAGATATTCAAAGGACTTCAATATCCCTGTCACAAGTGAAAAGTTTAAGTCGAAGTATTTGTTGGACTGATACATATGTCACAAAAAAAGAAGAAATGAACAAATTCAGGCATGAGTACATGAGAAAGGAAGAGAAAGGTCTGAATACAACAGTATGCACAATAGAAAACAAGAAGAACAAGGACATTAGCACCATGCTACCGACAATGCTGCATATTCAAAAGAAACAACTACGCAAGGATCTCATACCAAGTATGTTATTGAAAGGCCTTGAAACAGTCAGGCTGGCACAAACCGTCAATAGCATGAATGAGTTTCCTCCTTGGTCCAACAGCATCAGTTCCCATGTCTTTGAGCATGCTCATTGTAAGATTTACCAACTCATATTTTCCCACCTTTTCCCTCTCAAAGACCTTTATGAACCGATCAAGCCCCCGCGACACCAACCACCTCCTCAGCCCACCCAATTCTTTGAGTTTCCTCTCCAAGTTCACTGCTCTTACTCTCCGATTAACAACATTTGCTGCTCCGCTTGGAAGTAATCTTGGAAATTTTATTGATTTCCGATGTGCAACATTGCTCTTTACGTTATCATTAGCTTTAGTCAAGGATGGCTGTTTAAACTTCTTAGGAGAAGCAACGGGATTGCAAATAGGAACTTGAGCTTGTGAGGTGGTCCCAATATCATCTTCAGAACCATTGACTAGAGCTGACGTTGTAGACAGTTCCTTGTGTTTATCCTTCGCAAGCCTGTGATGCCTTTTATTCGGAACACCTGAACTTTTAACTATCACAGGTTCAGTTTTCTCTGCACTTGTACGTTGTGTCTGTAAAGGTGATGGTGGAGGAATCAGAATGGTGATCTTTTGCTTTTTTACAACAACCCAATCATCTTCTTCTTCTAGTCCACACTCCACCATCGAGTCTGGTGAGGGTTTAGAGGGATCAGAGGATAAAGCATCAATATTTGTATGTGACATAGATAGCTAGAATTTTGGAGCTTTTTTGTCTAGAGCTACTCAAGGACCTGCAAGAACAGTGAAGTAATACAAAACATGAATAGAAACTTACATCAAGCAAAGAAAAATAGAGGCTGGAGGTAGGTTTCTCGTGATATCCTCAAGAAATGTGTCGCAGATATCTGGAAGAATTGTGATGCAGAGAAAACAATAAGCTCTCTCGTGATATCTTCAATGAATGTGTTTCTAGTGGTAAAACAAAACATGAAAATAGTTTAAGGGAGGCCCTTGATTCACATATTTCAACAAAGTAATATAGGTTCTTCATGGTTCATTGGCTTGGTTAAGGCTTCTCCTTATGTTGCTTGTTATGGCAGACGTGTGAAATTCTAGGCAAATTCTTCCGTTCTGTAGGACCAGTAAACAAACAGATTGATGGAACACAATGAAATTAATCTAAGAATCTGACAAATTAAATGATTCGATAAGAATTTAGATGTTCTTGAGGAAACATTTATGAAGCTGTAAAGTCTTCTTTCTTCAGCAAAGAAGGAAATAGGGTCCTATCAAAATATATATGAAAATTTGCTTAAGTTATACAAAAACGGATCCTAAATTGGCCTATCACTTCTTGATTGTGCGCGCGCGCGCCCCCCCCGCATGTGTGTACTGGGATATTACAAAAAGAATACTCTTTGTATAATTATACATTCATATAAATATAAGGTCATTTGGATAAAACCACAAAATCAGTTTTTGACTTGGTTCCATAATAAGTAATCAGCAATGTCAGACAGGAGTCCTGATAGGATAGAGTCCTAAATTTCTCTAGAATTGTGACATTGAAAATTTATGCTGGTAGAAAGTTTAATTTCATGATATCTCATTGATTAACACTGAAATATCCATCCTCTTAGCCCATCCCTTAACCAAACAAACAGTAGAGTTATTGTGTTAGTGTGTGTATACGTACATGCAATTAACATGACAAACAAACTTGGCATTATTTTAAGAGTGTTTTAATGTTATAAGCGAAAAGTCCTTGCATTAGTAAGAGTTCGTTGGTCGCATACAATATAGAATACAAGTTCTGTTCAAGTACATCACATGTCATCTCCTTGTAGTTATATTAGATAGAGCCGGCAATGTATACTTACCACATAAAAGCGTGAAAAATCTTCTTAGTCATAATTTTATGCATTGCATGTATAACATCAAACTAATTACTTCGTGTTATTATTTGCTAATAAGAACTGTATCTACTCCTCTATACCTAAAGGAAAATCCAAAGAGTTACTGTCCATGCTATAGTAATTGTTACAGTAAATTACTGTAGTATGAACTGTGCGTTGTAGTAATTTACTGTATCATAAATAGTGAATCAAATCTGCTCCTCTACTTGAAGTCACTATTCATGCTACAAATATACTATATCATAAACAGTAAAGCAAATCAAATGTATTAAAACTTGGATCCTCCTTTAAGTATAGAGGAGCATATATGATTTTTAAATCAAATGTATTAAAAGTTGGATCATTCTTTAAGTATAGAAGAGTAGATATAATTTTTAATTTTAAACATACAATAATCAAATCAAATATATTAAAACTTACAGGGAGGCAAGTTCAAAATACAGTGCTTAAAAAAATAGGGGGTCGTGCTTTGCACGGGGTGCACACTGGTTGTCTTGTAAAGCAAGATTATAGTTAAATAGTGAAATGAGTAGTTTAAATATAGTAATTAGTTTTTCTAATTTGGATGTTGCAATTAGTTGAACGAGTAAAATATGATACTTTAAGCTGTATATATTTAGTGGTCTTGTTCTAATTTTTTTTTTATCTGGTCAGAAGTTTTCTATGGATTGTTCTGATGAATGTAGATAAGTCTCTTGTTTTTATCTCAAGTGTACCTTAATAGATTCCTAAGTTGCATCATGAAATCAAGGAACAAGTTAGCTCTTGGCAGTATAATGGCTCAGAGGCGAACAAAAATTCATAAGGCAGATCTTGTCATCTTCCCCCATCTAAATTCCTTGAAGCCTAGGATAATTTTAGTCTTGATAACTGGTTGTATGAACCTAAATGCATGCACAATAATGTACTTTTCTCAACTCACGGTTGGCTAGTCATAGCCTTTAAATTCAAGGCCCTCCTTGTCCAGAGATTCTTCGGACTTGGCACCCACCATTGCAGAAGGTTGATAAGGTCAAGCTGATAGCCTTTTTTACTAAAATTTCCATCAAATTCTTTGTGAAGTCTTCATATGAAGAAGCAGCACTGTGAAGCTCGCATTTTTCACAAGTAAAAACTCTTGGATGATAATGACGATAGGTTGTACTCGTAACTACTCTTTTGTAATACTACTATAAGAGTCCTGAATAGTTTCACATGCTCGCATATAATCTTTTCTTACTTACAAAGGTTTTTAAATGCCGGATGTTGGGTTCACGTTAGGTGGCTAAAATCCATGTCGGATAGCAGAAATCGGAGATAATTCAGAGGATATGTACTAAATATTGGATTGCCATATATCAGATGGTGTGCGTAATCATCATATAATGTCTTGAATGCATTCTAAAGCATACTTAATAAATGTTAATAGTCTAAACATACAAAAAAAAAAAAAACCATATGATGTTGAGGGAGCACTTGATGCGTGATGAGCCTTGAAGCCCTAGTTTCCAGTCAAAACCCTAATTGCGTCTGAGAGAGAGAGAGAAGGAGATTAGAGAGAGAGAAGGAGATTAGAGAGAGAGAGAGAGAGAGTACCCCCAACGTCAGAGTCTCGAAGACGAGGAGGCTTCAGTTTTGAGTCGCGATGGATATTGGGGCGGAAGTTTTGCCCTCGAGGGCCGACTAGGGGGCTGTTTATGCGTCAGGAACTGGATAACTGGGTCGGGTTTGGGTTTGCAAACTTATATTCGAAACCCAATAATGATGAAATTAAAACAGCCCGTAACGGGTGCAATTTTGATCCCGCAATTGAGCCCGACTCGCCCGACATGATCCGCAATATCCTGGATGCTACCCTCAAAAGGGATTCGGATCCTCTCCACTACAAAAAAAATAGTGGAGGGACCACTACATAATCACAGCCATTGATTATCTAGTTGATGGTTATGATTTTTTCTTTTAGTGCAAATTAAGAATGAGTGCAATACACGGGGGTATGGTAAGTGTTAGATTTAGATTGTATCATAACCGCCTACTAAATAATCAATGCTTAAGATTAAAAGTAGTGGTCTCTCCACTACTTTTTTGTAGTGGAGAGGATCCAAATCCATTATAATGACACCATCAAAGTACAGGGACCAAGGAATTCTAGAAGAAAGGGATCAAACGCATTATTACGTTGAAACACAATCTTTTGAGGGAAACCTTAGCTCAGTGTGTTTTTTTGGCACCAAACCCGCCACGATATCGAGGATCTTATGGTGAGTGCCCTTTTGAGGGGATTTGGATCCTCTCCACTACAAAAAAGTAATGGAGAGACCACTACTTTTAATCTCAATTATTGATTATTTAGTAGGCGGTTATGATACAATCTAAATCTAACACTTACCATACCCCCGTGTATTGCACTCATTCTTAATTTGCACTAAAAGAAAAAATCATAACCATCAACTAGATAATCAATGGCTGTGATTATGTAGTGGTCCTTCCACTATTTTTTTTTTTGTAGTGGAGAGGATCCGAATCCCTTTTGGATTTGGATCCTCTCCACTTTGTAAAAGTAGTGGAGAGACCACTACTTTTAATCTCAAGCATTGATTATTTAGTAGACGGTTATGATACAATCTAAATCTAACATTTACCATACCCCCGTGTATTGCACTCATTCTTAATTTGCACTAAAAGAAAAAATCATAACCATCAACTAGATAATCAATGGTTGTGATTATGTAGTGGTCCTTCGACTATTTTTTTTGTAGTGGAGAGGATCCGAATCCCATTATAATACCCGAGGGAAAACATTGCTAACAGAACCAAAATCGAAGTATGAACTTAAAAACTGAGTCACTCCGGATACCAACGAATTAAGGAAAAAGAGAGATCAAGTGAAGAGCAATTACGAGATGTGTGACCCTGTGGAAGCACCTGGCAAGTGCCGACGACTACATAACTGGAGGGACAGATCGATCAGTGTTCCATAGCCAACATAAAAACTTATCCAAATGCAGCTTAAGTACTATATCGGGAAAAAGAACAAGGAACTAAATTTTGTTTGAGGTGGTCCACGGATGCAGGTACAAATTCGTTTCTTTTGGTAGGGAAGATAAAAGATTCATCCCAGAATGAGAATGGAATCAGTCTTCCATAATTTTCCCTGGTGCTTCTAGAATCAGTCGGGTCCCACCACGCTTTAATCCGTTTCTGGAGTTGTATCTTTGGTCGAAAGAACGTACTGGTGAAGTGCCTCCTTCTGTAATCATCATTGACTCATATTGTTCCTTTGACTGGCAGGCAATTAATTGGTCCTAAGACCACTTCTTCTTCGAAATTTTTCATGCAACTCTTATTCTTTGAACACCAAGTGAGGGGGATAAAGAATAATATAATCTTTTACATTAATTTTCCCATCATTATAGTGCAGCGCTTCAAAGAATTCGATGGCAACCGTTTCTTTTTCTTTTTTAAGATCATACTCCTTCTCGTTGAAAGGAACATGTTTGAAGTGGGGTTCTCTTACCAATGGGTCGAGCCTCCAAATCTAGTAGGAAGGATAGTATTCGAGTAAATTGCGTTCTTCCCATATCGCCCATATAGTGAACTCGAATACTCTTTGAAATTTTCCTATTTTTTAAAGTGCCTGATTGCATATATCAGGAATGAATAATTTATATTCTTCTGGTCTAGTTTTATCAAGATATAATTTATGTACTACACCTTTTTAGATATGTTCTTTACGAGAGGGTATGAGCTCAAAACTGGCCAGTACCCTTAATCGATCATATTGATTTAATATGACCTGTGAAGCTGACTTGAAAAATGAATTTATTCCATCGTCTATCGGCTTTTCAAAGTAAGATATATAGCATTGCCTGATCATCTATCATGTTGCGTTGATAACTGTCGAGCATGTCTTTTAATTTTCTTTGTGCTTGATATTTTGAAATATCAAATTTAAAATAATTGACTAGTTCGACAAACTCATCAATTTTGGTAACTGACAGATCTTTGATTTCAATTTTCCTTAGAATTGATCTCAGATTTCTAGAGCTTGAACCCAAAGAATCTTGCATTTGTTCTTTTTGATTTCTCATTGCCTTTGACATTGTCAAGGTTGATTTGCTTATGAGGTTTTCCATGATTCTTTTGCACCTATGGTACCCTTTTTCAAGGTCATGAATCGTACAATTCTTTTCATTGATAACTTTTTCTAATGTTGATAGACAAGCATTAGTATTTGAAAGCACCCTAATGCCACTAGGAAAGAACCCTAGAGGGGGGGGGGGGGGGGGTGGGGGGGGGTGGGTTGAATAGGGTTTATGCTAATTTAATCCGATTTTATGGTAAATCAAAACTAATTAATAAGTTATCCTAGCAAATAAGATATGCAATGAATTATTAGCAAGGATATGCAATATAAACAAGGGTAAACAAAATATTGGACAACATAAACAAAGAGGCAAAGGCTAAAAATAGGAACAACAAGAGTGCGCAAATGCAAACTAAAACAAGCAATATGATCACGGAGTTCGGACCTTCTGTCTTACGTCTCTGCTCTCCACTCCCGGGGAGAAATCCACTATCATATTCAGGTTGTCTACGATCACCCGAATAACGTTTACACCTCACACACAGTTTTCTAGTTCACCGAAAACTCTACAAGACACTCACAATGTACATACACAAACTACAACCTCAAGTGTTGGTCCTTACGTATCGCCTCCCTCAAGTGCTCGGCTTTACTACCTCTCTCTAGGCTTTACTGCTGACGCCACTCCTCTTGGTATCGATTACGTCCTCACCACACACTCCTCTCGATATAAATGTGTATTACAAAGTGATACTCTCGCAATAAGGTTCAATTACAAGATTTGTTCTCTAATTATGAATGAGAACACAATGAAGCTCACTCTCACAATATCACTCACCACAACCCACAAATATAGTGTATGTAATCCTAAAAGCTCAATTGGGATGTGTATGCGATAAATGAGTATAAATAAAATCTGACTCAAAAAGAACTAGGAATAAAATTGATATGAAATTCAAGAATAAAAATACTAGGTAATGAGTTAGGGAAACTTCTCTATAAACACAAAGAGTGGATGATGAGATATTGAGGATGAATTCCTCAATCAAAGATGTAAGCTCCTCTTTGTGAAAACCAAACCCCAAACTTAAAATAAACTAAATCAAACTTTTAAACTCTTTTAAAACTCTCTTGGGTGGTTGGAAATAGTTAATGCAAAAGGGTATTTATATGATTGAAGAAACCAGCCCAAGAATCCAATAAAAACACTTAAAAACATTAAAATAATCAAAGCTGGAAACTAGTCATTACTGTGCAAAGGCTAACTTGACGGTCAACCGTAGTGCTAAGGCCGGTCGATCGTGAAAGGATGAAAAATAGAAAAAGTCTCTGGACAATTCGCGGTCGACCACCGTGACCATTCCGGTCGACCGCGGACAGATATATGACATGCACAGTTTTTAAAACAGAAATGCTGATTTTTAAACTACCTTTAAAAATAGCAAATAAATTCAGAAAAATGTAAAACTTTGGAGAATGCCTGTAAACATGAAAATGAACATGTTACAAAAATTGGTTTTCAAATAGCAGTTCTTATTTGTGAAATATCATTATTCTGCAAAATCGGTTAAAATGTGAAATATTAAAATACATGATTTTGACAAAATGACTTAAACAAAGCTTTGAAATACTTTAGAATGGATTTATAGATTTATAAAAGATATAAAAATAGTGTGAATAAGTCTTCAATCCATAAACATAATATTTATCCATAAACATAATACTTTGCAAATTCAATAGAATATGAAACTTGTAAATGTGAAAATGAAGATATATATTGTTTCATATCTATATAGCTAAACCAAAACATATATGTATATATATAACTATATACAAAACCAAAACATGTATGTGTGTGTAAATTTGAGCTTATAGAATTAGCACACATTATATATACCAAGATTGAATCTTCTAAAGCTTGAATTTGATTGATTGACTTGATTTGCATAGACTTCAATATCATTGTAGCTCATTTTCATGTGTATACTAAACAACACAAAACAAAATACTAAAAACAATATTAGTCATAATTTGTTTGTTAAATCATCATCAAAACAAGAAGGCCAATAATATTTGGAGTGAAAACTCGCATTTCTTGCAGTTTCTTTCAAAGATTATTTTATGCATTGTAGTATTCTTCAGGTAAATTGGTATTATACCAATTTTTGACTATAATGACCCTGAGTTGCAGAGGTCTTTTCCAATGTCCCTAAGGAGCATTAGGCTTCTTGCTCCAAGCTATTTTTTCTTCTACTTCATTATAACCTTCCATGCCCATATTTCCTAGAGAAGTAATGAATTAGATAATAATTTCAATATCTTGTTCTCTAGTATCCGTATTTATATATTTATTGAGAATTTTACATATTTATGATATTGGGAGTGTTTCATCCATACATTTCTCCTTTACCTCATCTTGAGGGGGAGTAGGTGCCTTGCCTTTATCCAGAGGCTTATTAGACGAAGAACTATCCATGTCTGGAGAAGAAATCAGCACCAATATTAGTAAATTCAATAATATATCGAACTTTATAAATATAATTTTCTAATTCCATGGACCATCTGATTTTGCGCACATTCTTCTCAATTAATGAATTTGTCTTCATTTTGAAAAACTGAGCTACAACTTGATTATTTATTTCAATAATGAACTCAGATGATAATAAAAGCATTATTAGAGGAGAATTTGTTCCTTTTTATAGAAGATAATGCAAAAATCATCAAGTCATTACGTTCTTTAATGCAAAGGTAAACGAGGATGACTCAAAAAGTCATCAATCTCCCTATTAGCTTTGAAACCGTTGATAAGAGGGAAATTCCTATAATACTTTCTGCTTGTGTCACGAAAAGTGATCATATGGAAAATATTATTATTGGAAATAATAACATACATTGTTGGTTTTCTATTACCATCAATAAATGTGTTATTAAATTCAAATTTCTTCCTGACCAGAAGAAATTTTCTATTCCCAAAGTTCCCTTCATAATTCAAATCGAGAAAGGTTTTACCCTCACTCTCGCAGCATAGTGTGGTAATAATACAAACCTACCTCTACAAAACGAAATCAAACAACTTAATTATAATATTCCAGTTGCTAATAATTTTACAAAAACTATTCATACAACGTTATCACCATTATATAGTGATAGCCTATTGTTACATTTTGGAAAAAAAACCCCTACATATTGTACAATCCAGTTAAAGGATGAGTACAAAGAGAAAAATATCAGGGTTAATTCCATAGCGGCTAACCTTGAGTGAGTTTGACTCAAAAAACAGAGCTCTTCAAACTCAACCTAATTCAAAAAACAAAATCAAATCATTCTTCTCTTGCTTTCATTGTAAGAAATCATGTTGAGCAAATGAGGAGAAAAGCAAGGATGGTCATTAACTATAAAAAGGTTAATGAAGCCACCAAATTTGATGGATTCTTCATACCTCATAGTGAATTGCTATCACATAGCATCCGAGATGCCAGATGGTTTAGCAAATTTGAAGCAAAATATGGATTTTGGCAAATAAAAATAAAAGACGAAGAAAGCAAAAAGCTAACGACATTCAGCTGTCCCAATGGAGGACATTATGAATGTAACATTATGCCATTTGGACTAAAAAATGCTCCACATGAAATTACCCTAGAGAGGGAAGGGTGGGTGAATAGGGTATATGCTAATCTAATCCGATACTAATGCCAAATTAAAACTTATTAACAATATCCTAGCAATTATGATATATAACAAGATATATGAGCAATGATATGCAATTAAACTAATGGTGATATAAACATGCGACAATGATGATATAGAGTATAATAAACAATAAGCACAAATAACATGTCAAGGCAAACTCAAACACATAATGTGATCACGGAGTTCAGTCAGTCCAGACCTACGTCTCCGTTCCCCCACTCTCGAGGAGAATCTACACTATCACAACTGGTTTTCAACGTTCACCAAAAATATTTACAACACACAATCGATTTTCTAGCTCACTGAAAACTTTCACAACTCACACAATTATAATCACATAATTCATCCTCTAAGTGTTGGCTTGGCCCGTGTCGACTTCCTCAAGTGCTCGGATTTACTACCTCTCCCTAGGCATTAAAATCGACACCACTCTTCTTAGAATCGACCTTGTCTTTCACCACACACTTCTTTCGGTGTACTTGTGTATTACAATGTGATCTCATAAATTAAGTACAAATAAAAGTGTTTGTTCTCTAAACAAGATGAGAAATCAATTAATCTCACTCTCAATGCAATTCTCACAACTCAAATATACAATATGTGAAAATACTAAAAACTTAAGTGAGTTGTGTGTGTAAACAATGAATATAATAAAATGCAAACTCAATATAAAAACTAGCTTAATAAAATTGATAATTAACAAATAAATATATTAAGCTAGAATTGAGTTAGCAAAAACTTCTCTGCAACAAGAGTGATGGAGATGAGAAATTGAAGCCCAAACAAGAATAAATAATCTCATCTTCCTCTTGTGAAAACCACTTCACAGAAACACTTGAAAAAACAAACGCAAAACACCCTTAAACTTTTGTAAACTTGTTTTTAAAACTTTCTTAGATAAGTTCAGAAGTTGGAAGCCAATGGGTATATATAGGATCACAAAATAAAATCCGAAAATCACACAAGCTAATAAACTAGCCATTACAGTGCCATCAGTCGACGGATACTGCTCATCAGTCAACTGATGAGCTGATCATTATAGGCCGCTCATCCTCTATCGGTCGACTGATGAACTCATCAGTTGACTGATAACCTACTTCGGTCGACTACTGGTTCATCAGTTGACTGAGCAGAAACTTCTGCTTTTCTAGTGTGTTTCATCGGTCGACTGACACTGTTCATCAGTCGACTGATAACGTTCATAGGGATGAGTATGAACAGTAAAATGAATTTTAAACTCCTTTTAAAAATACCAAATAAATTCCAAAATTTATAAAATTTGGGAAATGTTTATAAACATGAAAAAAATATATTACAAAAAGAATTTTTCAATTTGTATTTCCCATTTGTGAAAACTCATCATTTTATAAAATTAATCAAAATACGAAATCTCAAAAACACATGATTTTGACAAAATGATTTCAAACAAGTCTCAAACTTCTTTTAAATAGATTAATAGACTTTATAAAAGATGCAAAATGATATAATTGAGTCTTTAATCCTTAAAACACATATTTTGCAAACTTGCAAAAATATGAAAACGGTAAGCATGATTTCAAAACTGAGATGATCAATATGAAATGTGTATCTGTATATATTTGAGATTTAAACATAAACACATAAAGCAAACTCCTAAACTTAAAATATACCCAAGCTAATAATCTCTAGTTGAAGCTCGATCTTGGTTGCGGATGAAGCTTGAACTTGTACTTGACTTGAAATGCAAAGCTTTGTTCCGATATTCCTTCCATCCTCCAATGGATATGATCGTGTATGCACAATTCCATCCAACCTATAACATTGATATTTGTTTAGAATACCTAATAAACAAATACAAACACTAGATAAACGATGTTAGTGATTGTTTGTAAATCATCAAAATAAGATTAGACCGTAGGCTCATAAATATGAGAACTAACAATCTTTCCCTTTTTATAATGACAAATAATCTACACAAAAAGATATATAATATGCATGATATCAAATGAATATACAAATTATGATCCTTATGCATAAAACTAATACAAAGTAATAAAAGAAATACTCACAATATACTTATTTCTCCCTTTTTGTCAACATTAAAATGAGGAAAACAATAAGGATAAAGAGAGCGAAAGCTCCCCCTACATATAAACACAAGTGAGTATAAAATAAAATATAGAAAGAGATAGGGAATGATCCCTTATTAAAAAAATCTTAAAGCATAAAAAATAATAAGGCACATATGTGAGTAACCATAGATATAAATAAAAACATCTTTATCCCAACTCACATTCAAAATGATAAAGAAACACTTATAGATATATCATTATGAAAATAGTGTCTCAATACTTATATAGTTATATATATATATATATATATATATATATATATATATATCATTAAATCAAATGAATGGAAAAACATGAGAATTATGAAAGATATTTTCAAATGAAAACAAATCATGAGAACCATGAAAATCATGAGAATCATGAAAGTCTAAATAAAAATCAAAACAATCAAATGAAATCATGAATCATGATCTAAACCATAATAACATTAAAACATGCTTAATCTACAAATCATCATTTTTGAAAAATAAGTGATCAAACAACTAGTAATGTCAAAATATTTATATGTTCTATCCACAAAGGTCGAAAGAATTATGCTTATGACAAAACAAATAAGTATGAACAATATTATTTTTGATAAGAAATACAATCATACCAAGCTCTTGGAGCTTGTTTCAACCCATATAGAAACATTTTGCACCTGGTAAACATGATTTAGAAATAAATACCCAATAAATCTGGGTGGTTTCTCAAACACAAACCTCTCATCAAAATCAAAGCTAATAAAAATGAAAACAAAAAGTATTGACATAAAAAATTCATTTTTAATTTCAAAAATTTCAAAACACGTTTTTCGAAAACAAGAAATGAAAATGAAAATGCTAAAATGTGTTTTGAAATCAAACATGCTAAGGTACCTAATTACTCTTGGTACTGAAGAGTTAAGGGATATGATCCCTATTAATAAAGCTCAAAGCCCTAGGTTTATGATCCTATTTAGGTGCAATTAGTGCATTAGTCCGGTCATAA
>NC_033798.1:54490978-54500728 GCF_001876935.1 Asparagus officinalis | reverse complement strand
AGTACTATTGAACAGGCGCATTTGTTTATGATGACCATATGAGTGTGCACGGGAAACATTTATAAATAAATATGGTCTTTTAAAATTACTTTGCAAATGTAAAGCATTTTGAAACAAGGTTGGTCTTATTGAAATATTTTGCAATTTAGAATCTTTTCACAAATCAAAACAAAACGTTGCTAAATAACCAACTCTACCATAAAAATTATATTTATACACATTAACATGCTTATGATGACTATTTGGTGCATGTGAATGTGTATGACATGATGAAACTTTATGAGATGCACAAGGAACATAAACATTCTTAGGTTTGTTTGCATCATAGCAAAATTTAGCTAAATGGCATTTACGATCGCAAATAGTACACTTATAAATTTTGCTATATATGCGTGTATAATGTATGGATAATTTAGAAGTATTGGTACAAGACTTAGTACACATATTCATAAGCTTCTTATGATTATCAATGCATATTTTCAATGTTGAATCTAAAGATGATATGCGATTCTTAACATGATTTAACTCATTTATTTGTACAAATGCATTGTTATTAGAAGTAGAACATGTATGATCCTTTTTAAATGAATCAAATTTATTTTTAATTATTTTTTACTTCTTTTATGGCATTATTTTTCTCATGAGTTATACTAGCAACATTTGAGATTAAAGAATCATGATCTAATTTTAATTTTTTATTGTCTTCTTTTAGTATCACATTCTCTTTGGAAATTAAATCAAACTTAGATGCTAGCAATTCATGATCAGATTTTAATTCTACATGCTTTCTTTTCAAGTCAATAAATTTTTTATGCAACTTTGTCTAGGTATACATTAACCTATCATATGCACATGCAATTTCTCTAATAAATAATTTACTTTCGGATTCTGAATCACATACATCACTAGAGCTATCGCCTAGCGATCGTGTGTATTGTTAGCGTCGGAAATTAATTTCTTCATTGTCATCGAATCTATTATAACTTTAGTCGTTATAATAAACTCAAATAAATAAAAAGTTGATCTTTTTATAAGATCTTCTTACACAATGAAAATATAAAGATTACAATTCCTTCAAACAACACACAACAGTAGTTTATCTCCTGTTGCTTGCGTGGGGACTTTGCTTGTGCCAGGGACGTGTTAGTCCGTGGACCATCGCAGATCAGATCCGATTGATAAAAAAATTATTTAAAGCTCTTACTTCATAAAGAAAGTAATCGCAAAAGTGATAATCTCGACCAAGTGAGATTACGACTCTTCTCGAGATATGAACCAAGTTTGATCCGGAGGAAAGGAGGTACGGGTCTCAGATCTCTTGAAATCCACTTTTTATACACAAGAAATCGCTAAGATCTAGCTAACCCTCTCTAAAATTCACGGCTCTTAGCTCTGCAATTCGACAACACCTTGCCCTCTTTGATTATAACTTGCCCCTTGAGAAAGAAGACCCTAGGCTCATATTTATAGGGCTTTGAATACAGGGTATTTGGATAAGAATAAAGGATTTGGCCATGTCCTTAGTTGACAACGGCCTAACCATGTATAGAGATGATATCAATGTTAGACCCTAGAGGGGGGTGATTAGGGTCTTATGCTAATCTAATCCGATTTAAATGCTAATTAAAATTAATAAACAAGTTATCCTAGCAAGTATGAAATACAACAAGAATATAAGCTAGGATAAGCAACATGAACAATGAGATATATCCTATATGATAGAAATATATGCAAGGATATATAAACAACACAAGGGTAAATAATCTAAATAAGATAGTGGATGAAATAAATGAGCAATGCACAATTGGCGATATAAGATGAATGCAAAAACAAATACGCCAAAGACAAACTCAAACAAGCAATATGATCACGGAGTTCGGACCTTCCGTCCTACGTCTCCGCTCCCCACTCCCGGGGAGAAATCCACTATCACAACCGGGTTTTCTACGTTCACCCGAATAACGTTTACACCTCACAGTATCAGTTTTCAACGCTCACCGATCAACGTCACTCCTCACAATCGGTTTTCTAGTTCACCGGAAACTTCACAACACACTCTCGGTTTTCTAGCTCACCGAAAACCTTACAACACTCTTAATGTAACAATAAATGATTTGTTCTCTCATACAAGGGGAGAACTCAATTAAGCACAACTCAATGTTACAATCTCTCACAACCCTAATATACTATGTATGTAAATACAATAAGCTCAAAGTGGGTGGGTGTAACAATGAGTGAAATCAAAATCAAACTAAACTCAAATATAAAATCTAGCTTAAGAACAATGATAATCAAACAAGTATATAAATGTAAAGCTAGAGTTTGAGTTTAGAAAACTTCTCAATTGATAACAAGAGATAGAGGGAGGATAGTTGGAGGCTCAAACTTCAATAGATAATCTCCTTAAGCTCTTATGAAATTGATTCACAAAACCGAAATACTCAAATGCTTAAAAGCTTAAATATGAGATACTTGAATTTTGATGTTTTGACATAAACCAACTTTTGAAACTTTGTGAAATGTTTTTATAGACTTAGTAAAACATGTATAAACTGATATTGAAGTCTACAAACTAATAAGATAGTATTTTCACAAAATTACATATTCTATGCAATAAGTACTAAAACACAATAGAGTATGTAATATCATAAAAACCAAAACACATGTATGTATATATATAAACTATATATATACTATGAAACCAATAGATATGTGTGTATAGCTAATTGAGCTTAGCGTACTTAACACACATAATATAAATCCTAAACTACATTACCCAAGCAATCTTGATCTTCAATTTAGCTTGACTTGGTACACGTTGCGGATGAAGCTTGAACTTGATCTTTAACTTTGAATTGCAAGGCTTCAACCAGACATTCCACCAACCTCCATTTGATATGATCGTTATGGCGCAATCCATCCATCCTCCAACAACGTTGTTTGTCTATAATAAATAAGAAAACACAAACACTAGACAAACAATATTAGATGTAAATTGTTTGTAAATCATCATCAAAACAAGAAGGCCAACAATCTCCCCCTTTTTGATGATGACAAACAATTTATAAAAAGGATATATGCATGAAAGGAAATGAATATTCAAAGTATAATATATCATGCATATAAACAAGAAAGAATATACACATACTCATAATATTTCTCCCCCTTTGACAACATCAAAAAGGGGACAAAAAAATTAAGAGAGCGAAAGCTCCCCCTATCAATAAGCATGAGTGAGTACAAAGCAAATATAGGGAATAGCTCCCCCTATCAAAAAGCCAGAGCAAGCATAAATGATATGCCAAAAATCACTCACATCCAAGAGATAATGAGAACACATAATGATATGTCACGATAAATAGGTGTCTCAAAATACAAGCCTAAAAACCATGTATAAAAAATAGATTTATGAAATTAAAAGAGAGAAAACATGAGAATCATGCAAAAAGAGTTTTCGAATGAAAACAAATCAACCAAATGAAATCATAAATCAACCATTTAAACAAAAAAAAAATGATGTTTGATCAACAAAATTTAGCTATACATATGTGCATAGTGAGTGCTTGGTTTTGAAGAGTTAGCACGAGACTTTGCACATAAGTCCATAAGTTTCTTGTTATTAACAATGCATGTGTTAAGAGTTGAATCTAAAGATGAAATGCGATTTTTAATATTGTTCAACTCATCATTAGGCATAGAAGCATTGTCAATAGAAGTAGAGCAAATATGATCATTTTTAAATGATGTAAATTTACTTCTAATAGTCTCTACTTCTAGCATGACATTTTCTTTTTCATGAGTTAAAATAGCGAAGTTTGAAAGCAATGAATCATGATCCGATTTTAATTTATCATTCTTTTCTTTGAGGATCACATTCTCATTAGAAACATTATCAAACTTAGAAATCAACAACTCATGATCGGATTTCAAATTAACATGCTTGCTTTTTAAATCAATAAAATCATTTTGTAATTTCTTGTAGGCATGCGCTAATCTATCATATGCACGAGCGAGTTCATTAATAGATAAATCATCATCGGATTCCGAATCGCTTACCACACTAGGGCTATCGCCTAGTGGTCGTGTGCATGATGAAGCTCCAATATTACTTGAGGAAGAATCCGCCGAAATCCTTTGGATCTCCTTCAAGTTAACATGATGTGCTTCTATGAATATCCACAATTTGTAAGCACTATCAAAATGAGCAAGCTTGTTTGAAATAGAAGAATCAAGTGCATTAAACATATATTCTAACACAATCTTGTTCATGGTAAATAATCTTTTATTATTTTTACTCCACTTGGATTTCTCCATAGTGGGTACAATATAAGCATTATCAATAACTTCCCATAAATTAATATTTTTAGATTGCACAAATAATTTAAGTCTGGAAGCCCATTGTGCATAGGGAAAATTAATGAATTTAGGAGCAACATTTGATTCATAGCCTAACAAAGGTGCACAATTCATGTCCATGATAAATATATATATGTGCAAGCAAGACAAATACAATCAAAACAAGATTAGCACAAAAAGATAACTTGGATCTTTAACTCAAGGCGATTAGACCTTAAATCAAAGAGCACCAAGCTCTGATACCAATTGTTAGACCCTAGAGGAGGGTGATTAGGGTCTTATGCTAATCTAATCCGATTTAAATGCTAATTAAAATTAATAAACAAGTTATCCTAGCAAGTATGAAATACAACAAGAATATAAGCTAGGATAAGCAACATGAACAATGAGATATATCCTATATGATAGAAATATATGCAAGAATATATAAACAACACAAGGGTAAATAATCTAAATAAGATAGTGGATGAAATAAATGAGCAATGCACAATTGGCGATATAAGATGAATGCAAAAACAAATACGCCAAAGACAAACTCAAACAAGCAATATGATCACGGAGTTCGGACCTTCCGTCCTACGTCTCCGCTCCCCACTCCCGGGGAAAAATCCACTATCACAACCGGGTTTTCTACGTTCACCCGAATAACGTTTACACCTCACAGTATCGGTTTTCAACGCTCGCTGATCAACGTCACTCATCACAATCGGTTTTCTAGTTCACCGAAAACTTCACAACACACTCTCGGTTTTCTAGCTCACCGAAAACCTTACAACACTCTTAATGTAACAATAAATTATTTGTTCTCTCATACAAGGGGAGAACTCAATTAAGCACAACTCAATGTTACAATCTCTCACAACCCTAATATACTATGTATGCAAATACAATAAGCTCAAAGTGGGTGGGTGTAACAATGAGTGAAATCAAAATCAAACTAAACTCAAATATAAAATCTAGCTTAAGAACAATGATAATCAAACAAGTATATAAATGTAAAGCTAGAGTTTGAGTTTAGAAAACTTCTCTAGATTAAGATGGAGAGATGGAGATTTGAGGCCCAAACAAGAAGATAATCTCCTCCACTTGTGAAAGCTAAACTTGCTTTAAACCAAACCCTTAAACAAGCTTAAACAAGCTTAAACTCTTTTTAAAACCCTTGTTTAAAAACTTCTTTGCTTAAAACACTTCTTGATAACCTGAAAAGAGATCAGCAATTGGGTATTTATACCCACTCAAGATCTCAACAAAAACCCCAAACCAAATAACAAAATAGCCCCAGACAAATCAGCTCAGAAATAGCCGTTGGAAGCCAACAGATCTATTGTCGGTCGACCGGAAATTTCGTCGGTCAACCGATGGAGAGCAAAAACACGAAGAAGTAGTTATGGACCATCGTCGGTCGACCGGTCCGATCGACCGAACAACTCTCTGCTGCCCAGTGAGAAATGAACATATGAGCGGTCGACCGGATCAGTCGACCGAAAACTGATATGCAGAAAAACTCAAAAACTATGTATGTATATATATAACTATATATTTACATAGAAAACAAAACTTATGTATATATATATATATATATATATATAACTATATATATACGAAGAAACCAATAAATGTGTGTGTATAGATAATTGAGCTTAGAGTACTTAACACACATAATATAAATCCTAACCTAAATTACCCAAGCTTGATCTTGATCTTCATTGTAGCTCAACTTGGTACACGTTGCGGATGAAGCTTGAACTTGATCTTTAACTTTGAATTGCAAGGCTTCAACCCGACATTCCACCAACCTCCATTTGATATGATCGTTATGACGCAATCCATCCATCCTCCAACAATATTGTTTGTCTATAATAAATAAGAAAACACAAACACTAGACAAACAACATTAGAAGTAAATTGTTTGTTAAACATCATCAAAACAAGAAGGCCAACAGCATCAAGTCAGTTGGAACCGTCAGAAACAGCATAAATCTCATAAAAAACTAGCTTAAAACACCGGTCAAAATAGTAGTTTCGTTGTAAACCTGCGCGAGCCCACCATTATTGTGGCTCGGCCTTCAGCGACGCCCACCATTTTGTGTCCTCGGCAACATCATGTGAGCCACCATTCGGTGGCTCAGCCTCTAGCTCGAGCCACTGTGCTTTTGCCGCGCGTGTTGTTCGGTTTGCACGCTTGTTTCGCCTTTACGGCACATTTCCAGTCATTTTGTTGACTTGTCTGCTTCATCGGATTCCGCTTCGATGTGTTTCGTTAACTTGGAGGTGGCCGTGAGCATGGCTGGCGCACCCTTGCGAGCTGAGCCGATGAGCGTGCGGGCACTAGACGGTGGTCAGTGAGTATGTGGGCCACTTGGAGGCTGGCCGATCGGAGCGGTACAGGCCACCTTAAGCGAGTGGTTGGTGAGCGACACGGGCCACTGTGCCGAGTCCTGATTAAGGTCGCGTGCGGGCGGGGCCACTGTAGAGGTGAGCGCCGTGAGCTCACGGGGACCACTTGCGGTTTTGGCCATTCGTGGGTGCGAGTGAGGGTGTGGGGCCAATTTGCGGGGGTAAGGGGGGTCGGGGGGGGGGTGAGCATGGCGAGTGCGCACTGTGGACTGCGTGATGCGAGTATGCCGGCCACTTGGGGGGGCGCGGGGGCGGGGTGGGGGGGAGCAGGGACGCGGCCAGCTTGGCGCGGTGGCGTGGTAAGGGGGGGGTGTGGGCGCAGGAGGCCGAGCGGGGTGTGAGAGTGGCCGGGGGGTGAGGCGGAGCAGGATCAGCTGGGGGGGCGGGAGAGTTGGTGGTGGCTTTGGCGCGGATGTTCTGCGTGGGCGGATCGAGGCATGTAGGCCACTTGGTGATGCCGTCGGGGCGTGAAGCATGGCGAGCGGACTTGCGAGGCTAGGGGCCGATACAAGCTGTGTGCGCAGCTTGGGGCGATAGCGCGGTGAGCGCATGATCGGGCCAGCTTCGGGTACGTAGCCTGGGGTGACCGTGTAGCGCCCGGAATACGATGCGAGATGGCTGTTGAGCGCGGACAGAGCCAGCGTTAGGGTTTGCCTATCGCGGGTGACCGATGAGCGGGGCGGCGCGCTTGGCTGCAGGTGTGTGCAGGTTCAGTACGCGTGCCACTTGGAGGTGGCCGATGAGCACACGAGCCACTTGGCGGTAGCTGATGAGTGCGCAGGCCACTCGGAGGTGGCCGGTGAGTGCACAGACCACTTGGTTTTCCATTTTGGTGGCTGATAAATGTGCGGGCCATTTGACGGTTGCCGGTGAGCACGCGGGCCACTTGGCGGTGGCCGGTGAGCACGCGGGTCACTTGGTGGTGGCTATCTCACTAGTTTGTTGCTACGTCGTTAATGGTTCGCTGATTTGCTTCATGCGCTTGTTGGCGTCAGATAATCCTCTTTGACTCAGATAATAACGTTCGTCATTTTTTCTTCGTCTCGACTTGTGTACGGATACCTATAGGCATTTTTAGACACCTACAGATACCCCCTCCAAAGTAATTCATACTCATTATGTTATAGAGGAGTCTGAAATGCTTTGGATAAGCTAGGCCCTGTCCTCAATCTTGTAGAAGGACCTGTGAACCACTTCAATTCTTAACTTTTTTAGCCTTCAGTCTATTCAGTATTTTGTCGAATAGATAAAGTTCTTACAGCACTGCATTTATCGTCTGACCGTTGTTGAAGTCTTGAACTGAAATTGGTGTGTAAGTTTCTGAACTTAGCTTGTATTATTGAGTTGACTTTGAACTGATCATCTTTGTCGGGAGTTTGTATCTGAATGTGATTGAACTTCCCAGAATCATCCTTTAACCTAGAATTTTTCTTAGCCTTATTTTGGCAAAGTCTTCAGCGCGCCGACTGGCGTTGACCTTAATTTGCAACGTGTTGACCGGAGTTAAATTTTATTTGCAACACGTTAATCAGCATTAACACAGTTTAAGCTCTTAAGGTGTTGGAGCATGGCGGTCCTAAATACTAGGGCTGTAGGACCAACTGTTAAAGCTGATTCATTTGCATGTGTGGATCTTATCCTGAAGTTGTCGGATCCTTAAGCCACGAGACCACTAATGGAGCTGGTGCATCATGACTCTCACATTTATAGGATTTTTGACAAACCCGTAGCCATTAACGGGTTTGATGAGCCTTTACCGACTACCGTTTGAGTCGGGCTAGCATGCGAATTCTTTAAGTCCGTTCCGCATGTAACGTTGTGCTAAAAGAGTTAACTTTTAGTGCTACAATATTGAATACGTAGACTTTATCTTTCTCATGGGAATAGACTATCCGGCTGTATGTATTAGATGCAGACTTAGGATTTTTGACAAACCCTCAGCCATCAACGGATTTGATGTGCTTTTACTGATTATTATTTGAATCGGGTTTGCATGCAGATTGTTTAAGTCTATTTCGCATGTAACATTATGCTAAGAGAGTTAACTATTTTAGTGCTACGATATTGAATACGTAGACTTTATCTTTCTCACGGGAATAGACTACCCGGCTGTATGCATCAGATGCAGACTTAGGATTTTTGGTAAATCCTCAGCCATCAACGGATTTGATGTGCCTTTACCGATTACCATTTGAATCGGGCTTGCATGCAGATTGTTTAAGTCCATTCTGCATGTAACGTTATTCTAAGAGAGTTAACCCACATAGTGCTACGATATTGAATACGTAGGCTTCATTTTTATCATAGGAATAGACTACCCGGCAACACGTGTTAGGCGTTGACTTATCCCTTCTTAGGATTCGGGATAAAAGTCCTTAGACTTGGATTCTAGTGTCTTTTTTACTTGGTGAAAGACTAAACCAGCAATGCGTGTTAGACGCTAACTTATCCCTATTTAGGATTCAGGATAAAATTCCCCGTACGTATAAGGTACGGATTATGGTGTTGTTAATAACAACCTACCACAATGTCGAATATATGGGTTGTAGGCGTATAAAACTGCCTATAGGTCCCTTAACACAGCTCGACAACGCCGATTCGACGAACCGACCATCGGGCGACATATGCAGACACGATTGTTAGTCCACAACGCCGAAGCCAAGCGATACGCGACGAAGCGGATTAACGAGGCTACGAAGCTAATGAACCGCACGCAAACAACGGAATAAATCCACTCGCGTGCGGAATCAAGCTAACGGGTTGAAGAGTCAACGAGTCATCCAACCAAGGGCGGACTCGGACGAATCACGATCGAATCAAGATCAGTTTCGGATTCGAACTCAGAAGTGGATTTACTGCCAAATCAGGAATCGGATTTACTGTCAAATCAGATCAACAAATCAGAGTTCGAATCAACCACGAGACCGGACAAGATGGCAAAAACCACAACACCTAGGGGACTCGGCCAAAACCGAGCCACCTATAGGTGGCTCGGCC
>NC_033798.1:54489780-54490968 GCF_001876935.1 Asparagus officinalis | reverse complement strand
AGCCACCTATAGGTGACTCGGCCAAAGCCTAGCCACCTAGCCACCTATAGGTGGCCGGCCAGATCTGTGCCCGGGCACAGATCTGAGAGCCTATAAATAGGCCCTTGAGTATTCATTTTTTGGGGGTTGGAAATTTTGGAGGCGAAGCTCTGCTGGATTGAAGACTCAGATCTAAAAAAGATTCAAGCTTTGGGACTTTGAAGACTTGCTTATCCAGATCCAGTGCTCGGCGATCGTCAACGCCAAATAAGGCAAGAGTTCGAGAGGAACCAGATCTCAAATCGGATCTCAGATCTACGCAGGCATACTCCGGATCAAAGCTTGGTCTTTGATCCCGAGATTTGGGCGATTATTTCCTTGGTGAATTAATCCCCCCCGGCTATTATTTCCTTCGTGAAATAATACCTGTCGTACTGCGCAGATCCGACCGGATCTAGATCGCGTGGTGGTCCACGGATAAACCCCGGTGCAGGCGAAGAACCCACAAAGCGAGCGACCGCATAACAGGAGCTCGCGATTTGTTCGACAAAAGAGAAAAGTTGTAATTTTTATTTCCTTTTTTGATCTCGTTGTAACCGGATCTTATAAAAAGACCAGATCTTTGTAATCGATAAACTTTTACAAGAGTGTGCAATGGAATCAATGAAGAAAGATACGATTTTTCCCGCGAGAGCCGCCGATCTCGCTGCCGAGATCGGAGCGTCGCAGCTGCGGATCTCAATCCCGGTCGTGGAGGAGGTCGAATACGAGTTCGACCAGCAGAAGTTCGAGGAGTACTTGTCGTCCTCGTCCGGATCAACCTCCCCCCGCAAGTCCAAAAGTTCTCCTCCAGGAGAAAACTCGTTGGTATGAAGACGTTGAAAACACCAACGAAGATCTCGTCCCGTTTGATGCCAAAGTCGCATCAGGTGAGATTTCTCCAATTCCCAACCAGGGCAGATCTACTCTGGCCAACCCTTCTGCCGCAGGGGGCGTGGTGACTCTCTCGAAGAGAGCCCGCCAAAGGCAACGTCAACGCCTTGCGAAACAGTTCGCAAAGGCCATGGAGTCCGTTGACGGGATCCGCTACAACGCGGATCTGAAGAACAAGAGAGGCAAAAAGCCTCAACAATCGATGAATGGTGGTTCCTCCAAGCCGCCAACAATGGAATGGGTCCGTTTCAAATGGAACCGATCAACGCTGGAGGA
>NC_033798.1:54472647-54489355 GCF_001876935.1 Asparagus officinalis | reverse complement strand
ACCCTCAGAAGGAAACATTATCATCTGATGACGATAATGTTATACCTGAGAAGTCGTGCCAACACACGATAGGTTACTCCGACCGTCAAGCCGACGAGTTGTACTATCGTGATAGGAGTACGAGAAAAAACAGGAAGAGGAGTCCTCGAGGACTAGAAACTCAATGCCCTTGTTCCAAACTCATTCGGGCAGTATTGTCTGAGTGCAACTGCATCAAGGCGGTCCCTGAAAGAGTTTCGGTTTTTGAAAGGCTCAGCACCGAAACGCCAAAACCAAGGCCTAGGCGTTTCCGACAAAGAAGAAGGGTAGTCGAGGAAGGAGAATTTCCGAGGGTCACCACGAATATGACCAGCAAAGGGACGTCGACACAGGAGAATCCCGAGTCAATTTCGGAAGTACCCCGGTATGTAACCCGTCTGCAGTCCGGAGCCATCATACAAGGAACTTATGGTAGGGTTCGGACAAGATTACCGTCAGAAGATGAAGAATCGGATTCCTGCTCTGCTGTCACATCAGACAATACAGTATCCAGCGAGGGACAACCCCGCGAGTCATTCATGATAAGCGCGGAACAAGTGGCCAAAATGCTGGAAGACGCCTTGGCTAAGCAACAGGAGAGCTTCAGGTTCGAAATGCAGATGGCCATGCAGAGTATGAGAGAAATGCATAACCAACAAATCCAAGCATTGACGAACCAGCAAGGCGAGCCAAGTCGTCGTAACCAGGTTCATCAGGAAGATGAGGACACGAATGCGAATGAAGTGCATAATGCTAATAACCCTCCCGTCAATGCAGGGGGTGGTAACGAGAATGCTAACAAAGACTCAGGTGAAAGCTTGAATATTAAAAACCTCGAGAGCAAAATCAATACGTTGATTTCCGTTCAAGAGATGAAGAAGACGGGCATTCCTTGTCCCTACCCAAGAGAATGAGAATCAATCCCCTACCCGGCGAAGTTCAACCTAATTAACTTCACGCCGTTTGATGGGAAAGGTTCACCCACTCAGCATTTGATTTACTTCAAATCGCACCTGGGTGTCATCTCTGGTAATGAACCTCTGATGGTACGGTCCTTCGTTGGCACTCTTCGTGGAGCCGCCTTCGATTGGTATCGTCGCCTCAAGCGAGGAAGCGTGAATAGCTGGGACGACATGGAGACTAAATTCCTCGCTAATTTCTTCGACGACGACACAGAGATATCCATCGGGTCATTGCTCGACGAGAAACAGAAATACGGGGAATTGGTTGACACCTTCGTTAAGAGGTTCCGGAACAAGGCGATGAACTGTCGGGACCCGATCACTGAGGAGTTCATTCTCCAGACTTACCACAACAACCTCACATTAGACGTGTTGGAAGCAATGAGGACAGCACCGTCCAAAACATGGAAGGATTTGAAGGTCCGAGGAGAGCAAGCCGAGCGATTCCTCAAAAGGACTCCAAAAAGAGTATTCTTTCAAGGACGAAGACGTTCCAGCCATCTTCGAATCCCTCCTTGAAGGTAACAAGATCAAGCTACCACCTATCACAAATCAGGAGGAAGCTGACAACACGACGGATCCAAAGTACTGTGCATACCACAGGAGGGTCCTTCATCCCACCAAGGATTGCTTTACTCTCAAGAATAGCATTCAGACCTTGGTTGAAGCCGGCGTCATAACGCTAAGGTAAGCCAGTTGAGAATGGCACCACTCCGATAAGTATAAGAGTATAAACTGCTTCTCAACACTCCGATAAGTATAAGAGTATAAACTGCTTCTCAACACTCCGATAAGTATAAGAGTATAAACTGTTTCTCAACACTCCGACAAGTATAAGAGTATAAACTGCTTCTCGACACCCCGATAAGTATAAGAGTATAAACTGCTTTTCAACACTCCGACAAGTATAAGAGTATAAACTGCTTCTCGATACTCCGACAAGTATAAGAGTATAAACTGCTTCTTAAGACTCCAAAGAGTATACGAGTATAAACTGTTTCTCAATCCTCCAACAGGTGCTTGAGGTTAAACTGCTCTCTGCCTACTCCAACAGGTATATGAGTCTAAACTGTTTCCTTTCTTTTGACGGGAAGTTCCTGGAGAATATTACGCTAATATTCTTAAGGATAACCTGGTCAGGTAACTGAGAATAATGTCCGAACCAGTTCCGCAGAGGAAGCTGGGGGTGGACGATTTATGTAACGGGAAGTTCCTAGAGAATCATGTATCCTTAAGGATAACCTGAACATGCGATTGAGGATAACGTACTCCTCGTTACACCCAGTTTTGCAAGAAAGCTGGGGGTGGATAATTCGTGTAACGGGAAGTTCCCAAAAGAATGTTAATATTCTTAGGGATAACCTGATCGATATGAACAAAGTGATGAACACTAAATCTCTCACCGATCAGAATAATTGACGGTGGGATCACCAAATTCGATCAAGTTTAATCCAATCAAACTTATGCTATATTCGTGCACTCAATACTTTCATAGTTAGAGTCCGGATATAATAAATCTTGATCTGTCACCTGGTCAAACCTTTCTATAGTTAGGACCACAACCAAAATCCCCTCTCGATTCCTCCAATAAACGAGAGGTCTACTTTCAAATTGAGTGATCAAATCTTCCTACAGTTAGGGTCATCTTAAACTCCTGATTAGTCAAACCTTTCTACAGTTAGGACCAAAACCAAAACCCCCTCTCGATTCCCCCAATGGACGAGAGGTCCACAAATCGAGCGATCAAACCTTCCTACAGTTAGGATCGTCTCAAACCTCCCAATTGGTCAAACCTTCTTACAGTTAGGACCACAGTCAAAATCCCCTCTCGATTCCTCCAATGAACGAGAGGTCCACTTTCAAATCGAGTGATCAAACCTTCCTACAGTTAGGGTCATCTCAAACTCCTGCTTGGTCAAACCTTCCTACAGTTAGGACCAAAACCACAATTCACTCTCGATAAACGAGAAATTCATCTTTAGTTCGGTAATCAAACCTTCCGACAGTTAGGGTTATCTGAATCTTTTCGAATCTCAGAGTGGAGATCCCACTCTTGGTTTCACCTTTCCGGATTCTGGGGGTGGAGATCCCACCTCGAGTCTCCTTTCCAGCTGAAGATAGAATATAAAATTTTTCTCTTTCAGTGTCGGGAGATAGAATATAAAATTCTTCCTCTCCTATTTCGGGTTCGTCTTTGCCCCAAGAGAAGACACCATCTTTTTCAACTCACAAAATCTGTGCCTCACAGGTACAGGGAATTTTATCCCGAATCCTAAGTAGGGATAAGTCAACGCCTAACACGCGTTGCCGGTTTAGTCTTTCACCGATTGAAGAAGACACTAGAATTCCAGTCTAGGAAGTTTATCCCGAATCCTAAGCAGGGATAAGTCTGCGCCTAACACGCGCTGCCGGTTTAGTCTTTTTCCGTAGAAAAAGACACCAGAGTTCGATTCTGGGGTATTCTATCCTGAAACCTAAGCAAGGATAAGTCTGCGCTTAACCTGCGCTGCCGGTTAGTTCTTAACCGTTAAAAAGAACACCCGTTCACATATTCAACATTGTGGCAGGTTGTTATTAATAACACCAAAACCCATGCCTTACACACATGGGGAATTTCATCCTGAATCCTAAGAAAGGATATGCCGAAGCCTAATACGCGTCGCCGGTTTAGTTTTTCTCCGAAGAAAAAAGACACCAGAATCCGATTCTGGGGTATTTTATCCCGAAGCCTAAGTAGGGATAAGTCAGCGTCTAATATACGTTACTGGGTAGCCTATTCCCATAACAATGGCAAAGTCTACGTATTCGAAGTCGTAGCATCAAGTCTAAGGGAGTTCATTCCTTTAGCACAACGTCACATGCAGAACGGACTTAAAACAATCCGCATGTAAGCCCGATTCAAACGATAATCAGTAAAAGCATGTCAAATCCGTTAAGGGCTGAGGATTTGCCAAAAATCCTAAGTCAACGCCTAACACGCGTCGCCGGGTAGTCTATTCCCGTGAGAAAGACGAAGTTTACGTATTCAATATCGTAGCACTAAGAGCGTTAACTCTCTTAGCACAACGTCACATGCGGAACGGATTTAGATAATCTGCATGCTAGCCCGACTCAAACGGTAGTCAGTAAAGGCTCATCAAACCCGTTGATGGCTGAGGGTTTGCCAAAAATCCTATAAATACGAGAGTCACTGACGCATCAGCTTCATTAGTTGGGCTCGTGATGACATTCGAAAACCTAGGGTCAACGCCAGTCAACGCGTAACCATAGGTCAACGCCAGTCGACGCGTTGCGATCAGAAAGTCAACGTACGACATTCAAAACCCTATGGTCGTCGCCGGTCAACGCGTAACCCTAGGTCAACGCCGATCAACGCGTTGCAACGAAAGAATCAATACTCCAATAAGGTATATGAGTATAAACTGTTCCCTATTTTTGGTTGAGAAGTTCCTGGAGAATATTTTTCTAAATATTCTTAAGGATAACTCAACAACACTACGCCGGACAACGCGTCGCAAACAAAGACTCAACGTCAACATTCGAGAGTCAGTTCTATGTTGAACCAACAAACATGAGCTAAAGATCATAAAATCAGGAATCGACTTCAAATTCGAAATTCCGACAACGGTCAGACAATAAATGCAGCACCGAAACTCTTTCAGACATTCGACAAAGCACCGAATAGCCTGGAGGATTGAAGGAATCAAGAACAGAAGCCATTCTGAAGTCCCGTTATACCGACTGAAGGTTAGGACAATCATATCCAAAGTATTCCAGACTCTTCTATAAAAGAACGAGACTGAAATACTTTGGAGGGGGTATCTGTAGGCGTATAAAACTGCCTATAGGTCCCTTAACACAGCTCGACAACGCCGATTCGACGAACCGACCATCGGGCGACGTATGCAGACACGATTGTTAGTCCACAACACCGAAGCCAAGTGATACGCGACAAAACGGATTAACGAGGCTAACGAACCGCACGCAAACAACGGAATAAATCCACTCGCGTGCGGAATCAAGCTAACGGGTTGAAGAGTCAACGAGTCATCCAACCAAGAGCGGACTCGGACGAATCACGATCAAATCAAGATCAGTTTCGGACTCGAACTCAGAAGTGGATTTACTGCCAAACCAGGAATCGGATTTACTGCCAAATCAGGTCAACGATTCAAGTCCGGATAAGGCTCGGCCAAAGCCTAGCCACCTATAGGTGGCTAGGTGGCCGGCCAGATCTGTGCCCGGGCACAGATCTGAGAGCCTATAAATAGGCCCTTGAGTGTTCATTTTTTGGGGGTTGGAAATTTTGGAGGCGAAGCTCTGCTGGATTGAAGACTCAGATCTAAAAAAGATTCAAGCTTTGGGACTTTGAAGACTTGCTTATCCAGATCCGGTGCTCGGCGATCGTCAACGCCAAATAAGGCAAGAGTTCGAGAGGAACCGGATCTCAAATCGGATCTCAGATCTACGCAGGCATACTCCGGATCAAAGCTTGGTCTTTGATCCCGAGATTTGGGCGATTATTTCCTTGGTGAATTAATCCCCCCCGGCTATTATTTCCTTCGTGAAATAATACCCGTCGTACTGCGTAGATCCGACCGGATCTAGATCGCGCGGTGGTCCATGGATAAACCCCGGCGCAGGCGAAGAACCCACAAAGCGAGCGACCGCAAAACAGGAGCTCGCGATTTGTTCGACAAAAGAGAAAAGTTGTAATTTTTATTTCCTTTTTTGATCTTGTTATAACCGGATCTTATAAAAAGACCGGATCTTTGTAATCGATAAACTTTTACAAGAGTGTGCAATGGAATCAATGAAGAAAGATACGATTTCTCCCGCGAACATGGGTTTTTGTCCTTTTTTTACGGTCGAAGACTGACCGGTAATGTGTGTTAGGTACTGACTTATCCCTACTTATGCTTCAGAATAAAAGTTTCCAGACTTGGATTCTGATATCTTTTTCAATCGGTGAAAGACTAAACCGGCAAACGCATGTTAGACGCTGACTTATCCCTACTTAGGCCTCAGAATAAAATTTCTCGCACGTGTAAGGCACGAATTATGGTGTTATTAATAACAACCTGCCACAATATCGAATATGTAGGCTTTCGTCCTTTTTTACGGTCAAAGACTGACCGGCAAAGTGTGTTAGACGCTGAATTATCCCTACTTAGGCTTCGAGATAAAATTCCTTGTACGTGTGAGGCACGGATTATGGTGTTATTAATAATAACTTGCCACAATATTAAATATGTGGGCTTTTATCCTTTTTTACTGTCAAAGACTAAACCGGCAATGCGTGCTAGGTGCTGACTTATCCCTACTTAGGCTTCGGGATAAAAGTCCCTAGACTTGGATTCTGGTGTCCTTTTCAATCAGTAAAAGACTAAACCAGCAACGCGTGTTAGACGCTGACTTATCCCTATTTAGGTTTCGGGATAAAATTCTCCATGCATATAAGGCACGGATTATGGTGTTACTAATAACAACCTGTCATAATGTCAAATATGTAGGCTTTTGTCCCTTTTTACGGTCAAAGACTAACCAGCAATACGTGTTAGGCATTGACTTATCCTTACTTAGGCTTTGGGATAAACTTCCCTAGACTTGGACTCTGGCATCTTTTTCAATCGGTGAAAGACTAAACTGGCAATGCATGTTGGGTATTAACTTATCCCTACTTAGGCTTCGGGATAAAATTCCCCAGGCTTGGATTCTGGTGTCTTTTTCACTCGGCGAAAGACTAAACCGATAACTCGTGTTAGGCATTGACTTATCCCTACTTAGGATTCGGGATAAAGTTCCCCGTGCATATGAAACACGGATTTTGGGAGTTAACAAAACGATGTCTTCTCTTGGGGTAAAGACAAACATAATACTGGAAAGGAAGAATTTTGTATTCTATCTTCAGTTGCAAAGGAAACTTAAAGTATGATCTCCACTTCAAGAATCCGGGAAGGTGAAACTAAGAGTGGGATCTCCACTCTGAGAATCGAAAAGATTCGGATAATCCTAACTGTCGGAAGGTTTGATTACCGAACTAAATGGCGGGTTTCTCATTTATCGAGAGTGAATTATGGTTTTGGCCCTAACTGTAGGAATGTTTGACCAAGTGAGAGGTTTGAGACGACCTTAACTGTAGGAATGTTTGATCACTCGATTTGAAAGTAGACCTCTTATTCATGGAAAGAATCGAGAGGAGATTTTGGTTATGGTCCTAACTGTAGGAAGGTTTGACTAAGATAAATAGTGGGAGTGGGAATACTAATCATAGTGGGAGTGTTGACTTGTACAAATCACTCAGTAGAGGTTCTTGGTGTCAAGTGATAAGAACTTAACACGAAGGGGTTTGACAATTATCAAAGATTAGTAGACTAAAATTCCAAGCATTATATCTGGACTCTAACAATGGGAGTGTTGAGTGCATATACACAGCGGGAGTTTGAGTGGATTAAACTAGGAAGAATTTTAGTGGACCTACCATCAATTAATTTGATTAGTGAGGGATTTTGTGATGGAAGATTGTGAATCATGAAACACCAGTGGGAGTTTTTTGTGGGGGAAGATTGATCCAATGAAATGATCAAATCTCGTCTTAGCAAAAGAATGCTTGGAAGTTGGTGAAATCGATCCCGTCAATTGGATGCGTTTCACTCTTGGAAGCATTCAGAGTCCAAGTGGGAGTTTCTTATTCATCATTTTTTATAGTGACCGGGTTATCCCTATGAATACAACATATAGCATTCTTCCTGGAACTTCCCGTTACCTGAATTATCCCCTCCAGTTTCTTTGCGAAACTAGGCCTAACATTAAACTCAGTTGCATGATCGGGTTATCCTTAAGAAAAATTCTATAGGAACTTCCTGTCAAAGGTAGGAAATAGTTTAGACTTATATACCTATTGGAGTATTACAGAGAAGCAGTTTAACCTTTTATACTCATCGGAGGAACGAAAAACAGTTTATACTCGTATACTCTTCTGAGTGATGAGAAGAAGTTTATACTAGTATACTCTTCGGAGTGATGAGGAGTAGTTTATTTTAGCTTTAGGACGCCAGCTTCAACCAAGACTTGGATGCTATTTTTGAGAGCAAAGTAAATCTTGGTGGGATGAAGGATCCTCCTATGGTATGCACAGTACTTTGGATCCGAAGTATTATCAGCTTTCTCCTAATTTATGATAGGTGAGAGCTTGATCTTGTTGTTTTCAAGGAGGGATTTAAAAATGGCAGGAACATCTTCGTCCTTAAAGGAGTACTCTTTTAGAGTCTCGGATCCGGAGTCCTTTGCTATCTCTGGGGTTGCTGCTATGACGTCTGATTAACATAAACAGCTGCTGTAGGTGTCTTCCTCTTACCACGGGAGGCAAAGTTTGAGTTCGGAGGGTTAGCCATCGATTGGCTTCTCTCGACTTTCTTTCTTCTGAGAAAGCATTCGGCCTGCTCTCTACGCACCTTCAACTCTTTCCAAGTTTTGGACGGTACTACTCCTATAACTTTCAAGATATCAATAGACATGTTGTTATGACAGGTTTGGAGGATGAAGTCCTCTATGACCGGAACTTGGCAATTCATTACCTTATTTCGAAAGCGCTTGACAAAATCGTTGACTGTCTCTTTGTCTTCCTGTTTCTCCTCAAAGAGTGTCCTGATTGATACCTCGGTGTCATCATCAAAGAAAATTTTAAGGAATGAGCTTTCCATATCATCCTAGATATTGATACTTTTAGGCTTGAGACGACGGTACCAATCGAAGACAGGCCTGCGAAGGGTGCTAACGAATGACTGGACCATCAAATGCTCATTGCCAGCGATCACTCCTAAGTGGGACTTGAAATAAATCAAGTGTTAAGTAGGGGAACCCTTCCCATCGAACGGCGTGAAGTTGATCAGGTTGAACTTTACCAGATACGGGATTGACTCCCACTCTCTTGGATAAGGACACAGAATGCCGGTCTTCTTCACCTCTTGAATGGACATCAATGTATTAATTTTGCTTTCGAAGTCTTTTATTTTATCATCCTCTCTCATATCATGCTTTGAATGATTTCTGAGAGAAACAATGGGGCCACCCCTAGTGTTCTCATCATCGGTGAGACCACCCCCAGCGTCGTTATCTTTAGTTAGGCTACCCCCAACGTTTTGGTTAATGGGAGGATTATCTGCATTGAGGTGTTCGTCTATGTCTGAATTGCCACCTGTCTGGTAGGCATTGTTGTGATGACTAGATTCACCAATCTGATTAGACAAAGCCCAAAGTTGTTAGTCATGCTCTTCTTTTATCCGCAGCATAGCCATTTCCATTTCAAACTTGAAGTGCTCTTTTTGCTTGGCTAGAGCATCCTCGAGAATTTTTACCATTTGCTCAGTTGGTATCATGAACGCTTTGCGAGACTGTCCTGGGCTGGATACAATGGCATCCGAAGTGACTGCAGAGCAAGCGTCTGACGCTTTGTTGTCTGAGGATAGTCCTCTATTTATCCTCTGATAATCCCTACACCGGATAGTTCCCGCACGTAACCGATTTATATGTTGGGATACGTCCAAAAAATTACGGGGGACTAAAACTTCACGTTGACTTCCCTTTATCGACCATATTGATGGTGATTTCTGAGAGTTTGTCACCTTGAACAGCCGGTCGTTTCTTGCGAAAATGCTTTGGCTTGGACTTTGACGCTTCAGAGAAAAGCCTTTGGAATACCGAGACCCTTTGTGGAGCGGTCTTAGGGCAGCTACACGTTGATAATACTGTCCTGATTAATTTGGCGTATGGACAATGAAAGTTCGTCTTCTGGATATCTCTCTTTTGAGATCTGTTCGTACCCCCAGCCTGATGGTACAACTCATCGGCATGATGACCGAAGCAATCTATCGAGTGTTGGCATGACTTCTCAGGTATAACGACATCGTATGACAAACACGTTTCCTTCTGAGGATTTGCTATCTTGTTGGCGTTCTCAAGAGTCACATGTTTGGAGCTACGCTTTCGTGAATGCAGGATCTTAACGGGCTCTTGGATTTTGACACGTAGTCCGAGGTAGTTTGTTATAAGAGTTTTCTCTTTATGAGAAGACTCCGAATTGTTGCGAGGATGTGTACGACCCCCAGCTCGATGACTTGCTCGGAGTTCATTCACTAGGCCCAAGCCTTCTTTGATCGGAACTTTGCCTCGATCATCGTGTAAAGGACCAAGGTGATTCGCCATCATTTTCTTGCCTTTGGACAAGTCCACACTACTGCAGGGCTTGACCAGAGGTGCGGGATCGATTGGAGCGGAGACGAAACTCGACGGAACTGGAAAAACGAACGTGGGGGCATGTCTGGCTCGGCCCTGGTGCGGGTCACCTTGGGGTGACTCGTGTTTTTTAGTCTTTTTGGTCACTGTTTTGAGCTTCGGTCTTCAGACTTAGCACGGTTTTACTGGTTCCTTGGCCACCTCTTTATTTTGCAACTCTCGGGCCTTCTGCATAAGAATCCGTGTACACGCAAGGAGTGCACGATGCTTTTTGGATGCGCTCTTCAAGGGTTGAACGAGTCCTTTTGACTTGGATCCATTCAGATCCGCTTCGTAACGGATCTCGTTTACAGGCTCCAAAGCCTTGGCGAATTGGCGTGTGAGGCGTTGGCACTGTCTTTGGCGAGTTCTCTTCGATAAAGTGGGCATGTCTCCAACGGCTATCTCCTTGATTGAGGAGGAGTCCAGATCTACAGATCCGATCTCGTTGGATGCCGGATGGGTGTTTCAAGGTGAGATTGCAGCAGTAATGGGGACCTTGATCTTACTGTGCTTGCTAGGGGCGGATGATCTGGAGGAAGAGAACGATAAATACTCCTTAAATTTTCGTTGGTCGAACTTGTACTCGACCTATTCATCAACCGGGATCCGGATCCGTGGTTGCGACACGACAGCTTCGACAGATAAGCTGTTGGCTCCCACTGTGGTCGTCAGCATGTTAGCGTCGAAAATTGATTTCTTCATTGTCATAGAATCTATTATAACTTTAGCCATTATAATAAGCTCAAATAAATAAAAAGTTAATCTTTTTATAAGATCTTCTTACACAATGAAAATATAAAGATTATAATTCCTTCAAACAACACACAACAGTAGTTTATCTCCTGTTGCTTGCGTGGGGACTTTGCCTATACTAAGGACGCGTTAGTCCGTGGACCATCGCGGATCAGATCTGGTTGACAAAAAAGTTATTCAAAGTTCTTACTTCACAAAGTAATCGCAGAAGTGATAATATCGACCAAGCAAGATTACGACTCTTCTCGAGATCAAAACCAAGTTTGATCCGGAGGAAAGGGGATACAGGTCTTAGATCTCTCAAAATCCACTCTTTATGCATAAGAAATCACCAAGATCTAGCTAACCCTCTCTGAAATTCATGGTTCTGGGCTCTGCAATTCGGCAGCATCTCGCCCTCTTTGATTATAACTCGTCCCCTGTGAAAGAAGACCCTAGGCTCGTATTTATAGGGCTTCAGATGAAGGGTATTTAGATAATTACAAAGGATTTGTCCATATCCTCAGTTGACAACGGCCTACCCCATGTGTAGATATGATATCAAGTCAGTTGGGAACCTCTAGAATAGATAAATCCTGTAAAAACCACTTAAAAACTGTCAAAATCACGTTTCGGTTCAAACCTGTGCGAGTCACCATTTGGTGGCTCGACCTTGGCCGAGCCACCATTTGGTGGCTTGGTTCTAACCGAGACAGCAACTAGTTTTCTGGGTTTTTCGATGCCTTCGGGCACCGTTTGGGTTGTTTTTGACGGCGGTTTAGACTTTGACTGGATTTGGCCAAGTTGTTTCGACATGACTCGGCCGCCAGAGGCTTTTCTGGTTTGTTCGGTTTGGGCTTATTTCATCCTTTACGCGCATTTTGTTGACTTGTACGCTTTATACATTTCGTTAACTTGGGGGTGATCGATGAGTGTGCGGGCCACTTGGCGCTGGCTGGTGAGCACAAAGGCCACTTGGAGCTGGCCGATGAGCGTACGGGCCACTTAGCAGTGGTCGGTGAGCACACGGGCCACTTGGCGCTGGCTGATGAGTGCGCGGACCACCTAGAGGTGCCGGTGAGCGCACACACCATTTGGTTTGCTATTCTAGTGGCTTGATGAGCATGCGAGCCACTTGGCGGTGGCCGATGAGCACCCCACTTGGAGCTGGCTGATGAGTGTGCGGGCCCTTGGCAGTGGTTGGTGAGCACACGGGCCACTTGTGGTGGCCGGTGAGTACACGGACCACATGGAGGTTGTCGGTGAGCACACAGACCACTTGGTTTGCCATTCTAGTGGCCGATGAGCTTGCGGGCTACTTGGCTATGGCCGGTGAGCACGCGGGCCACTTGGCGATGGCTATCCCGATAGCTTGTTGCTACATCGTTAACGATTCACAGATTCGCTTCATGTGCTTGTTGGCATTAGATAATCCTTTTTTGACTTGGATAATGACGTTCGTCGTTTTCTCTTCATCTCGAGCTGTGTACGGACACCTATAGACATTTTTGGACGCCTACATGCATGATGAATATGCTCCATTATTACTTGAACACCGAGGGTCTCGATGCTCCTACACACTGGCAATCGGTAAGTACTGCTTGGATGAGCCTCTCGCAGTAGCACTGAGGATTCGCCTCATGAATAGTGCACTTGCGGGTTACATGATCCTGGAGATCTCCCGCAGGTTGCTAGTGAAGACCCCCAGAGTCAGAGGGGCCATACATGTGATTATGTGAGAGAGGTTCGAATGAATTCTCCTGAGTACACTGGGCGGAATGGCTAAGTGCCGAATTCAGGAGAGCTCGCCTTGACAAGCAGGTTCTTACGTTCGGGCGAGCTCCAGCCAGTTGGTGAATTTTAGCCGTTTACATATTCAGGCTGGCTTAAATTTGCATATTCAGGCGGGCTTGATGGGGCTCGCCTACCCTCTCGCCTTTGTTACGGCTTGTTCACATGTAAGATTCGTCCGTTAGGCGGACCAGGTGAGACTCGCCTAGTTTTACTGGTTCGCTTGCTCGGGTAGACTCACCTGACTTAGGCAGTCTTCTTGAATTAGGAATATGACCTGAGAAGCGAAGCCCGCCTGAATTAGTGGGTTTGCTTAATTTGGTTGGTTCTCCTGGGTTGCTAGGTTCACTTGTAGTACTGAGTTTGTCGAAATGAAGAACTCTATGACCAGAGTGAAGCCCGCCTGAACGCGGGGACTCATCTGACTTGCTCAGCTCGCCAGCATTGAGAAGATTGTGTCTCTGTTTGGCATTCCTCAGGCCTAAGTAATAATTCAGGCCATCATAAGAGACGAAGGCTTGGGCTTCTTGTCGGGTGAGAGCCTGTCATCGCCGCTGGCGAGCTCTCTTAGGGAGAGGAGCGTCCATGCAGACTGTGATGGTCCACACCAAGGCGAACAATTATATCTTCTCGAATGGGGGTCTGCGAGGATCATTTAGCGACCCATCTAGTAGTCTTTCGCTCTGTTCTCTTGGTATTCCGCTCGGCCTTGGCTGACTTAGGAGAGATGAAACCTCCTGCCATCGCTCAGGTAGAGTCCTCAAGCATGGATGCCTCGACCACTTGGGGTCTGACCACACACACGATTCTATAGCGCTTGTGGGAGGCATTTCCATTAGAGGAGGAGGAAGACAAGTATTCTTCATACTTGGCTTGGTCGAACTCGATCACGAAGGTCTCCATGGTTGTCTCAACTGCGACTTCATCGAATTACGCTACCACCATTTCGGTTGAAGAAACGGTTCCTTCCACTGTTATCGCCATCTTCTGTAGGTGTAAAATTTGATTTCTTGAAATGGGGATTTCATTTGTATTATTAAGAATAACTTATTACAAACTATTAAATCAAAGTTACAACAGAAGCGGAGGGAATGCACTCCTTGTTTAACGTGAAGTCTTTGGTAGTGATAGGACGCTTCCCTCAGTGTCGGAACCAAGTTTACTTCCCTTGGACTATCTGAGCGAAGTCGCGGGCGAGCTTCAGTACACAGTAGAAGCTCGTGTCGATCGAGTTCGAGTTCCCGAGTTTAATGGCTGTCAAGGCCGAGAGCTGGAAGAAGATGCTACAGTGCAAGAACAATACAAAGAGCGGGTCGCCAGTCAACTGAGAAGTTAGCTAATCAACTAAAAGCAAACCTACTAAAAAAGCCCCCTTTCCATGTAGCCAGAAGAGGCTCTTAAATAGGAAAGAGACAGCATGGTCATTCCCTTGAATCATGGGGTGTGATCATGTACTGTTGAGAGATGTCATGCCTCTCACTTGTCCTGTGAGCGGCTACCTGATGGGTGCGGAGTACTATACTCCCCCTTTTTCACGTCGTGAGAAATGGGAAGGCCTATCCCTGTACGTGACATTATAGCCGCCTAATGCTCTGGCGAGCTCGATGATCTTACAAGTGGACTACTGATTGTCTGGACGTGCAGACGAGCTTCGTTCGTGCTGGCGAACTTACAGGCGGACTGCTGGTTGTCTGGACGTGCAGGCGAGCTTCGTTCGTGCTGGCAAACTTGCAGGCCGACTGCTGGTTGTTTGTACGTGCAGACGAGATTCGTCCGTGCTGGTGAACTTGCAGGCAGACTGCTGGTTGTCTGTACGTGCAGGCGAGCTTCGTTCATGCTAACAAACTTAGCGTTGAGTGGATTTGGCTTACGCTGGCGAGTCAAGCATGCAGGCGGAATTAAGCTCTTGACGGCGGGCTCGATGATTAAAGCCCTCCTTGCATGGCTCTTCTACGTGCAGGCGTACCCATACAGGCGGGTCTTTAGATATTCTCATTGTTGAGGCAATTTTTATAGCCTACACGTTCACCATTTGATTTATTAAAATTTCCACTAACACGTCCCAAGCCTCGACCTTGGCCTTGTCCTTGATAATTTGAATTTGATTGATAATTGCTTCTCTAGTTTTCGTCATCTCTTTGATTGTTGTTGTAATTACTATATCCTTGTCCACTGCCACAAAAATTTCTCCCTCACTAATCTCATACATCCTATGCTCCTTCGTTATTTTTTATGGAAGCTTGACTTAGAAAGCTTTCTCAAGAGGCTTCTTGGTTGACCTCTCCTTCATGCGTTACTCATAAACTTGTAGGGTACCCATCAACTCACCACTTGTCATCTTAAACATACACTTCAACTCTTCGATTGCCACCATAGTATGATCAAATTTTGATGTAAGAGATTGTAATATTTTCTCCACAATTGCTAAATATGCAACCATCTCACCTTTTATTTTTATTTGATTTGTCAAAGCAAGTACTCGAGTCACATAATCTGCAACACTTTCAGCAGATTCCATCTGCAAAATTTTAAATTGGTGTCTTAATGTTTGAAGCCTAATGTTTTTTACCTTTTCAACTCCATGGTATGATGTCTCCAAAATATCACATGCTTTCTTTATCGTAGTTGCTCTATTGATCTTCTCAAAAATTGGATCATTCACTCTTTGACAAATGTAGAATAACACTTTCCAATCATTCTTCTTGTTCTCACTATGGGTTTTCTTCTCGGCTTTACTTGCGCTCTCTACGAGATTAACAACTCCATTCTCTACACCCAGTATATCTTGATATTCAAATAACACCTTCATCTACACTCTCCACCGGTAATAATTCCTTCCATTCGATATAGGAATGGAAGGCGATGTCATCTTGTTCAAATTATTCATGGATCTAATACCACTGTTAGAGCAAATAGAAACTTGAACAAAGTAATAATATATGGGAGAAGGAGAAGAGAAGGAGAAGAGAAGGAGAAGAGAGACAAAAACAATTTTATTACTCTCTCTGCCTTTTTTTTTCTTGTTACAGGTCACTGGTACAAGAGGTCTATTATATAAGTTTGTACAAAGCTTTCAATCTAATACAGACTCTAAAAGATAATAAAGACAAACTAGAAATAATTAAAATATAACTCCTAACTCAAGTAAGATAAGAGTATCTAAACAAAATAACTTGAACTTCTAATGATAATTAATATAAAAACTCATTAGAATTAGAATTAGGATTAACTTTCAATAGAAAAGACAAAAGTAGTTAAAGAGAAAATTTCAAAAGTGTAGTGTACTCATTCATAACCTATACAATGGACATGGATGATGGCACATAGGGTCCTTCGGGTCCTAGGCCACCCCTTGGAATTAGAAAAAAAAAGAGGGGCTATGTTCCATATTGGCGATTTTATATAACTACAGGGGAAGCCCTCAATAGACAATTTTCTCTGCTTCTATTTTATTCGGAGTCTGGATGCTCTAGACTTTTATTCCTACTAATAGATCCCTCGATTCTAGCAATTGCTATATTTCCCTCTTAATACATAGACTGCAATGTCGACGTGAACATCGCTCCTCACCATCTCCGACCTAGATTGCCCTCTTCCTCTCCTTTCTAGTCTTTTCTGTTATCCTCAGACCTTTTTCGGTGTCATTGCCTCCTAAATGCTCTAATTTTGCTCCTCATCGCTCCTCCAGCCTTTCCACCTTCCTCGACGTAGTTTTTCTCCTCTTTTTGATTTTTCTTTTTGAATTTTGCTTGTTTGATTGTTTTATTTGGCGTCTTGAATCAAACCTGAGTACTATGTTTCTTATGTAGCTATTCATCATATGATTTTTGTGAAATTAAAGAGATTGGTAAATTTACTAAGAAGTCAAAATTGAGTCAAAGATGGATACTTTCCTTATATTGAAAAGGATATATTTTGTATTATCTATA
>NC_033798.1:54446106-54472637 GCF_001876935.1 Asparagus officinalis | reverse complement strand
AACCATGATGTACATGTTATAACTTTAACTTTAATCCTTGAATCTGACCCAAGGAAATGTTGAAATATTGTTGATTCCTTATGAAGTGTCCAATATCATTTAGCTATTATTATTATTATTATTTGATATTTTAGTTTCTTAAAATAAAAAAAAAGCTAGCTTCCATTAAATGACACAAAACAAAGGGTGATAGTCTTAAGATCTTTGACGAAGGTTTGATCAACTTGGATTCTGTTCAAAATTACCAGGGGGGCCAAAAAGGAAAACCCCCGTCATTTATCCCCACTTGTTTACCTTTTGCGAACTGGTGATTAACGTCCACAGATGTTATCATATCCCCTACAATATAATGACGCCAAAGTCACTGTGTTATCTGTTTCTTCCTCCAAACTCCCACTCATCCCTCCCAAAGAGAAGTAAAAGAAGAATAACATCCAATGGCACTGGCTCATGGAACCGCAACAACACCGCTTATGTCCTCTCTTGTTGGTAGTACCTCATTTAAAGACCAGGGATCTCTTCTCCTCCGTCGCCGCCCGTACCCATGCCCGTGCTTGTCCACTTCTGGTAGCAAAAGCAGAAGAGAAGTAGCGGTAGTTTCTGCCTCTCTTTCTGCAGACTACAATTCTGACTCTCACTCTGTACTCAAAAACTTCCACCAGAAAAATGCCCTCAAGGTAATTGTATTTTTTTTATAGGACATTCCAAAGTTCAGGAGGACTTTGGGAGATCAAATAAGTTCAGAGGGTTACGTCTAAAACCCTCACGAACGGTTCGGTCTTTCAAGGATGAAATTAACCCTATTAATTGACTAATACGAGTTCTCATTGCTCGTCAAGAAATCATCGTGTAAGAATTATTTTACTTTAAATGTATTCCATCATGAATAACAAGTGAGTATTTAAGTGCGCAAAAGTAGGCTATGTAGTTAAAAATAACGGCATTACATGTTTTGCCTCGTATGAATTTAACTTGGATTATGAGTTGCACAATATATGCTTTGCCAGTGACTTACTTGGAAAGGACGGTAGGTGAAGTCCAACGTGAGACACAATATCTCAGGCTAAGAAGTAGAAAACGAGTTTACATGAATAAATTCTTCACTAGATCACAAGTCGGCTAAATCATCATGAAAACGTAAGATTTCGTAGATCTCGTGTGTGAATGCACGTGTTAAAGACACGACATCCAAAACCTGTTCGTTCCAAAAAATACAAACTAACCAAATTAAGCCAAGAATGGATGAATAGTTGGAATTGGCCCCAGTTTATTAATTAATTAGTGGTCCTCAACGCTAACCTACGTTTGATTGGGTTGTAATTAATATCCCTCTCTAATCAGAGGGGAGACTACGCAACAACATTCCGTTTCTATTATTTGTGACCAGTCGGTGATGTTGCATGATTTGTTTGGCAACATTTCGTTTCTATTATTTTTCTGTGTCTCTCTCCCTTTTCTCTTCTTAATTTTCATCGTGCTCCTTTAAATCATGCTAAGAATATCGATTCCTCTTGCATACGGTTATGGTGATCGAAGCCATCCATCATCATATGCACACGCTTATTTGATACGTTATGTATTGATTGATTATATTTAAGATCGTTGTTTATACTCCTCTACAGATAATCTCAGGACTTCAAAATTTTGACAAAGATAATGTTGCATCTGTCGTCATCGCTGCAGACAAGGTTTGAAGAAGCATATAGCCATCTTTCAATCGTAAATAATCTCCTAATTTTAAGTCGTTAAAATTATTTCACTTTTATGGTTTACGAGCTAATCATTGCGGGGTTAACATGTATAGTTCTCTCCACTAAAAGTTTTTTTTTCCTTTCCTTACCATGCTTTGGTATTTTGATTGGTCCTTAACCCGTCAATTGATATTTTCAGATGTTTAAGAGATACGTTTCAATTTTTATAATGGCAGGGAGGTGCAACTCACGTTGACATAGCTTGTGATGTAGAGCTGGTGGAACTTGCTTTGAAGTTAACGTCTCTTCCGGTAAGCGCTTATTAGAACATTGGATGTCAATTTCTTAGCAAAATATTTCTACAGCGCAGAGCATTGATGTTTAGATTATTTTGAAATTTTAATTATATATATATAAAATTATAAATATGATCGTTCTTTTAGGTAGGTACGTACTAAGTATCCGCTTGCAGCAGTAGGCTTGTATCTCAGAATCTAATCTTTCGAAAACTATTCTGTAGAATGTGCACGTGAGTTGTCTAGATATGAATAATTCATCGATCTCAGGAGGCAATATATGTCCAAAATACTCATCACCAAAGAAATCAACAGAAAAGTATCTAGCGATCTTGTAAGCAATGGCAATTTTCCGGCTTAAACACCATAATTTGTCCTCTTTCTCACAATTCTCTCTTTAAGTTATCCACTGATGGGTATCTTGACTATATATTATGTTATTGTTGTATAAGAATATTCATCTTGGTAGAAAAATGAAAACAATGATGGGAACTTTTATTGAAAGATAATGTTATGGCATACATTTTCATAGTGGGCTAGTCGTAGGAATTATAGGTAAGTTCATGATGTTGCAAATTGTTTCATGCGTGCGTCGCATGCCTTAATTACTACTAAATGTTGTATTCTTGCCAGATTTGCGTCTCTTCTGTAGACCCAGAGGCATTTCTTCCTGCAGTGGATGCTGGTGCTCAGATGGTTAGATTTCAGACCTCTGGTGCACTATTAGCTTGAATTTTCCTGCGGAATTCTTTCATACTAGTCAAGCATAAAATCATAATTAAGTTGAGTTCAATGCAGGTAGAAATTGGAAACTATGATTCCTTTTATGAAATCGGCAAGATATTCTCTTCAGAACAGGTATAAATGATTGTTTCTTTCATCTGGTTCAATCTATATAGAATCATCCTCTGTGAGCGTAGACATAGATGCTAAAATGTAAAATAGTAGCATGTTTCTTCAATCTTTCTTCTTGTTTCTTAATTACCGCAAGTGTTTCATGTTATGCGCACATAATAGTTAATCCTTTTCAAAAGTACATCTTCTTCTCAAATTCTTCAAGATGATCTTATACCTGTAGATAAGTCATCAAATTCATAATCGCATCATCTCAACTGGAAAAATTTTCAGATACTAAAGCTAACTCGGGAGACGAGAAAGATTCTTCCATCCATTACGCTATCAGTGACAGTGCCTCACACATTAAGTATCCCTGATCAGGTAAATAAATACTCAAGCTGGTTAGAATACGCACTTTACAATGTAAATCAGAAACAGTTCTCACGGTTTCGGTATGGGCAATAACAGGTGAAGCTAGCAGAGTTACTGGAGCTTGAAGGTGCTGACATTATCCAAACTGAAGGAGGAAAATGCTCTAGTCCTTCAAAGCCTGGTGTTCTTGGCCTCATTGAGAAGGTATTGCGTGTCTCATGTAGTTCCTTAATATGGACTAGGCCTAGGGGGAGATAGTTCATCATATTTTTTAAAGTAAAATTCAGAGAGAAGATGCCTCTGGATTTCTTTTATTTGGATTACAGGTGTGGAAAATATTTGTGGACTTTGATGTGAAGTTCAAAAACCGTAGTATAAAATCATAAAATGCAATTGAAAACCCTGTGTAAAAAATTACGGCGATAGTTTCAGGTCTGACATATACCAGCACTTTGAAGTGCAAACAATATTGAACTGCATTTTGTATGTTAGTATATCTGACTACTAATATGCTATATTGAATTAATAGGCAACACCGACTCTAGCTGCAGCATATTCGATTGCTCGGGCTGTCAGGATTCCTGTTATGTGCTCGTCTGGACTGAGTGCTGTTACTGCTCCAATGGCTGTATCTGCAGGGGCAGCTGGTGTTGTATGTATCTCCCTCTATGTCCAAATTTTCATTTTCTTCTAAATAGAAATCCCAATTGCGTCAAGAAAATCAAGTAACTAATGAAAGATTTGCGTAACTTTATATAATAACTGTCTTAAACAAAGAACATTGTGTGTCCGGGTATTCTGAAACACAGGAATGATGTCGCAGATTCAAGTATGAAAATGCCAAAAAGAATTATTGATTAAAAAAATACGACATAAATATCTGTCAGTTGTTTATCGAGTCAAATTATTCGAAGAATGTAACATGCCATCCAATAACATGACCTTGCGTATACAACACATAATTAAGCAATATTCTTTTCTGATAACGAAGCTGTAAATTCTAAGCATTTTCGATTATGAGACAAGGTCTCATTTTGTCTCTTTTTCATGGTAATTTTCCANTGGCAATGATCGCAGAGGTTAGAAGCATTGCTGACTCGCTGAATCTCTCAACCACGCATCCTGTTGAAGATTCAAGACCAGTTAGGTTACAATACTGATGTGTTAAATTCAGGATAAGAAGCTTGGAGCTTTACGTAACAAAATTTACCTAGATGTAATATATCTTCAGGAAATGAGATGTTTGTGTGATTTCAGAGGATAAATGTAAGCATGATTCATAAGCAAAAAAGCAGTTTGTTATGCTAGATCATCAGTACTTGTGAAGCTTTCAATAGTTTTTATCAATCTCTTCCTTAAAAAGTGTAAAAGGTGGATGTTCAATTACACCCTTCTATAAGTTCATGGCCTTGAGTCTGTCATCTTGACTTGGAAAGAAACTTGAGACACAAAGTGATGGTCTTGCTATATAAGGAAAGATCAATGTTCTCCAATAACATTACCAAACTCCAAGTTGAGGTGATGGTCTCAATAAAACAAGCCATTGTAACAAGATAAATAACAATCATCGGTCATTCATTAGGAGAGAAAATTGTCAGGGTTCTAATATACATGAGAGTTCCTTCAAATCACATTGTTTAATTTCTCGTTAGCATCTCTTCATCTATCCAAATTACTTGTACTCGTCATCAGATTCCTCTGTTAGCTCCCCAGATTCCTGCAATTAGTAAATGGCTGATTACGATAAGCACTTGCTTGGAAGAAAATAAAAAAGAAGGATAAAACTTGTTAGCTCGTTCAATCAAGAAAGGAAGATCAAAGCAACCTTTCTCTTATTGTAGGCTGCCAGGGCCTTCTCATATCCTGCTCTTTTCTCTGTAGCTATATCATAGTACTGGACCTTTTCCTAAAACAAAATGGATGAAAGAAATCAACAGCAGCAGCAAGTACGATATGATACTCGGAGTAACTTAAACAAATTCGGGGTACTAATTTGAACATGTGATATTTAGGGACCTATGTCAAAATACATAATTACGGAAGGAAAACTCAATACATATATGTAAGAGATATATATGAGGCATTTAGCAAGAATATGGTAGTTGTTAACTGAGGAGTTAACAAACTGATCCGGAAAGGGTTTCATGTAGCCTATCCCAAAACTTTGGGATGAAGATGAAGGATCTTTCCCGCCTACTTGTTGTTGCTGTATGAGATACTTCTACTTTAAATCTTTATCCAATTCTTACCACTATTTCTTGTTCAGTCTCATCTCTATTAAAATCATTCAAAGTTGCCTAATCCACCAGCGTAAGAGCAAGAAAGCTTACCAGTCTAAGCAGTCTTTAAGCATCCATACAAATTCAACACCTTTATATAAGTCATGTTTTTTAAAGTTTGGTCCAAACAGATGCATTAAACATTCCCAGAAGACGTCAACAATGCAAATAGGAATCTGCATGTGCGAGGAGTCAACAAATTTTTAACTAAGGTTGTCGGGTTTCAATTCAGCTAAAGTTTAGATTGGTCAAAGGCCACTATCCTTTAAGTGGATTTGGATATCAGCTAAATGTATCAATGAAATCAAGGTTACAGAAAGCGCTAGGCAGCCTAGGTGTTGGACCCGGCGCCTAGAGCCTAGGAGGGTTTCTTTTTTAATTACAATCAATGTTATCAAAAGCGCTAGGCACCGCTAGGTGACAAACTGACGCCTAGTGCCCAGGATTCAATTTTTTTTTTTTAGTGGTGACGAAGGAGATTTTGCTGAAGGTTGGAGGAGTTGGAGGAGGTGTTTGTAGTCATTGGAGGTGGCTAGAGGTGTTCAGAGGAGCTTAGTGGATGTGGAGCTAGCAACGGACAAAATCACAACCAAAGACCGAAATAATGCAATCCGCGGATGTTTCCTATCCCCTAAGTGCTCCCAAGACTTAGGCGGGTGGCCAAGGTACCACCTAGGTCTAGGCGGGAGCTTAGGCGGGCTAGGCAAGAGCTTAGGCGGGCTAGGCGGAAGCTTAGGCGGGCTAGGCGGAAGCTTTTTAAAACATTATTTAAAATCCACTTTGATTGATTCAAAAGAAAAACCAAAGGATGTCAACCAAGAATGTGGCCATATGCATAGCCAAATGAGCTTGAGCTTGCACATGCATAAGCTAGCACATAGCAGAAGACTCATCATCATCCATGGTGTCTGAAAACATAAAAGGGCAGGAGGAGGAAAGGAGCAAGGGAAATTTTACTGTCAATGTTTAAGGAACTTAAAATCATTATTTTTATAATTTTTCAAGTGTTATTTTAAATCTGAAATTGAATAGGTGTAGACACCAAAATTTATAAAATCAAAATATAATAACAAAAGAAATCAGTACTCAGCCTCGTTCTATGTGCTGCAATTTGCAGCAACACCCTAGTAATGTAAAATAGATGAAGTCTGTCCCTACAAAACATAACACGTGCTTATGAAGACAGAAATAACTTTAAGACTAGGAGGTTGCTATGTAGAGAAAGCAGAATCTCAAATTTCCTTGAGCTCTTTGCCTTTATAAGTCATTATATAAGCATTTTCTTTCAATTGAACAATTCAGAATTCATGGTATGTAAATTCTTTCATCGTCTGACGAGCCTGACCATGTTACTTCCAAAGCATCCAATCTTATGTTGCTTCCCTATGGATATGTAAAGTCTATGAAACAAAGATTTAGAAGAAGAGCAAAAGAAAAAGCACATTCTCACTATTGATTATTTATTGTATGCATCTTCAGAAATGAACATGACAAGTATAGACAAGCAAAAATTAAGCATTGTGTAACTGAAATGCTAGAACCAAACCTCGAAATTCATGATTTTCCACTTGTCACCACATGCCTTCCCAATCTGACAGAGAAACAGAAGGATCATATTCATGAAAAGAACAAACAACACCACTTCATACGCATGGAAAGAGCAAAAGAATTTTATTTCTTGGAAAGAACAAACAACACCAATTCACATACATGGAAAGAACAAAAGGATTTTATTCAGATACGAGAATTTTAAGACTCAGTTCGTACCTCACGCATTGATTTCACCTCTGGATGTTCTGCTTGATATATCTTCCTGAAATCTTCCCTTCAAACGTGAACAAGATTTTAAAATAATAAGCTTTGTTATAAGTTTACAAATTCTCTATAAGTCAAACCATTTTAAGTAAGAGAAATCGTTTAACAAATACCAGAGGCTGCTTAAAGAAAGAAACAGATTAAAAAAAGAAAAGAAAAGAAATTGAAATAAGATCCTACCTCCCTCCCTCCTTTTGATATTAACTTCAGCAGTGAGATTTAGACTGTTGTATTTGTTATATGATTGATGTTCTATACAATTATGTTAATCTTATGTTCATATGTCACCTGTGTAGCTCCCTCCATCCACCACTCACCCCTGATAACCCCCTCGCTCCGCAAATGCAAAAAGTGGACAGATTAAATGACAAGTAGACAAATTAAACTAAAACATAGATAAATCTATCCCCCTTTATATAAATTATATTCCTTTAACACAAATCTATCCACATTTGTTGCGAAATTGTCAACTTTTATTACAAATCTATCCACCAGAATATGAAGTTATCCTCCTCTGAAATAAGTCTATCGACATTTGTTGTAAATATGTCTTTTGCTACAAATCTACCTATCTTAGTATAAAAAACATTGTTTTCCACTACAAACTTGTCTATATCTGTTGTAAATGTCTATCTTTGTAGTTGTACAAATATATCTAATTAAATATTAAGTCATTTTTCTTTGATACAAGTCTATCTAGAGTTGTTGTAAAAACTACTACACTTATTATAAAGTCTAACATAATACGGAACTATTTTCCATTGGTATAAACATATCTACACTTTAAAAGATGGGCAAGGGCGGGGCCGGGGTGGGCAGGGAGTAATCATCTTAAATATGAAATATCATAAAGCCAATAACCAAGGTTATCGATAGCGGATAGCGTCGCGTAGCGGTGAGGCACCGCTAAGGATATTTGAGGCTACTACGGCAAAATCGCAAGATCAAATAGCGCCTAATTTAAATATGCATAAATATTAAAAAACTAAAGAAAAAACTAAAAATTTGAGAAAGATTAATTTTTCTATCCATGTGAATTGTATATATTTTAAACAAATTTCAAATTAATTTGTAAGGTATAAAGATTAAATTTGAGAAATTACATTACTCTCTATCGCAACCGAGCCCAACAGAGGATCCCAGTGGAGGGAACACCAGAGATGGTGGAGTTGGTGGAGGGAGCTTTGGAGATGGTGGAGGCATGGGAGGAGCTTCAGAGATGGTTGATGGATCTTTGAAGATGGTGAAGGCTTGGAGGAAGTGCTCGAGATGGTGCAGTAGGAGGAGGACCTCAATGGATTTGGTGGAAGAAGAACTCTAGGAAGTCGCCAGAGAGGTCCTTTCTTTGAAGGAGGACCTTAAGGAAGGAGGACGTGAAAAGGAGGCAAAGAGAGAGAGAGAAAGAGTGAGCAATGAATCAAGACCCGTGGGTATTAAAATCGAGTCAAGTTGGGTTGGGTTGATAATTAATGGGCCAGGTTTCAAATGAGTGTTATTCAATAGCGCTACGAAGTGCTAAATAGCGTTTTTGAGCGCTATGGCATGCTATTCTTTGCTATTATGAGAGAATAGCGATTTCACCCGCTCACTGTTTTAAAAAACTTCCGCCTAGTCCGTTTAGACGTTCGCCTAGGCCTAGGCGGTACCTAGACCGCCTAACTAGTGCCTAGCGCCTAGGTGGTATTTAGGCTACCCACCTAGATTTTACGAGCGTTTAGGGGAGCATTGTCTGCTTACGTGGATTGCACGCTGTAGACCTTGATTGTGATTTTATATGTTGTAGCTTACACGTCCTCCAAACTCCTTTAACCTCCAAATATGAACACCTCCACTACCTCCTCCGACCTTCAACAAAACCTCATCAACCACTACTTAAATGAAGAAAGAAATCCGCCTAGACACCAGTCCGGCATCTAAGCTTTCTGTAACATTGACATTCACTATCAATTATTGTAATTAAAAATAAAAAAAGAAAATATCTTAGGCTCTAGCCTTGTTAATTATTATTTTGGCGATTTAGTATCTAAGTATGCATGATTTATTGAGGAACTAAAATTGCTATCTTTTTTTGAAAATTTATATGAATTTAATACATATTGTAATTTGAGTTGAGATGAACTTATAATTTGAGTTGAGAAGTATAAACATACAAAGAGCTATTGTAATTGGTAAACCAAGCAATTTAGCTAATAGTGTTGGTATTTTAGTATTTATTTATTTTTGATTGAGTATATATATATATTTATTTTTAAGTATCACAATTAAAAAAATAAAAAATAAAAAAAACACGCAGAAACCGTTTAGACGCCCGCCTAGATGACTAAGCGCTGAGCGCCAAGTCCGACGCCTAGAAGAGCCCATCGTTTAATGTAACATTGCACCCGCTAATTGTCACCGTAATCGTCAATATCCTAGCGACAAGCGCCGTTGACGTTATCAAATCTACTATTGCGCCGCTATCAAGCGCTATTTACAACAATGCCTATAACAATATTGGTATATATTCAAAATGTTTTATAAGCAAATTAAAAGTTGCTCCTATTGAGGATAAAATGAGAGAATAGACTAAGGTGGTTTGGTAAACTTCATAACAAACCGGTTAGGAAAAGTAATAATATCATAGTTAATGGTTAAAAAAATAAACATAAAAAAATAGGATTCATGTAGTTGAACCCAAACATTTAGAATAAAAACTTTGTTGATGCTGCTACTGCTGTTGTTATCAAAGATGTTTTATAAATAAAGATCAATGTACATGATATTAGAACATACAAAACAAGTTCTGTATGCTTACAAAATGGATTCTCCTATCCTATCCTTCTTCATCCAGAGGTGTCATACTCTAGTCCCATCACTAGCTTCTACATACATAGGTGACAAAGAAAATTCTTGCCTGCTCAATCAGAGCATTAACTTGGCATGCGTCAACTCAATCAAAAGCTAACACGTCACACTCATTAATCTCAGTCAACTCATTTAAATTCATTAAAATATTTATAAAATTATTTGAACTTTAACCATGGTTAGATCTGTGTGGGGGTACCTTCTTGGACCACAAGTCCATTATATTTGTACCACTTATTCACTCTTATATTCTACATTTTACCAAAAACCACGTTATCCTCTCTTTCTCTTGCTGTCAAATCCAAAAAAAATCATTTGTTCATAATCTTGTGCTCTCAAGTAGTACTGGGTTCTGAAGGTTTGTTTATTACTTTTTTTTTCCTTTATTTATCTCTTTCGCTCATTCTTTTACGAATTTCTTAATTGCTTGAAGTTCTTTTTTCTTTACTTTTTTTTCTTTATCTTCTTCTTCTTAATGTAACATTAAGAGCATTACACGTTTCACTTTCAAAAATTGACAGCTCTCAAATTTTTTATGATATGAATGTAATAAGTAACATTATTTATCGAAGCAATATGTTAATGTATTCTCTGAGAATATTATACACATGACAAGAATACTTAAAAGGAGGAAAAAAAATAAGAACACTAATTACTCAATGGAGGGAAGCACTTTCATGGAGGCACTCAACAGTAGAGGAACCAGACATAAGGTTTTTTTTTCTTTTCCCTTAAAAATGGAATACCTAACACCAATATAATCATATTTAATTATCAATTTAAAAATGTATTCCAGATGCACCAAATGGAAAATTTTGAATTTTGACCTAATAGTGGTGTAAATGGACAATAAATTTTTATGGACATAGAAGAAGTTGAGGCTAACCGAGTTTCTAGTGCTTTTAATGTTGTAATTTTTTCATGTTGAATCAAAAGGCTTATGGGGACAAATCGTCCATAATGAAGAAGAAACATATCAAGAATTTCTCAATATCCATTCTCTCATTCCTTGCTACAATTGTTTTCCCTCCTCTTCCATCAACTCCCTATCAAGCAATAGATCATTTACCAATAGGCCACATCTAAGAATGAGGTGGCAAGAAAGAGTTCTCCACAAACCACTAAGCATCATGAGATGACAAAGAAGATTTATGCTTACTAACAAGGATTAATTATCCAGGTACAAATTAATTATATTAGGTCTGAAAACACAAGCGCTCACATTCCACACCTACGTCCACGCGTTCACACATGCAAACACACATACATGTACATATGCCAAAACCCACACATTCATCAGAATATGCACTCACTCATGCAATCATTGTTTTAAATATCCCCGACATAGCCCGATATATCCCCCAATATATCCTTTTAAGGGCTTGCCGCAATTGATATGGTCTCTAAATATCCTTTACCGTTTTTTTGCTATTTTGGGTGATATATCCCCGATATGGCCAATATATGAGTCGATACGTGGACCGATATATCTTTTTATATGGCTTGTCACAAAACATTATACAATGTTATAATGTTTGACAATAATTGGGCAAGATATCATGATTTCCTCATTAAATCAAATGACACTTTACCCTAAAAAAATCAGACCAAATGTTGCAAAATTGATTTATACTTTTGTTTATTTTACAAGGTTAATTAGTGATCCTAAACATATATTATTCATATTTTATATGCTTAGATTTTATTACATATGTTGAGATTACATTTAGTGCATTATACTATATTACTATATATGCAAACATTAGTTATGACATTCCTATCCCTGATATTTCCCCGATATCCGCAATCTGATATGAATTTTGGTCATCCGATATTTCCCTAATATCTGATATCTAAGACCTTGCATGCAATACACACATACATGCACATGTTCATGCACATTTACACACCTATGTGTACACATAAATTAATGCAGAGACGTATACGAACATATAATTTTCACTCATATCATGAATTACTATCGAACATACATTAATACTTTCATAATCCGTATTGTGAATCTACGACGCTAGTTAAGTAATGAATACTGTGATATTTATGCAATACTATGGACAATTAAGAAATAAATTAAAGGTATTACACTTGACACGCTATAATATAGGATCCTAGAAATCCTTAGGTTTTTGTTGGATGTTATTAATGTTTAGCTATTTGGATATATTTAGGTACTTGGGTTAATATCCATATCACTTAAGTGAACCTCCTAATCTCTATTTAAGAGAGCTTAGATTTCGTGAGGATAATAACTTTACCTTCTCTATTTCTCTACATGATATCAATGCCCGATTCTTGATTTTAGATAACTTCTCCCTTCTTTCTAGGCCTCAGGACTGTTAATGAGGTTATTCCACAAGCACCATCTTTGTGCTTCTTGACAAGTTTAACAAGAACTTCGATTTCTCCATCGGCAATTCCTAAATCTTTGTCAAAAACTCTACAAAAAACTCGAATTCCAAAAACATATTATCCATTGTTAACAAATAAGAGTAAAAAGTGTTATTTTAACTGTTATTTAATAGCAGTTTGAGGTTTATTTTTAAAAAATAAACCTGACCAGCAACCGCTGCATCCCACTGTCTCCCGCGATTTCCGACGTATTCCCGTCACCTTCCACATCCTCCGACACCTCCCTTAACACTTTCTCTCACCTCCTCTCGACATGAGCTCCTCCTATTGCAGTCCTCTCACAAGCTCAGCTCTTCTTGAAGATGACGATTTTTTAACTCCTCCAATCGTCATCGGTATTATGTGACGATTAAATCTCTATTTCATGTTTAGGATCTCTTTAAATCATCAAATATACGCTTTTAGATTTTTTAGAATTTTCTTTAATTTTTTATTTTTTGAAAATTTATATATATCTAAATTAGACCGCTATTTAACTTTGTACTTTTTACCGTTATTTTATCACAACAGCCCCAAATAGTCTTAGCGATACCTCACCGTAACATGACGCAATCTGCTATAGATGACCTTGGGGATCACCTCTCACAAAAGCAATGTTTTCCACCATGGACTTTCCTATGTATTTGGGCTTAACCCCATCCTTTTGGCTAGATATTGGATCGCAATCCTAGTTAGATTTTTCGTCAACTATTCTACCAAATTATGTCTAGATGTTCCCATATATTTAGGTTAACCAAATCCTTTTGTTGAATATAAGATCATAGTCCAAGCTAGACTTCTTTCTTAACTGTCCTAGCAAGTGCAAGGCTGAAAGCCACCTACAAAATTTTTTCCCTAATATTCCTTGGGATTTGAGGGACTATTGCGGTCTTATTGAAGATACGAGAGACTAACAGCTAAAATAATCAATTTCTACATATAGCTTGTTAGTTGGGGTGGATACAAACCTCCGGCGGAGGAGCTCCGACGAGCTCCAGATTGATGCAAGGCGAGCGTCGACTCAGCGAATTCGACGACGAACGCGATGGTGGCAGAGCGAACGCGACCCTCGGCTATGCGAACGCAATCCTCGGTGTTCGAGCGCTCGACCTTCGCGTCAGGCGATGACGACCATCGCGTCTTCGCCTCCCACCCTCGCGTCGGACATCCGCTGGCGACAGGCTGTCGCCAGCTCACGAATCTCGGCTATAAAAGCCCCCCTTCGATGCCCTAGATCGCTGCTCCTCCTCCCCGATTTTATTTCTGGCGGCGGATGCCCTAACGCAGCAAGCGTTCCCCCTTTGAAATCGCAGCAGCGATTTAACTTCCCAAATCTCCAGCTCTCATTTGGTTTGAGGGGAGATTAAGAAAAGGGATTTAAGAAGAGAGAGAAAAGAGAAGAGGGGATTTAAGTGTGGGTATTAAACACTGTAGCTACAGTGACACTGTAGCTACAGTGACACTGTAGCTACAGTGTTTGTTTGAGGAATCTTAGTTTAGAGATTTGCTCTTAATTTGTAATTTCTTGTTAGATTAAATAAGAAATTAACTGTGTGGCTCTCGAGGACGTAGGCAGTTGCCGAACCTCGTAAATCTTGTGTACTGTTATCTATTCTGCGTTTTTCGTTGCATTAGGGATTTCGGCCTTTAAATTCCCAACAACTGGTATCAGAGCGTGAAACGATCTAGAACAAGTCAGATTCAAGTGGGAGCCATGGCCACAGATGAGGCAAAAATGAGACTTGAGAAATTTGATGGAACAGATTTCGGATTCTGGAAAATGCAGATAGATGATTATCTGTATCAGAAAAATCTGTATCAACCACTATCGGGGAAGAAGCCAGATTCTATGAAGGAAGAAGAGTGGAACCTTCTAGATAGACAAGCCCTCGGAGTTATCAGATTGACGTTGACTCGCAATGTTGCGTTCAACATAGCGAAGGAGAAGACCACGGCAGGTCTTATGGCAGCACTCTCAAATATGTATGAGAAGCCATCAGCCGCGAACAAAGTTCATTAGATGCGGCGGTTATTCAATCTGAAAATGACGGAAGGCGCGTCAGTAGCACAACACCTCAATGAACTTAATACGGTTACAACCCAATTGAGTTCTGTTGAGATTGAGTTTGATGAAGAAGTTCGGGCGTTGATATTGTTGTCTTCCCTACCAGAGAGTTGGAACGCTACAGTCACGGCAGTGAGTAGCTCATCGGGAAAGAAAAAGTTAAAGTTCGGCGACGTTCGTGATTTGGTTCTCAGTGAGGAGATCCGACGGCGAGAGACTGGTGAAGCTACAACCTCTTCAGTATTGCATACAGAGTCAAGAGGTAGAAATTCAACCAGAGGAAACGGACGAGGAAAATCAAACTACAGAGGTAGATCAAAGGACAGGAGGTCCAAATCAAGAAATCCAAGCAACAGCTCGAAGGCTATCGAGTGTTGGAATTGTGGAAAGACCGGGCATTACAAGAATCAGTGCAAGAGTGCACAGAAGGAGAAGGAGGCGAAGGCAGAGGTGAATGTCACCTCCACTTCAGGAGGAGACGACGCATTGATATGCTCTTTGGAGAGCAAGGAGGAATCTTGGGTGTTAGATTCAGGAGCGTCGTTCCACGCTACTTCTCAGAAAGAATTCTTCAAGAAGTATACTCCCGGAAATCTTGGATACGTATATCTTGGTGATGATCAACCATGTGCTATTGTGGGCAAAGGAGTGGTGAAAATTAAGTTGAACGGGTCAGTATGGGAGCTGAAGGATGTCAGGCATATTCCCGACCTGAGAAAGAATTTAATATCCGTAGGCCAGTTGGCTGGCGAAGGATATACCACGACCTTCCATGGAGATGATTGGAAGATCTCAAAGGGCGCAATGACAATTGCCCGAGGCAAGAAGACTGGTACCCTGTATATGACAGCAGGTGCACATTGTTCGATCTCAGTTGCAGCAAGCAATGAGACTTCAAAGCTGTGGCACCAGAGACTCGGTCATATGAGTGAAAAGGGGATGAAAATCATGCACACAAAGGGAAAACTCCCAGGACTGCAGTCAGTGGAGATGGATATGTGTGAAGAATGTATACTTGGAAAGCAGAAGAGAGTCAGCTTTCAGACAAGTGGCAGAACCCCCAGGAAGCAGAAGCTAGAGCCCGTTCACTCAGATGTTTGGGGACCAACCACCACTGCGTCGATTGGTGGGAAACACTACTTCGTGACTTTTATCGATGATCACTCTCAGAAAGTGTGGGTCTACTTTCTGAAGCATAAGTCAGAAGTATTTGAGGCTTTCAGGAGATGGAAAGCTATGGTCGAGAATGAGACCGGTCTGAGAATAAAGAAGCTCAGGACCGACAATGGCGGTGAGTATGAAGACACCGGATTCAAGAAGTTCTGCTATGAGCACGGAATCAGAATGGAGAGAACCGTGCCCGGTACGCCTCAGCAAAATGGTGTAGCTGAGCGGATGAACCGAACGTTGACAGAGAGAGCCAGAAGCATTCGAGTACAATCAGGCCTACCGAAGCAGTTCTGGGCAGAAGCGGTCAACACAGCAGCTTACTTGATCAACCGAGGTCCATCGGTTCCATTGGAGCACAGAATACCAGAGGAGGTATGGTGCGGAAAGGAGGTAAAACTCTCACATCTTAAAGTTTTCGGTTGTGTAGCTTACGTGCATATTAGTGATCAAGGCAGGAATAAGCTTGATCCCAAGTCAAAGAAATGCACTTTCATCGGCTATGGTGAAGATGAGTTCGGCTACCGCATTTGGGACAACGAAAACAAGAAGGTGATCCGGAGCAGAGATGTGATATTCAACGAGAAGGTGATGTACAAGGACATGCACAAGACAGATGACTCAGAGAGCGAGTCAATATTTGTAGATGCAGATGATGTCCCGAGTAACCTCTCGGAAGAACCCAATGCAGAGGGTCCTCAGCAAGAAGAGCCTGTTGGACAAGATGGTGCGCAGGAGCCCGACGCACCAGCTCCGATATTAAGAAGATCTTCTCGTCCTCCTGTACCCAACAGGAGATACATGAACTATCTGTTGTTGACAGATGGTGGGGAGCCTGAAAGCTTTGATGAAGCTTGTCAGTGTGGAGATGCGAGCAAGTGGGAGCTTGCAATGAAAGATGAGATGAAGTCTCTCATATCAAACCAGACGTGGGAACTAGCTGAGTTGCCCACGGGTAAAAAGGCACTCCACAACAAATGGGTGTACCGGGTGAAAGAGGAGCAAAATGGTTCCAGAAGATATAAGGCCCGGCTAGTTGTCAAAGGTTTCCAGCAGAAGGAAGGAATTGACTACACCGATATTTTCGCTCCCGTGGTGAAGCTAAATACTATCAGGACCGTGATGAGTATTGTAGCAATTGAAGATCTTCATCTCGAGCAGTTAGACGTGAAGACGGCGTTTCTTCACGGAGATCTAGAAGAGGAGATATACATGCACCAGCCAGAAGGTTTCTCAGAAGAAAAGAAGAAGAACCTGGTGTGCAGACTCAAGAAGAGCTTGTATGGCCTGAAACAAGCTCCAAGGCAGTGGTACAAGAAGTTTGACGGTTTCATGCACAAGGAAGGTTTCCACAAGTGCAACGCCGTCCACTGTTGCTACTTCAAAAGATATCAGTCCAGTTATATCATTCTACTACTGTATGTTGATGATATGTTGGTTGTAGGAGTCGATATGAAAGATATCATTCATGCACAAGGAAGGTTTCCAGAAGTGTAACGCCGACCACTGTTGCTACTTCAAAAGATATCAGTCCAGCTATATCATCCTACTGCTGTATGTTGATGATATGTTGGTTGTAGGAGTCGATATGAAAGATATCAAGAGTTTGAAGCAGCAGCTGTCAAAGGAGTTTGACATGAAGGACTTGGGTCCAGCGAAGAAGATCCTTGGAATGCAAATCACGAGAGATAAGAAGAGAGGTCTCTTGCAGTTATCTCAGACGGAGTACATCAACCGTGTTTTGCAGAGATTCAACATGGGCGACGCCAAGCCTATGAGCACACCCTTGGCTAGCTATTTTCGTCTGTCGAAGGATCAGTCTCCTCAGTCAGAAGAAGAGAAAGAGAGTATGGCTCAGGTTCCTTACGCCTCAGCTATCGGAAGCTTGATGTACGCAATGGTCTGTACGAGACCAGACATTGGCCATGCAGTGGGAGTGGTCAGCCGGTTTATGTCGAATCCAGGAAAAGCTCATTGGGAAGCGGTCAAGTGGATTCTGAGATATCTACGAGGCACCACACAGAAGTGTTTGCACTTTGGTAAGGAAGAGGTGGAAGTGCAAGGGTACGTAGATGCAGACTTCGGCGGCGAAGTTGATCACCGAAGAAGCACCACCGGCTATGTATTCACCGTTGGAACTACAGCTGTTAGTTGGATGTCACAGGTACAGAAGATCGTTACCCTATCCACTACAGAAGCTGAGTATGTTGCAGTGACTGAAGCCAGTAAAGAGATGATATGGCTTCAGGGTTTGTTAACAGAGCTGGGATTCAAACAGGAGAAGAATGTTTTGCACAGTGATAGCCAGAGTGCGATACACTTGGCGAAGAATTCAGCATTTCATTCTAGAACGAAGCATATTGCGCTTCGGTACCACTTCATCAGATCCCTGTTGGAAGATGACGTGTTGAAACTGGAAAAGATTCCAGGAAGTAAGAATCCAGCAGACATGTTAACAAAGACGGTGACAGTTCAGAAACTGGAGTTGTGCGCAACTTCAGTTGGCCTTCATGCATAGATGATGAGGGCGGAGCCACACAGAAGAGGAACTTGATGAGATAGCCCGTCGGCGTCGGTTTGGTCTCCAAGTGGGAGATTGTTAGTTGGGGTGGATACAAACCTCCGGCGGAGGAGCTCCGACGAGCTCCAGATTGATGCAAGGCGAGCGTCGACTCAGCGATTTCGACGACGAACGCGATGGTGGCAGAGCGAACGCGACCCTCGGCTATGCGAACGCAATCCTCGGTGTTCGAGCGCTCGACCTTCGCGTCAGGCGATGACGACCATCGCGTCTTCGCCTCCCACCCTCGCGTCGGACATCGCTGGCGACAGGCTGTCGCCAGCTCACGAATCTCGGCTATAAAAACCCCCCTTCGATGCCCTAGATCGCTGCTCCTCCCCGATTTTATTTCTGGCGGCGGATGCCCTAACGTAGCAAGCGTTCCCCCTTTGAAATCGCAGCAGCGATTTAACTTCCCAAATCTCCAGCTCTCATTTGGTTTGAGGGGAGATTAAGAAAAGGGATTTAAGAAGAGAGAGAAAAGAGAAGAGGGGATTTAAGTGTGGGTATTAAACACTGTAGCTACAGTGTTTGTTTGAGGAATCTCAGTTTAGAGATTTGCTCTTAATTTGTAATTTCTTGTTAGATTAAATAAGAAATTAACTGTGTGGCTCCCGAGGACGTAGGCAGTTGCCGAACCTCGTAAATCTTGTGTACTGTTCTCTATTCTGCGTTTTTCGTTGCATTAGGGATTTCGGCCTTTAAATTCCCAACAATCTATACATTCTTAAATCTAAACACACCAAATTTGGGGTGAACCCGTCGTGTTTTGACCCTTCGTTGAGCCGTGCAAAAAGTTCTATTCATTTGAAACCGTTAAAATTGCGGTGAGTGGATGAAGACACAACCCCAACATTCTTGACCTAGTTTTAATGCATAAATCATGTTTCGCCAAGTAAATATGACCACCACACTTATAATCTACCAACTAAGCTCCCAACATAAAATTGCACAAAGACCCGTAAGAAATGCAACGACCATGTGCTTTTGGGGTCAACGCAAGTCGAGCATTCTCATCTCCTTCAACTCTCATCAACATCAAAACCCCAATTTATCTCAAAACGTACAAGACCAGAAGAAAGGTAGATAGCACCCAGAAAGAGAAAAATACGTACATATAGTAGAAGAAAGCAGTGGGAGGCTTCTTGGGTTTCTTCGGGTCATCAGCAGCAGTGGGTCTCTTCCTGGGCCTGGGCTTCTTCGGCTGCTTGTTGCTGTTGCCGCTGATGATAGCGAGAGCACTGGAGTTGTCGCTTGCCTTGGACTCTCTTGATTTTGACCTCGTCTTCATCCCTCACTATTTCTCTTTTAATTTTCTCTAATTTCTCTTTTTCCCTTTTTCCCCCCTTTTATTTTTCAACCCTCCGAAGAGACTTTATTAGCATACAAGGACTGTTGTTGTCAGCTAAGAAATTCTTCGGAAAAACAAAAGGAAAAAAAAAATGGGACAAACCTTTTTATTAGGGAGAAGAAAGAGGGAGAAGAGGAAGGGGCGGAGTCGAGGAATTCATAATTTGCCTGCGGCTGTAGAGGAGTTGATGAGGGGTGCGGAAGGGGCGGAGTCGAGGAATTCATAATTTGCCTGCGGCTGTAGAGGAGTTGATGAGGGGTGCGCCGCAGCTGCCTCTTATTGGGCTGAACTGCTTTCTCTTGTTGGGCTCTTGTTTGGTTCGCTTGGAAACGTTTGGGCTTGAAATTGGCAGCTTCGGTTGAACGCAAAAACTGGGCTTAGTCGAATGCTTGTTTGTCTATGGGAAAGTAAATGAATACTACACTTCACGGTGCGAAGCCTACCAGAACGCAACGCACTGTGCGGAACATTCCGAGACATAGAAATGTGAAAACATAAGGGCAGTATTGACATTTTCATTACCCTCAGGATGCATCAACTCACCCTACTACATAAGGTGTTCTGATAGGCTATGAAGCACGGACACGGGCACGGCGACACGGACACGACACGGACACGGATACGGCAAAACCCCAAAAAATAGGATACGGCGACACGGCTAAATTTTTAATTTTCACTACTTTCATCTTGAGCATATAAAAATACAAGAGAATAAAGTTCAAGTTGCAACTAGTTCAATGACTACAAAATACTAAGTTACTAACATTACAAAAATATAAAAATTACACTCAAAAGCATATCTTAAAATAAAGTTTTCAAGTTGAAACATCAAAAAGATTATTCTATGGATTCAACTCTTTCATCCTTATCAAACACAATGGCCTCCATCGTGGGCTCGTCAAGAGAAAGGGCAGCAACATCTAACATGCCGGCTCCTTGAAATGAGTCGAAGTCATCTCCACCAATATCCCACATTCTTGATTCCCCTTCCATATACTCTTCCGAATTCCGAGAAAGTAAACGAAGGTTGGTGTGAACATAAACAAGATCCTCCGCCCGTGTCGGGGTTAGCTTGTTCCTCTTTAAGGAGTTAATGAAACCATACATACTCCAATTCCGTTCACAACAAGAAGAGGAACAAGGTTGGCCTAGAAGCTTTATGGCCAATGCTTGCAAATTTGGAGCACTTGCACCATAAAGAAGCCACCATGACTTTGGATCCATATGTCCTCTATCGGAAAGAGAATCCGGATCACCAAAAGCCTCCAAAGACCCCACAAACTTAGCATATTCCAAGTTCACCACCAATCGTTCATCGGGGTTAGGATAATATCTTCTTAAGCACTTTGATCTTTCTGTAGAGATCTCAAGATCTTGATTTGGAGGTTGCCGATTGACGTTCTCATTGAGCCATGTGGAATGATAGTACCTATGTTTGTGAGAAGAAATTCATGTATTAAAATTAATTGAAATATTCGCATTAAAGAGTAAAATGTGAAATATTACCTTGGAACTAAAGAGTGCCAAGCACTGAAGCGGGGTGTTGCCCTTGTTCCATCGATCCACCAAGATCTTGTGAACCACCTCATAAAAAGGAGATTCCTCGTTATCCTTTTTACCCTCATGCCTGTAAATAGCTTGCTTCACCTTCTCAATCATTGTATCACACATATCATACACCAAATGAAGACATGGTGTATCGGTGTCGGTGACCCTTATCATTTCATAGATTGGGCCGGTGAAGTCAAGAATAAAATCTATCTTGTCCCACCATAAATCATCGAGGACTTTCTCTTTCACAAATTGAGCTTTCTCCACATCATCGTCTCTATATAAGCTCCATCGATCACTAAGGACCATGTCTTGGAGGCCTCTCTTGACGACCTTAAACCTCTTCAACATAATAATCCACGAGGCAAATCTTGTGTCGGCAATTGATAGGAGGTTCATCTTGGAAAAATCATTGAATATGGAAAGCCGCATAGAGTGGTTCATGATAAAATTCTTCATAAACGATGCATCATCGGAGATCTCTGTAATCCAATGTAATTGTGCATAAGCCACGGCATTTGCTTCCGTGTTCTTAGCCGCACAAATATTCTTGACAGCAAGATTGAGTGTATGGACTACACAAGGAGTCCAAAATATGTGAGGCCAAGTTTGCTCCACAAGCCCTCCCGCGGCCTTGCATGCCGAAGCATTATCGGTTATGATTTGGATGACATTTTTCGGTCCCACCTCTGTGATGCACTTTTCTAGCTGTGTTTGGATAAAATACTTATTCTTGACTTCTCCCTCGGTAGCCAGAAATTGGATTGTTTGCGGCATATGCAAAAGCTTTGGCATAATATGGATTCCTTGTCAAGTTGAAGGACAATCCCCCGGTGAAGAACATCCTACCAATCAATGCATCCAATTCCTCCCTTGCTCCCATGTTGAATGCTTGTTCCACGGTATTAGGCCCCCTCCTCCTCTTAAATCCACCTGCATCAATCGGCATGCTTGCACTTGCACCTACACCGGCTGTACTTGCAGTCGAAGATATAGACAAAACTGGCATCTTAGACCTAGAAGCCCCCAACCTCGCCTCCGCTTGATCCAACGTCCTTTGAAACTCCCTTAGGTTTTTGGGTGTTGACTTGGAACACATCTTAATTCCAGTCCCGCTTATCCTCAAGAGGTGATTTTTAACTCTTGAGTGTGAACCGGTAAAATCCTCTCTGCAATAGTTACATCTCCATCTCCAATTTCCTCCCGCCGTTCTCCCCCTTTTCTCCAATTTGGTAACATATTTTCAAAGCGGACATTTGTCATCTTGTACTCCACTGCTACTAGAACCCCCTTCTTGTTCCATTTCTGTAAAATACAAAAGCAATAAATTAAAATCAGATCTAGTAAAATAGTAACAAAAAATTATTGTCCCAATTAACACCCAACTGTTTTACCCTAATTAACAAGCAACAGCAAAGCAGTAAGCATAAATCACTGTACTAGTTAACTTCTAACAGTAAGACAGTAACCAGAAATCACCAAAATCAGCATATTAATTAACCCAACAGCAGCATAGTAACCGAAATCAGCATATTAATTAACCCAACAGCAGCACAGTAACCAAAATCAGCATATTAATTAACCCAACAGCAGCACAGTAACCATTGCCAGTATTTAAATTAACCCAACAGTAGCATATTAATTAATCCCCAACAGTAACATAGTAGCCAAAAAAAATTTAAAACAGCGTGGTGGGGGGCAGCGTCACTTTGGAAGTAGTGGGGGTCACGTGGGATCTCTGAGAGAGAGTGGGAGAGAATAGTAGGTTGTCGGGTGAGTGGGAATTGAGTGGGGTTTTTTTTATGTAAAGGAAGTTCACAGGGGCTCTTGTGTGGTGAGAGGGAGATAAAAGAGAGAGAAGGAGAGAGGGAGAGAAAGAGCTGAGAGAGAGAAAGAGAGAATCAGAAAGAGATATGAGAGAGATTGATCGGGGGGAGAGAGAGAGAGAGAGAGCAACTGAGAGAGAGAGAGAGCGAGAGCGACTGACCTTGGATGATCGACGACGACGACGAAGCTGACGGGGATGATCGACGACGAGGAGGAGGACGGGACTGAGAGCTGACGACGAGGACGAGACGAGGACGAGGACGAGGACGAACTATTGATCGCGGGTAAGTTTTGATTTCTGACGAGTGACGGCTAGGGTTAGGGTTTTTGGTTTCTTTAACTTTGAAATTGGGTTTCGGGTTTGGGTTTCAGGTTTGGATTTTGGGTCTAGGTTTTGCCGTGTCAGGAATGGAATCGCCATGTCCGACCCGTGTCTGCGGCGAGTCGAGCCGTTGACCCGTGTCGCCGCCGTTGACCGCGTGTCCGACGCGTGTCGAACGCGTGTCCGCATCCGACACGCGTCGGAGACGAACTCGCCGGCTGTTTTGAAGAGTCGGTGCTTCTTAGCTGATAGGAATTGTGCTCTAGATTCTAGGGGCCATTGCAGATAGATGTATTCTCACCAAATCGAACGTATTAAACCTCATTTTGTACGTCGGAATCGAGCCACTGAGAATGAAACGCTCACGCTCTTTCTCGTTCTGACGCTTGACTGTTATTAGGGAGTCAGAATATTTTTAGAAGTTTTTTCATTTTTTACTTCTCACTTAAATGAGAATGCTCATTCCTTAGCAACTCAAATGCTCATTCCCACTTAATCAAGTGGTAATTATCATGTAAGTGGGAATGACTATTTCAACTTCAAAAAGCATATTGTGTTTGGTACACTTGAATGAAAGTAGGACATGAGCATTCCATTCCAATTCATTACCACGTATTAAACTAGAATTGGAAGTGTTTTATCGTTGCAGATAGACCCCTTGAGTGAAAATCTATGATTACGTATAGACCCCTCAAAAGAGGTCAAAAGATTTTCGCTCAGAGAGTCTATCTCCAACAATAGAACTACATGGATAGTAAGCTTAACTCGGGCGAAAGAAGGTCTAAAAGTGATTTTGTTTTCTATTTTTGTTGAAAGTTAATCCTAATTCTATTGGGTTTTGAGTTAGATATCTTTAGAAGTTTTTATTTATCGGAGTTTGGTATCGAGTTATCATTAGAAGTTTGGTTATCTTTGAGTTTGTTAGTTTCAAATTAGATTCGGCAGTTCATATGTTTAGGAATTAGCATATATAACTTTGCTTCTGTTACCTTTTAGGAGTTATGTTTATATTAGAAGCCTTTTATCATGTAACTTGTAAAGCCAATAAATCTTCCTGTGACCGTGGATATGCAGTAAGAAAGGGCCAGAGAGCTTAATACAAATTGTCTTCTTTTGTTTCTATTTTTCTCCTTATATACATACATACATACATACATACATACATACATAAATATTGATTGTAGCTGCTCCAACAGTAGTATAAGAATCATGAACAATCTAAACGGGACAACATCGCCTTTTATTCCTATATTGGATGGGAGGAATTATCACCAGTGGAGAGTGTAGATAATGATGTTGTTTGAATATTAAGATATACCGGGTGTCATAGAGAATGGAGTTGCCAATCTCCCAGAGAGCGCAAGTGAAGCCGAGAAGAAAGCCCACAGCGAGAATAAAAAGAAGGATCATAAGGCGTTATTCTTCATCCATCAAGAAGTAAATGATTCGGTATTTAAGAAGATTGACTGAGCAACTACAGCAAAGCAAGTGTGGGATATTTTTGAGACATTATGCCATGGAGTTGAAAAGGCGAAAAAAGTTAGGCTTTGAACATTGAGATGTCAATTTAAAATTTTGCAGAATGGAATCCATTGAAAGTGTTATAGATTATGTGACTTAAGTACTTTCTTAGATAAATCAAATAAAAATAAATGGTTAGAAGGTTGTAGATTTAGCGATTGTGGAGAAGATATTGTGATCTCCTATAGTAAATTTTGATTATACCGTGGAGGCAATTGAAGAGTTGAAGGATTTGTCCATGATGATAATTGATGAGTTGATGGGTGCCCTACAAGTTCACGAGCAACACACGAATGAGAGCTCATCCCAGAAGCCTCTTAAGAAAGCTTTTCAAAGTAAAGCTTCCATAAAAAATAACAAAGGAGCGCGGGATGAAAGAGACCAGCGATGAGGAAATTTATGTGGCAGAGGATGAGGATATTGTAAGTACAACAATCAAGGACGTGGATACTATAATAATCGAGGACGTGGCGGTTACAACAATAATCAAAGAGATGACAACAACTAAAGAAGCAATTATCAATCAGATTCAAATTATCAAGGATGAGATCGAGTTCAATGTCAAGGCTTTGGACATGGTAGATGAAAGTTTAATAAATTAAACAATGAATGTTATATATGTTATAGATATGGCCACTATGCAAAGGAGTATAAGTACAAAGAGAATTCCCAATCTGGAGAAGAAGTTCGATTTGCACAAGAAAGAGATGATGAAAACAACCACACTTGTTGATGGTCATAGCAGCCGCTGAAGAATCAAACTACAACGCATAGTTTCTTAGCAATGGGTGCTTTAATCACATGTACGGGAAGGAGTTGTTCGTGGATCTGGATAAGTCAATGTAGTCCCAAGTCATTTTTGACGATGACAACACTATACCAATAATGGGAAAAAGTAAGAGTTCTCATAAAGTTAAAATAATAGAGACCAACAAGTTTATTTTCGATGTGTTTTATGTATCGAATATGAAAAATAGTCTACTTAGTATGGACCAACTTCTTGAAAAGGGGTACAATTTGCGCTTTTCTAGTAATAAGCTCTTAATCTTGATAAATTAAGTAGGTATATTTATCCTTAAAGCCCCTATGACAAAGTATCACATGTTTTGATTTGACATTAAGAATGATGTTTATCATTGCTTCAACGGTATTATGAAAGATGAGTCATGGTTGTGGCATCTTTGTTTTGGATATCTGAACTTTCGGAGGCTGAAGTTGCTTGCTCAAAGAAATTTGGTGAGAGGTTTGCCTATTGTAGATCATCCCGAGCAATTGTGTGAATGTCTTATATTTGGAAAACAACACAAATTACCCTTTAATGCTGAAAACACTTGGCGTGTAAGGAAGCTTCTTGAACTTGTCCATTCAGATGTGTGCGCCCCTATGAACACTGTGTCAAATGGCAATAATCGATAGTTTCTTACTTTTATTAATAATTTCACAAGGAAGATATGGGTCTATTTTCTGTAGAAAAAATCTAAAGTCTTTAATTATTCCAAGAACTTTAAATCCCTAGTTGAGAAGGAAATTAGCTAATTTATAAAGGTGTTACATACAGATGCTGGAGGTGAATATACTTCTAATGGATTCAATAAGTATTGTGTAGAACAAGGAAAAAAATTGTGAA
>NC_033798.1:54426921-54446096 GCF_001876935.1 Asparagus officinalis | reverse complement strand
AATAGTGTTGTTGAAAGGAAAAATAGGACTATACTTAATATGGCAAGAAGCATGCTAAAGGCAAAAGATCTGCCAAATTTCTTTTGGGGTGAAACTGTCTCATGCACTATTTATTTGTTGAATAGGTCACTAAAAAAAACATTAACGATTCACTCCTGATGAGGAGTGGGTTGGTTATAAACAAAGTGTAAGGCATCTTAAGGTGTTTGGCTCTATTATTTATGCTCATGTTCTAGTAGAAACAAGAAAGAAACTTGATGACAAAGGCGAGAAGATAGTTTTTATTAGCTATAAGTTTGGAGGCTACAAGCTCTACAACCCTGTTACAAAGAAGGTGATTGTAAGCAGAGGTTTTGTGTTTGTAGAAGAAGAAGTTTGGAATTAGGATCTGGAACCACAAACAATTCACAACGTACTCTTCTTGATATTCTTGAAGATGGTGTCCCTATTGTAACTAAAGAAGCACCACCGGCCAATACTCCTGAAGCTCCAACCCCACAAGTTTCATTAAAAGTTGAAAGACTAAGAAGAAATCACCAACATCAGTTCTCTTGAGGGACTACGAAGTAACTCCAGATGATGATGTTGATGTAAATATAGTGCACTTAGCGATATCCGCAGATTGTGAGTAAATTATGTTTGAAGAGGCTATTCAAGATCCTAAGTGGACACATGTAATTAAAGAATAGATAAATATGATTGAGAAGAACGACACATGGGAGTTTACTAATATTCCATAAGGACATAAAGCCATCGACGTGAAGTGGGTTTTCAAGACAAAGATTAATGCAAATGGCAAAGTTGAGCGGCATAAAGCAATATTGGTGGTCAAAGGTTACAAGCAAATGCCCAGTTATAATTACCACGAGGTATTTCCCCTATTGCTAGGATTTAAACTGTTAGACTAATAATTGCATTGGCTACACAGAAGTATTAGAATATTCATCAGATAGATGTGAAGTCAGTCTTTCTTAATGGGCCACTTGAAGAAGAAGTTTTCATAAAGCAAACACCTAGATTTGTGAAGAAAGGGTGCGAGTGTAAAGTATACAAATTTTAGATAACATTGTATGGGCTGAAGCAGGCGCTGCGAGCACGGAACAAAATGATTGACTCTTTCTTTTTAGGAAAGTGGATTTCAGAAGTGCCCCTCCAAGCATGCATTATATGTGAAAGCAAACAATTCTAGTGATACACTACTATTATGCTGTTGATAACTTGATTTTTACTGGCAATAATTAGTATGATTGAAGATTTAAAGATGTCCATGATGCATGAATTTGAGATGATAGGTCTTGCACTGATATCTTATTTTCTCAACACTAAAGTAGTTCTAGGCAATAATGGGATTTTCAAATGTCAAAAGAGGTATTGTGCAGAGTTGTTGAAAAGGTTTCAGATGTTTGATTGCAATCCTGTTAGAATTCACGTGGAGGTGGTAAAAAATAATCTTAAGAAGGTGATGATGCACAAGTTGATCCTACTTATTTAAAGTAGATTGTTGGAAGTTTGTAATATCTTACATGTACAAGGCCAGATATAGCTTATGGAGTTGGTTTAGTCAACAGATATTTAGAGGTCCCTCGCCAATCTCATCTACAAGTTGCAAAGAGAATTATGCGGTATCTAAAGAGGACTTATGATCATGGTTTTTTTTATTCTTCATCTAACAATTGTCATATTGTAGGATAGTGATTAGAGCGGAGATCACGGTGACCATAAGAGCACTTCTACCTCTGTTTCAATTTTGGCTCCCCTCGCATTTTCTTGGTTGTCGAAGAAGTAGTCTATTGTTGCACTTTTAACTTGTGAAGCAGAGTATGTAGTAACGACATCGAGCGCATGCTAAGCAATTAGGTTGCGTAATGTGTTAAGTCAAATTCATATTCAAATTGAAGGTCCTACAAAGATTTATGTTGACAACAAGCTTGCGATTGATTTGGTGAACAATCCAGTCACTCATGAGAGGAGTAAGCATATTCATACTTATGTTTGGTGTGAAAGTTAACATCTTCATTGAGGTATTCATTACAACTTCAATGGTTACAACGAAAATAAAAAGATAATCTTTTTATAAGACTCTTACACAATGAAAATAAAAAATTACAACTCTCATCAAAACAAACACAACGGATGTTTATCACCTGCTATTTGCATGGAATTTTTGTCTGTGTCGGGGACATTAATATCTGTGGACTACCAAGCGATCAGATCAATCTGAAGTTTTGTTGATTCGCAAAAGAATCAAGAAACCAAAGTAATTATCTCGGCAACAGTGAGATAACAACTCTTCTCGAGATCGCAGCTAGGTACGATCTTAAGGGAAGGAATCGGGCTATGGATCTAACGAACTCCTCTTCCTTATGTCGAAGAACTCAATTCGATCTCCTCCTCCTCTTTGAAATTCGTGCTCCTCAGTCTCTGATTCAGCAGAGCTTCGCCAAGGCTCGAGAATTCCAGATCTTTACAAATGAAGGCCCTAGGTCTGTGTTTATAGGTCTCAGGAGCTCTGTTTTCGGATAAAAACCATCAATTCACTCTTATCCTCAGTTGTAACCAATTTATCACGTTCTTGGATGATATTAGATCAGTTGAAATAAATCCAGGTGGTTAACGGTTGAAAACCGCTCAAAAACCACAAAAACTGTTTAGACACATGCAGTGTCTCCGCTAAGGTACGGGGTACTGTTTTGCGTGTCCCGTTTGTTTCCGCTGTATCTTCGTCGTCCGAACTCAGAATTACGCGATTCAAAGTGCGAAGGAAAGCCAACAAGGAGATCTACAAGATCCCATGGTTGAATCATATGTAGAGTAGATGGGACACAATGGGTGCTTCGTATTTTGTAAGTGAAGCATAGCTTCCAATCAGTTTGTATCTTCGTTATTCTGTAGTTTTGTTGCTTCACACGGTTCGTCGACTTACTTTGTGCGTTTATCGACATCAATTAAGCTTCTGTGACCTAGATAGTGATGTTTATCGTCTTCTCTCTGTCTCGAGCTATGTGCGGGAATCTGTGGGCAATTTTTGATGCCTACAGATACCCCCTCCAAAGTGTTTTAGTCTCGTTTCTTTTATAGAAGAACCTAAAATATTTTGGATGTGATAGGTCCAACCTTCAGTTAGTGAGAAAGGACCTGTAGTTATCTTTAATTCTTGACTTCTTCGATTTTTGATCTATTTAATATTTTGACGAATGGCTAAAATTCCTCCGGCACTGCGTTTTTCGTTTAGCCGTTGTCGAAGTCTCGAATTAAAATTGGTGAGTTGGTTTTGGCTCGTGTTATTGAGTTGACTTTAAACTGACTATCTCTATCACAATGTGTTGACCAACATTGACTCAGAACTACGTGTTGACCGGCATTGACCTAAGGCTACGCATTTACCGGCGTTGACCTAGGGCTACGCATTGATCGGCGTTGACCTTAGGGTTTCGCATTGATCGATGTTGTTTTTCATCGTAACGCGCTGACTAGCGTTGACCTAGGGTTACGTGTTGACCAGCATTGACCTTAGGATTTCGCATCGATCGGCGTTGACTTTCATTATAACGTGTTGACTGGCGTTGACCTAGGGTTTTGCATTAATCGGTATTGACTTTTTATCATAACGCGTTGATCGACGTTGACTTTCGTCGCAACGCGTTGACCTGTGTCTACATAGTTTATGCTCTTAAGGTGTTGGAGCGTGGCAGTCCCAAATGTTGGGGCTGTAGGACTAACTGTTAAAGATGATTCATTTGCATGAATGAATCTTATGTTGAAGTTGTCAAATCCTTGAGTCACGAGATTAATTAATGGAGTTGGTGCATTAATGACTATCGCATTTATAGAATTTTTGACAAATTCTCAGCCATCAACGGGTTTGATTAGCTTTTACTGATTACTGTTTGAGTTGGGCTAGCATACAGATTGTTAAAATTCGTTCCGTACGTAACGTTGTGCTAAAAGAGTTAACTCTTTTAGTGCTACGATATTAAATACGTAGACTTCATCTTTCTCATGGGAATAGACTACCCGGCAACGCGTGTTAGGCGCTGACTTATCCCTACTTAGGCTTCGGGATAAAAGTCCTCAGAATTGGATTCTAGTATCTTCTTCAATCGGTGAAAGACTAAACTGGTAACACATGTTAGGCTCTGACTTATCCCTACTTAAGATTCAGGATAAAATTCCTCGTGCGTGTAAGGCGCGGATTTTGGGAGTTGAAAAGTAGTGTCTTCTCTTGGGGCAAAGATAAACCCGATACTGAAGAGGAAGAATTTTATATTTTATCTCTAGTTACAAAGGAAACTCAAAGTGGGATCTCCAATTCGAGAATCTGAAGAGTAAAACTAAGAGTGGGATATTCACTCCGAGAATCGAAAAGATTCGAATAATCCTAACTATCGGAAGGTTTGATTACTAAACTAAATGTGAATTTCTCATTTATCGAGAGTGAATTGTGGTTTTAGTCCTAACTGTAGGAAGGTTTGACTAAGCGGGATTTCGAGATGACCCTAACTGTAGGAAGGTTTGATCACTCGATTTGAAAGTGGACCTCTCGTTCATGAAAGGAATCAAGAGGAGATTTTGCCTTTGGCCCTAACTATAGAAAGGTTTAACCAAATAGGGGGTTTAAGTGATTCTAACTTTTTAAAGGTTTGATCGTTTAATTTGTGGACCTCTCGTTCATGGAAAGAATCGAGAGAGGATTTTGGTTGTGGTCCTAAGTGTTTAAAGGTTTGACCAAGTAGGAGTGAAAGTATAAATCACAGTAGGAGTGTTGACTTGTACGAATCACTTAGTGGGGGTTTTCGATGTCAAATGATGAGATCTTGCCACGAAAGGGATTTGACAATCGCAATAGAACATTGTAATTAAAATTTCCAGTGCTATGTCAGGATTTTAACAGCGGGAGTTTAGTGTTTATCACATTGTTTGTAATGACCGGGCTATCCCTAAGAATATTACATGTAACATTTTTTTGAGAACTTCTCATTACATGAATTATCCACCTTCAGCTTTCTAATGTGGCATAAACATGTACCAAAAATATTGTAAGTGCACAACCGTGTCAAGTTATAGTATAAAAAGTTATCAATCCCATGAGGAAGGTGTTTTGTAGGAGAAAATATAAATTGGTTCTTATGTTGTGTGCGTGACAAATATGAGTGAAGAATAAGTGTGATTATGGAGAGATAATGAGAGTGAAAGTGATAGTGTGTAAATCGGCACAAAATGTAAGTGGGAGTAGATGTGACAAAGAATGAATGATTTTCACAAGGAGAAAAAGAAAGATGAATAAAATCAAGAATCAAAAAGGAAAATCAAGAATAAAAAAAATTCAAGAAAGTAAAGATGGCGAATTCAATTAAAGATATAGGTAATCTAGAATTGAATCCACTTCTTAGAAAAAAGGTGATTTCCTAGAGGGTTCTAGCCTAAAGGCGAATCAAAAAAAAATAAAAATGAATAAAAAGGAAAACTAAACCCAAGAGGGTTCTAGCTTTAAGGTGAATAGTATAAGAAAATAAAATAGCGATTCCCTAGAGGGTTCTAGCCTAAAGGCGAATCAAATAAAATAAAAATAAACAAAAAGAAAAACTAAACCCAAGAGGGTTTTAGCCTCAAGGTGAATAGTGCAAGAAATTAAAATCTAACTATAAAATAAATTATAAAATCTAAACTACAAAATAAATTATAAGAATTAAATACAAGAAAATAAATCTACTCTATAAGCATAAAATAAATCTAAGGCAAGAGGGTTCTAGCCTCTTGGCTATTTAACAAGAAAATAAAATCTAACTACAAGCATAGAAATAAATCTAAACTAATAAGCAATAAAAAAGAAATAAAAGAGAAAAATAAAAGAAATACAAACCTCCAAATAATTCTTCATCTCCATCTTCATCATCCAACAAAGAGAAGAAATATTTGAAGTGGTGAAAAAATATTTTATTAATTGTAACAAAAGTTACAAATTTGGAAGACCTTCTCAATTAAGAGTGATCCTCCTCTCCAAATGGAGTTACAAAAATTTTTACACCCTCAACCCCTCACTCTCTACCCCTATTTATAGTAAACATCAGTGAATGAAAACCATTGGATTGAAATCTTATCCAAAACAAGCAAATTTTAGCCATTGATCTGTAACAGAACGACATAGGTATCGATACCAGCATCGATGCTGGTATCGATAAGGGGATCGATGCTGACGGTATCGATACGGGTATCGATGCTGGCATCGATGCTGGCATCAATACCCATATCCCTCCTTTTGTAATCCGCTGATTTCCTCTTTCATTTGGCTTTGGCTTTGGGTTTTTGGACTTGGGCTTGGGCTCTTTCATGTATTTGCATATATTCTTCATTAATTCATAGGCTTTGTTAAGAGAAGAGATATTGGGCTTTTTATTTTTGATTAACCTACAATTAAAGATAAAAATAATTATTAGTAACATATTTATTCATATAAAATAGATAATAAGGATATAAAATTATAATAAAATGGGATTATCAAATACCCCCATACATAAACTTTTGCTAGTCCTCTAGCAAAGAAAGAAAAAAGAGAAGAAAACCTAACTCACTTTTGTAGGAATCGCGGTTATATTTAATGCATACAACAAGCTTTTAAACCTCTAGGTTACCCTAGTGGACGAGTTATTGTCTCATGAGGGTTTGTAGTGAATATACCCACAAAATTTGATCAACTTGCCAAATTAAAGAAGTTAGTAAATAACTAAATTTACTTGATAATTGAAGCTAGTTATTACTCAAGAAAACATTTTTATATATAACTCTAAGGTAAATTTTCAAGAAAATCTTCTCATTATAGCAATACAAAACCAAGTCAAACTTAGAAATTTAATTTAAAAGTTTTAAAAAGAACATGCTAAATCTTTGTTTAAAATAATATTCAAGTTGCTTGATCTAAAATATTTTCCAAGACCATATATACAAATATAACTATATATATAAAACATTTATTAGTATTTTGAATTTTTTATTTATATTATTTTTTTAAACTCTTTCTTCCTTGGTGATTTTTTTCTACTTTAACGGGCTTTCTAAGCGACCATTTAACGAGTTTTGGGCCAATGGATCCCAACCCAATTGGGCTTAGGTCATTAAGTATGAAAATACTCTTTAGGCTTAATTACTCGGTTAGCTTATGTTGGCCTTCTTGTTTTGATGATGATTTGTAAATAATTTACATCTAATGTTATTTATCTAGTGTTTATGTTTTCGTATTTATTCTAGGCAAACAACGTGTTGGGGGATGGATGGAATAGAGCCTCAATGATCATATTCAATGGAGGTTGGCGGAATAGTGGAGTGAAACCTTACAATTCAAAGTTAAAGATCAAGTTCAAGCTTCATCCACAATATTACCAAGTCAAGCATATTGAAGACCAATCTAGCTTGGGTAACTTAGTTTAGCTTTTATATTATGTGCGTTAAGTACCTTAAGCTAAATATCATATATACATACGTATTTGGTTTCTATGTATATATATATAGTTATATATATACATGCATGGTTTGGGTTTTTATGTTTACAAATATGAAATTACATATTTCATATTTATTATTGTGATTTGGTTTAACTACTTAGATATGAAACAAATATATTTTCATATACATACTCATATGTTTCATTTTCTATTGTATTTGTAAAAATATTGTATTCTTAGTTTTTGGACTTAATAACAATCATATACATCTTCTATTAAGTCTACAAAATCATTTTGTAAAGTTTTAAAATATGGTTTAGCCATAATATCAAAATTCATATGTTTACATTTTTATGTTTTGGACTATTTTGTAAAATGATGATATTTTTTATTTGGGAAGTCCTTTTTGGAAACCAGTCATGTAGCATGTTTATTATCATGTCTACAATCATTCCCCAAAGTTTTACATTTTTGGAATTTATTTGATATTTTTAAACAGTGTTTTAAGATCAGAAAACAACTTTCAAAACCTGATTTCTTGTATCAGTTCACGGTCGACCGCACTTGTGTTCTTTTCTGAGTAGGCAGCAGAGACTTTCACGGTCGACCGCCACGGTCGACCGTCAGCTCAAATTTTCTCACGGTCGACCGCCAAAGTCTCTGGAAGTTTTTTGAGATTCTGTAGTGCCTCGCGGTCGACCGCAAGAATTTCACGGTCGATCGCCGATAGCCCAACGACTATATTGGGTACAGAATCTATTTTCTGTTTTTCTGGGATTTTTGTTGTTTTGTTTGGGGTTTTGGCTATTGGTTTCTCTTCCTATATAAACCCCTCAACCCCTCTTCTATCAGTAACCCAATGGATAGTTTTAAAGAAGTTTAAAAGAGTTTTTAAAAAGAGTTTAAGTTTGTTTTAAGCTTGTTTAAGGGTTTGGTTTATGAAGGAAGTTTTACAAGAGCTTGAGGAGATTATCAATTGTATTTTGGGCATTCAATCCATCTCTCTGTCTTGTCATCTAGAGAAGTTTTCCTAAACTCAACTCTAGCTTTTATTTATAATTATTTTTTGATTATCATTTCTATTAAAGCTAGTTTTATATTGAGTTTATATTTGATTTTATCTCATTGTTACACACACTCACTTGAGCTTAATGTATTTGCATACATAGTATATTAGGGTTGTGAGAGATTGTAACATTGAGTTGTGCTTAATTGAGTTCTCATCTATTGTAGAGAAAAAATTTATATTTGTTACATTGTGAGTGTTGTTAGGTTTTCGGTGAGCTAGAAAACCGAGTGTGTTGTTGTGAAGTTTTCGGTGAACTAGAAAACCGAATGTGAGGAGTGAACGTTGATCGGTGAACGTTGAAAACCGACATTGTGAGTGATTGTATACGTTGATCGGTGAGCGTTAAAAACCGACCCTGTGAGGTGTAAACGTTATTCGGGTGAGCATAGAAAACCCGGTTGTGATAGTGGATTTCTCCCCGAGAGAGGGGAGCGGAGATGTAGGACGGAAGGTCCGAACTCCGTGATCATTTGAGTGTGTTTGAGTTTGTCTTTGGCGCATTTGCTTTTGCATTTATCTTATATCGCCAATTGTGCATTGCTCATTTTATTTCATCCACTATCTTGTTTATGTTTATTTCTCTCTTGTATTAGTTTATATATCCTTGCACATACTTTGCCTATATCTCTTTGTTAGGATATATCTTGTTGTTCATATTGCTTATCCTAGCTTATATATATTGTTGTATTTCATACTTGCTAGGATAACTTATTAATTAGTTTTAATTGACATAAAATCGGATTAGATTAGCATAAGACCCTAATCACCCCCCCTCCAGGGTCTAACAGCTTAGGCTTTATAAGATAGAATCACCTTGAATTCAAGAGTTTTTTTTTCTTTCTTTCTTTTTTTTCTTTTGGTGCCCATTTTTCGCACTCTTCTTTTGCAATTTTTTTATATGTATATATATATAAATTCTAAAAAATATGTAAGTCAAGACACTTTGAAAAATTATTTTTAACTCTAAGCTAAGCATGCATAAATTCCATTATTTTAAATAAAAATCTAAGTTAAGGCTTAAGTAAAGTATACTACTTTGAAAATCATTTCTTAAGAAATTTATTTAGAGTTATCAAAAAAGGTAAACTTGAGTAAATAACAAACTAGAAATTAGAAAATTTAAAATTTATCAAATAAATTAATTATTACATAACTCTATCATTTGGCAAGTGACGATATTTTTATAATTTTTTTAGGAAAAGGGAAAAAATGACAAAAATGCAACTAAAAATGTAAAATAAAAAGAAAAAAAAACTAATTCCCATCCCCACACCTAAATTTTGCATTGTCCTCAATGCAAACTCTATGATGTATAAAGTAAAGCACATAAGAAGTAAAGTACTTACATTTGATCAGTTGATAAAAATCTGCAATTACCTTTGGTCTGAGGAGGATAGAATCAAAATTTTATTCTTCTTTTTTATCTTTTTTTTTCCTCTTTTTTTTTACACTTGAACAAGAAACTCTAAAATAAGAGAAGATTTTATTATGTTGAAATAAACAAAATAAACAATGTAGAATAAAATATTCAACATGAAGAGCTCATATTCTACATTGAATCCTACCTTATTGCTAAAAATTCTTCCCCAGGTTTTAAACAAATTCAAAATGATATAATCAATACTGTGCTGAAATTCCAAGCATATCAGGGTGTTCAATATTCAAAATGATATAATCAATACTGTGCTGAAATTCCAAGCATATCAGGGTGTTCAATAATTCTTGTGGCAATGGAAGGTAGGTTTTATTCACTGTGCTGAAATTCCAAGCATATCAGGGTGTTCAATAATTCTTGTGGCAATGGAAGGTAGGTTTTATTAGTGTCATGCGTTTTGAACTTAGATTCTTGATTTATGAATGTTTGTTATCTAATAACCAAATTTTCTTTAACAATTTCCTTAACCCCATGATTCATGGTTGATGTGTAAAAATTTGGTTGTTGTTTATTTTCTAAAAATCTAAGTTTATCAAGAAAGAGTTCTTCAAAATTTAGTTCAAAGCAGCAATTGTTTAACACAGTTTCCTTATTTTGACAAACCTGATCTGCTTCTCCTAATATTTTCAGCTCCTCACCAAAAAATTTCTCAAAACTTGGAATTGACTCTTCTTCTTCTTCCTCTGGTCTTTCTTGAATTGAGTTATCAGAAGGAGAATGAATTGGAATAAGAATTTGGCTTAAAGGTGTTCTTTCCTGATTATCGACCTGTTTTCCTGACTGTAGTGCATTCATTTGAGTGTCCTTAGGATTGACCACGGGTTGACTCAGAATTTCTCCTTCCTCTCCTTCACTTATAGCACTGCCTAGTTAATCAATGTGGGTTTCTAATCTAGCTATGGCTTGAGTGTTAGAGTTAAGTATGAGTTCGGTTGATTGCATAAAGGAGTTCATCGTGTAGGATGTTTGAGTTAACATATCTGTGGTTAGTGTGGAGGCCTTAATTATGATTTCAAAACCTTTTTTCAAAATATTGAGACGTTCATCATGATTTGTATCAAGAGGAGTGTGAGTTACAACTTGATGATGAGGAGACTGATTTTGATGTGACAGACTGGGTTGTTGAAATTGTGGATGAGAATTAAAAGGAACTGTATTTCCCCTAGGAAAATGTTAGGTCGAAGAGGGAGTAAAGTTTTGAGTTCCAGAGTGGTTTACCTGATTCCATGAAAAGTTGGTGTAACTTGCCCAACCTGGGTTGTAGGTTGGAAAAAATAGATCATTCACCGAATACTGAGATGAGCTCTCTACAAACTCCCAAGCTTCATTGGGGATTTCAATCCTATTAGGATAACATAAATTTTGAAAAACATATGGATTAGCCATTTGTTCAAAATGAATTTGTCGATGTGTATTGTCCCTAATCCACATTTTGCATACACCAAAAACAATTTCTTTTTATACTTTTTTTTTCAAAAAAAAAAGTTAGTTTTTTTTTTGAAAAAAAAAGAAAAACAAATAAAAAACAATCACGTTTTAATCATGCTAACTCTAGGGTTAAGCCTAACGCAGCTAGACCAGCTCCTAACCAAAAATTCCTTAAGTGAAAAGATAAAAGTTTTACTCGGTTAGTTAGCTAGGTAAGGATAGGAACAAAGGTTGATCAGAGATCGATTAAGTACCTCGTTCCTTGCAGAGTACTTTACGCAACCCTTAAACCTTACCTTAGACACCAACTAATCCAAGAAAACTTAAACCGGTTCACCTAAATATTATTTGTTCCTTATTGAGCTCAATTCCTTATGGCCGACGTCTAATGAGTTTTATTAGGCTTGGATTGTGTAGTGAGGAATTTGTGGTTTTTGGGCTAAGAAAAAGGTGATGAAATCCATCACCTTATCTTGATTATGGGGTTTTGCTCTTAAAAATATTTTCAAGTGTGTGCTAAACCAAGATGCTCAAATCACTTTGGTTAATTCCTACTAACTATATGAAATGCAACCCTAGGAATTAAAAGCGATTAAAAAGGATGGTAAAAATAAAATCTTTTTTTAGGGTTAACAATCAGACAAATGAGAAGGGAGAAAATTGTTTGGATTTATTATCTTGTTAGTCAATGTCAAAGTAGAGGGTGAATTTTATTATGGTCAACGAAAATAAAATCTTTTTTTAGATCCTAATTGTCACTAATTGTGAGAAACTAGTTAAAGATGTGGAATTAAAAATATTAGGAAGAAGACTTACCACAAGCGGATCTCCAAATCCTTAATCTCCAATCCTTGATCTTTAATCTCCAAGTAGTTCTTTCACAAGAAACACACAAGTTAAAGAACCAAAATAATCAAAACCAATTTAAGCACCCTCCCCGGCAACGACGCCAAAAATTTAATGCGGCATAAACATGTACCAAAAAGTTACAAGTGCACAACCATGTCAAGTTATAGTATAAAAAGTTATCGATCCTACGAGTAAGGTATTTTGTAGGAGAAAATATAAATTAGTTCTTATGTTGTGTGCGTGACAAATAGGAGTGAAGAATAAGTGTGATTATGGAGAGATAATTAGAGTGAAAGTGATAGTGTGTAAATCGGTACAAAATGTAAGTGAGAGTAGATGTGACAAAGAATGAATGATTTTCACAAGGAAAAAGAAAGATGAATAAAATCAAGAATAAAAAAGGAAAATCAAGAATAAAAAGAAAATTCAAGAAAGTAAAGATGGCGAATTTAATTAAAGATATGAGTAAAATAGAATTGAATCCACTTCTTAGAAAAATGTGATTCCCTAGAGGGTTCTAGCCTAAAGACGAATCAAAGAAAATAAAAATGAATAAAAAGAAAAACTAAACCCAAGAGGGTACTAGCCTCAAGGTGAATAGTATAAGAAAATAAAATAGCGATTCCCTAGAGGGTTCTAGCCTAAAGGCGAATCAAAGAAAATAAAAATAAATAAAAAGAAAAACTAAACCCAAGAGGGTTCTAGCCTCAAGGTGAATAGTGCAATAAATTAAAATTTAACTATAAAATAAATTACAAAATCTAAACTACAAAATAAATTGTAAGAATTAAATACAAAAAAATAAATCTACTCTATAAGCATGAAATAAATCTAAGGCAAGATTTGGTTCTAGCCTCTTGGCTATTTAACAAGAAAATAAAATCTAACTACAAGCATAGAAATAAATCTAAACTAATAAGAAATAAAAAAATAAATAAAAAAGAAAAATAAAAGAAATACAAACCTCCAAATAATTCTTCATCTTCATCATCTAACAAAGAGAAGAAATATTTAAAGTGGTGAAAAAATTATTTTATTAATTATAACAAAAGTTACAAATTTGGAAGGCCTTCTCAATTAAGAGTGGCCCTCCTCTCCAAATAGAGTTATAAAATTTTTCACACCCTCAACCCCTCACTCTCTACCCTTATTTATAGTAAACATCCGTGAATGAGAGCTATTGGATTAAAATCTTATCCAAAACAAGCAAATTTTAGCCATTGATCTGTAACAGAATGACATAGGTATCGATACTAGCATCGATGCTGGTATCGATACGGGTATCGATGCTGGCATCGATGCTGGTATCGATACCCATATCCCTCCTTTTGTAATCTGCTGATTTCCTCTTTCATTTGGCTTTGGCTTTGGGCTTTTGGACTTGGGCTTGGGCTCTTTCATGTATTTGCATATATTCTTCATTAATTCATGGGTTTTGTTGAGAGAAGAGATATTGGGCTTTTTATTTTTGATTAACCTATAATTAAAGATAAAAACAATTATTAGTGGTATATTTATTCATATAAAATAGATAATGAGGGTATAAAATTGTAATAAAATGTGATTATCACTTTCTTTGTGAAACTGGGTCCAATGAGAAACACATTGTCCTCAATCGTATGTTCGGGTTATCCTTAAGAATATAAGATTCTCCAGGAACTTTCCGTCAAAGGTAGGAAATAGTTTAGACTCATATACCTATTGGAGTATGCAATGAGCAGTTTAACCTCATACACCTGATGGAGGATTGAGAAGTAGTTTATACTCGTATACTCTTTGGAGTCAGAGGAATCAGTTTATACTCGTGTGCCCTATTAGAGTATGCAGGGAGCAGTTTAACCTCATACACCTGGTGGAGGATTGAGAAGTAGTTTATACTCGTATACTCTTCGGAATCAGGGGAAACAGTTTATACTCGTGTGCCCTGTTGGAGTATGCAGGGAGCAGTTTAACCTCATACACCTGATGGAGGATTGAGAAGTAGTTTATACTCGTATACTCTTCGGAGTCAGGGGAAACAGTTTATACCCGTGTGCCATGTTGGAGTATTGAGAAGTACTTTATACTCATATACTCTTCGGAGTCAGGGGAAACAATTTATACTCGTGTGCTCTATTGGAGTATGAGAAGCAGTTTATACTCATATACTCTTTGGAGTTAGGGGAAATAGTTTATACTCATGTGCTCTGTTGGAGTATTAATTCGGCTTAATTTAGCGTTATAACGCCAGCTTCAACCAAGGTTTGGATGCTATTTTTAAGAGCAAAGCAAGCCTTAGTAGGATGAATAATCCTTCTGTGGTACGCATAGTACTTTGGATCCGAAGTATTATCAGCTTCCTCCTGATCTATGATAGGTAGTAGTTTAATTTTGTTGTTTTCAAGGAGGGATTCGAAAATGGTCGGAACGTCATCGTCCTTGAAAGAGTACTCTTTTTGGAGTTTCAAACCTGAAGTATTTCGCTATCTCCGGGATTATTGCTGTGACGTCTGATTAACATCAATAGCTGCTGCAGGTGCTTTCCCTTTATCACGGGAGGCGAAGCTTGAGTTCGGAGGGTTAAACGTTGTTTGGCCTTTCTCAACCTTCTTTTTCTTAAGGAAACGTTCGGCCTGTTCTCCATGCAGCTTCAACTCTTTCTAATTCTTGGATGGCTAGACCCCAAGGGCTTCCAACACGTCAATGGAAAGATTATTGTGGTATGTCTGTAAGATGAATTCCTCTGTGACAGGATCTTTACAGTTCATTGCCTGGTTGCGGAAGCGTTTGACGAAGGTGTCCACCGACTCTCCGTCTTTCTGCTTCTTGTCAAAGAGTGTCCTGATTGACACCTCAGTGTCATCATCAAAGAAATTGCTGAGGAACAAGTTTTCCATATCATCTCAGTTGTTGATGCTCCCCAGTTTAAGACGGCGGTACCAATCAAAGACAGCTCCACGAAGAGTACCGACGAATGACCGGACCATCAGGGGTTTATTCCCTGATATCACACCCAAGTGAGACTTGAAGTAAATTAGATGCTGAGTGGGAGATCCCCTCCCGTCGAACGTTGTGAAGTTAATCAAGTTGAACTTAGCCGGATATGGAATTAATTCCCACTCGCTTGGATAGGGATACAGAATCCTGATCTTCTTTACCTCCTGAGAAGACATCAATGCATTGATTTTACTCTCGAGGTCCTTCATTTTCTCATCCTCACTTGTATCCTTACTTGGTCAATTTCGAGGAGGAACATCATGGCCATCCCCAGTGTTATCATCATTAGTGGGGCTATCCCCAGCGTTTTGATTAATAGGAGGATCATCAACATTAAGGTGTTCATCCATATCTGAATCGCTACCTGTTTGGTTAACATTGTTGCGATGACTGGATTTACCAATCTGGTTGGACAGAGCTTGAAGCTGTTGGTTATGTTCTTCCTTCATCCGCTGTATAGCTATTTTCATTTTAAGTTTGAATGCTTCTTTCTGCTTGGCTAGAGCATCCTCGAGAATTTTGGCTATTTGCTCGGTGTTGATCATAAAAACTTCCCGAGCTTGTCCCACGCTAGAATTTGTATCGTCGGAGGCGATTGCGGAGCAAGTATCTAAAAGTTATCTGAAGACAGTTCTTCGTGCATCCTTGGGTCAACCCTATGTTTGATGGCTTCTAGCTGGAGCCAAGACATCCGTTGGGCTATTCCTGAATTGACTTTTCTTCTCGAAGAAAAGTTAGGATTAGAGCCGTTTGAAGCAATCGCAAACTTTCCTCTGTCAACCATATTGATAGTGACTTCAAGGAATTCATTATCTTAACCAGTTGACTTTCTTTTACGAAAATACCTTGACTTACCCCTTGTCAACCATGGTTTCAATGCTTCAGGGGAAAGCATTTAGAATACGGAGACCCTATGTGGAGCGGTCTTGGGGTAGATATATTCTAATAATACTACCCGGATAAGTTTGGCGCACGAACAGTGAAAGTCCGTCCTCTAGGTATCTCTCTTTCGAGATTTGTTCGTACCCCGAGCCTGATAGTACAACTCATCGGCATAATGACCGGAGCAATCTATCATGTGTTGGTACGACTTCTCAGGTATAACATCATCATCTGACAAACACGTTTCCTTCTGAGGATTTGCTGCCTTGTTGGCGTTTGCAAGAGTCACACGTTTGGAATCACACCTTTGCGAGGGTAAAACCCAAACGGGCTCCTGGCCTTCTGTACGCACCCCCAATCGGGTGGTCACGGGAATCAGCTTGTTAGGAGGTCTTGCACGACCCTCAGTTTGGATGGTTGCTCGGGGTTCCTTTACTGGGCCCAAGCATTCTCTAACAGGAACCTTGCCTCGATCTTCGTGCAAAAGACCTAGGCGGTTCGCTATTGTTTTCTTACCTTTGGATATGTCCATACTGTCGTGGAGCTTCACCGGAGGTGCGAGATTAGAAGAAGCGAGATCTAAACTTGACGAAAGCTGGGAACCAGCTTTGGATCTGTAATTGAGCGAGAGACATGACTGGTGTCTCTTATCGGGTAGAAGCGCTGACTTGGCCTTCGGCACCTAAACATGCTTAGATCTTGGTGGCCTTTTGAACACCTCTTCTTTTTGTAACTCTTGTGCTTTATGCACAATGACCCGGGCTTGTCAGTTAACGGTTGGGAGGAAGACCCCGATGCTTGTTGTGGCGGCGGCTTAGCCACTTGACACTTTCTGAACTCTAGATCCGCTTGGTAATAGAGCCCGTCTACCTAATCCAAAGCCTTGGTGAATTGGCGTGTGAGATGTTGACGGCACCTTTGACGAGCCCTTTTCGTCAACAACAGTTCGTCTTCGACGGACAACTCCTTGACCTTTGAGGAGTTGTCACGAACGTCGGATCTGGCCTTCTTAAGCGTCTGGGAGAAGCCTTCAGCAGCAACTGGGTGAAGATCGTTACCCGAATCTTCAGATCTGAAGACCAACGAACCTTCTTGAGGGAAGCGGTCTTCCTACGCTTGTAAGGAGAAGACGATCTGGAGGAGGAGGAGGAGAAGGAGGAGGAAACATACTCCTCAAATTTTTGCTGGTCGAACTCGTATTTGACCTTTTCATCCATAGGGATCTTGATCGATGGTTGTGGCATGATAGTCTCAGCAGTGAGGCTGTTGGCTCCCACCGTGGTCGCCAGTTTGTTTGATGTGAAAGTTGACATCTTCATTGAGATATTCATTACAACTTCAATCGTTACAATAAAAATAAAAAGATAATCCTTTTATAAGACTCTTACACAATGAAAACGGAAAATTACAACTTTTGTCAAAACAAACACAACAAACGTTTATCACCCGCTGTTTGCGTGGGATCTTTGTCTGTGCCGGGGACGTTAATATCCAGGGACTATCAAGTGATCAGATCAATCCGGAGTTTCGTTAATTCGCAAAGGAATCAAGAAACCAAAGCAATTATCTCGGCAACAACGAGATAACCACTCTTCTCGAGATCGCAGCTATGTACGATCTCAAGGGAAGGAACCGAGCTATGGATCTGATGAACTCCTCTTTCTTATGTTGAAGAACTCGATCCGATCTCCTCCTCCTATCTGAAATTCGTGCTCCTCAGTCTCTGATTCAGCAGGGCTTCGCCAAGGCTTGAGAATTTCAAATCTTTGCAAATGAAGGCCCTAGGGCTGTATTTATAGGCCTCGAGAGCTCTATTTTTGGATAAGAAATACCGATTCACTCTTATCCTCAGTTGTAATTACTTTATCATGTTCTTGGATGATATTAGAGTAGTTAAAATAAATTCAGGTGGTTAACGGTTGAAAACCGCTCAAAAACCACTCAAAAACTGTAAAAATGATTTTTTAGGGCCTGCGGACACCCACAGTGTCTCGGTCATGGCCAAGAAACTTGGGGTGTCTCGGCCATGGCCGAGACACTTCAGGTGTCTTAGCCTTGGCCAAGTCATGTGCGGTGTCTCCGCTAAGGTCCGGGGCACTGTTTTGCGCGTCCTATTTGTTTTCACTGTATCTTCGTCGTTCGAACTCAGAATTACGCTATTAAAAGTGCGAAGGAAAGCTGACGAGGAGATCTACAAGCTCCCATGGTTGAATCACATGTGGAGTAGATGGGACATGAGGGACACTTCGTCTTTCGTAAGTGAAGCGTAGCTCCCGATCAGTTCGTATCTTCGTTATTCTGCAGTTCAATTGATTCACACGGTTTGTCAACTTACTTCATACGTTTATCGACATCAATTAAGCTTCTGTGACCTAGATAGTAACATTTATCGTCTTTTCTCTGTCTTGAGCTACGTTTGGGAATTCGTGGGCAATTTTTGATGCCTACAACTTGTTACCACTTTCTTAAGACAATTTTGGGAAGAACAAGATTGAGTTTAGTTTATTGCAAGTATGAAGATCAAGTTGCAGACATCCTCCCGAAGCCCTTCAAAATTTGAAGTGTCTATCAAGTTGAAACGCATGATGAGAATGATAACTTTACAAAATTAGGATTAAGGGGGATGTTGAAAGGTAATCCTAATTCTAATGAGTTTTGAGTTAGTTATGTTTAGAAGTTTTTATTTATAAGAGTTTGTTATCAAGTTATGATTAGGAGTTTGGTTTTCTTTGAGTTTGTTAGTTTCAAATTAGAGTCGATAGTTTATATGTTTAGGAATTAGTATATATAACTTTGCTTCAGTTAACTTTTAGGAGTTAAGTTTACATTAGAAGCCTATTATCATATATAGCCAATAAATAGGCATCTTTCTGTAATTGTGGATATGCAGTAAGAAAGAGCCATAGAGCTTAATACAAATCATGTCTTTTGTTTCTATCTTTCTCACTTTGCTTCAGTTAACTTTTAGGAGTTAAGTTTACATTAGAAGCCTATTATCATATATAGCCAATAAATAGGCATCTTTCTGTAATTGTGGATATGCAGTAAGAAAGAGCCATAGAGCTTAATACAAATCATGTCTTTTGTTTCTATCTTTCTC
>NC_033798.1:54415740-54418218 GCF_001876935.1 Asparagus officinalis | reverse complement strand
AAGAAATTCTTTCTTTGACATGTTTATCTATATGTTTAGAAACTTCTCTCAAAATTTTACTATTTTTGAAGTTGATTTACTGTGCCTATTTGATTTTACAAAATCGTGTATCACAGCAGATTTTCAGAAACTGTATTTTTGTGTTCAAACATTTATTTCTCTCAACTGGGAAATGATTTTTCAGAAATTCTTTCTCTGACATGTTATTATACATGTCTAGAACATTCCCACAAAATTTCCTAATTTTTGGAGTTCATTTACTATTTTAAATTGATTTTACAAAATAGCTGCGCTCTGCTACAGTACTCCGGTCGACCGGACCGGTCGACCGGAAATGTCTCTGGAGCTTTTTTCAGGTTTGTACAGTGCGAGCGGTCGACCGAAAAAAAGGTCGGTCGACCGCCCAGCTCCCAGAATGCCCATAACGGCTATTTTTTTTGTATCCGTTGGAGGGGTTTTTGGTCTTTTGGTTTGGGCTTTTGTTTGAGGTATTGGGAGGCTATAAATACCCCCTTATACCTCAGTTTTAATATATCTAAGAGAATGTTTTAAAATAGTTTAACAAGGGTTTAAACTTGTTTAGTGTTTGTTTAAGTTTGGTTTAAGAAGCTTTTAAGCAATTGAGGGTTTGAGTTTGTGAATTCAATTTCACAAGAGCAAGTGGAGATCATCCTTTGGTGTTTGAGCATTCACTCTTCTCCTACTCTCTTGTCATCTTTAGAGAAGTGTTTCTAAACTCATCTAGCAATTTATTATTTTGATTATAATTTCCATAAGCTAGATTTATATTTGAGTTTAGTTTAATTGTTTTATTGATACTCTTTGTTCACACACAACCTATTGAGCTTATTGTATTTACATTCATAGTATAATTTAGGGTTGTGGGTTTGTGACATTGAGAGTGAGCTTAATTGAGTTCTCACCTTGTTTTGAGAACAATCATTTGTCATATTTGTGCTTATTGTGAGAATCACTTTGTAATACACTTGTACACCGAGTGAGGAGTGTGTGGTGAGAGTCGGGGATCGTCCCAAGAGGAGTGGCGTCGGTTGACGTGCCTAGGGAGAGGTTGTAACCGAGCACTTGAGGGAGACACGGCTAGGTCCAACACTTAGTGGGTGTAGAGTGTGATTGCAAGAGTGTGAGTTGTAGAGTTTTCGGTTAGCTAGAAAACCGAGTGTGTAGAAGAAGTTCCGGCTTCCAAACCGGATTGAGTTAGTGGATTTCTCCCCGGGAGTGGGGAGCGGAGACGTAGGACGGAAGGTCCGAACTCCGTGATCATATTGCTTGTTTGAGTGTGCTTTGGCGTTCATTCATATTTATGTTCATATCTTATATCGCCATTGTCATTAGCTCATTATCTATATCATCCACTATCTAGTTCATATTGTTTACCCTTATGTCAGTTTATATATCCTTGCATATATATATATTTCATCATATAGGATATATCTTATTGTTTACATTGCTTATCCTAGCTTACAAATATTGTTGTATTTCATACTTGCTAGGATAACGTATTAATTATTTTTAATTGGCATTTAAATCGGATTAGATTAGCATAAGACCCTAATCACCCCCCTCTAGGGTCTAACAGTTAGTTCAGGACATTGAGGCGAAACTAGCCCACTTTAGCTTTGAACGAAATGTGCCTTATCCTACTTTTTTGGTTTCTTTAATTAAAGGATAAATAATTCGAAAAGAGTACGCACAGAAAAAATTAGGAGAATTAGCTAGAAATTGAAGGAATATAAAACTTTTTTTCAATATTTTATACTTATTTGTAGTCAAGTATTTTTTTTCCTTGCTCATGATTTTAATAACAGCAAAGTAAAGTCTCTCCAAAATTGTCAGCTAGAATTTACATCTTGCAGCTATTCTTACCCAAGAACAACCAATTATGAAGATTTTACTGTCGAATATTCTTGAAAAACAATAAATATGGTGTAATTTTTTTAATGATTTGACGAGTGAACTTCCTCAGGAACCTTCACATCATAGGTATCAAACCCCAAGCGTGACCAAGGGGTACCCCCAACGCATGGCCTCAAATATTCTAGGAAACTAATTTCCTATAGATGTTCTTAAAAGGGTCAAATTTGAGACCTTGATGTACTACTCATAGATAGCTTTATCAACTTAGTTAGACTCTTTTGGTTCGATGTACTTGTTTTCACTTTAGTATGGTTATTACAAATGACATTTAAGATGTACTTGAGATCAATCATAATAATTCTAGTTGTAGTGGTGACATAAATACATGACAGCCGAGAGTGACAAAATACAGAAGCATTTGTTGGGATTTTTAGATCTCGTAAAAACCTCGAAAAGTCACCAAACGCAGTAAATAAAATCACACAAGATTTAACGTGAAAAACCCTTAACAGGAAAAAACCACGGGATTAAAATTAATCCACTATCACCTCTAAATTACAATCTTTTGCACAGATAAAGACTGCCAAACACTCTCTCTCCTTC
>NC_033798.1:54406205-54415721 GCF_001876935.1 Asparagus officinalis | reverse complement strand
ATGATATAGAACACACAGCAGACACGTTTATGTCAAAGTGGGACAGTCGCAAGCCCAAATGCGGGACTGGTCGAAGAAAATAACTAGTTTCGAAGAAACGGCCGTAACTTTCAAACCGTACGTCGGAATTGGACGAATTATATATGAAAATCGACTAAACGGCCGTAACTTTCAAACCGTACGTCGGAATTGGACGAATTATATATGAAAATCGACTATCTCGACAAGACATAGCCATCCAAACCTACCCTTTAGGGTTAGGTTTGCGTTTTCGGTTTCGTCAAATTTCTTACGGTTTGAGAGATATTTGCATTTTTGTCCGTTTTTTTACTATTTTTAGTAATATTTTAAGAGTCTGTTTTGTTTAGAAAACAAATCCGATTTGATCTCAGATTTGACCGGTGGACTTTCCTAGTAATAAGGAATCTTTTTAGGAGTTTTAATATTTTAGGAATTCTTTTACTATTTTTGGTAGATTTTGAGTCCTTGTAGGAGTCTTATTTTTTTTCTATTTAAGAAGAGTCTTGTAAGTCCTAGAGGCATAACTTTTGATTAATAAAATTTTTTATTTTTTCTCAATATTTCTTCGTGGATTTGAAGCTCTTCATGGATTCGAAGATTTTCTTTGGTGGATTCCGAGGCTACTACTTCTGCGCTGCGTCACAATACCCTTGAACTCGGTTACACCCTCTAAAACCTTGATTACAAGAACATTGTCACTCTCCTTCTCTCTACTCTAAACCCTAGAATATGAAGCCTTATTTATAGACACCCTTGACTTGCCCGCCAAATTAACTTGGCATCTACGAAAACTACTAGGATAGGGCCTAGCCTTCAAACCCACATCTGACTTGGAGTTTGAGTTGGTACCCAACATATCCTCTCTTGACAAAAAAAAAATCCCCTAGTGTCTCATCAGCTTCAGAAAAACTCACTCTCTTCTTCTTATTCTTCACCTCTTCCTTATGGACAAGAGTCTGTGAAGACGTATCTACACCATTAACAGATCGCTCATCTAAATAACAAATATGGTTGCTATTTTCCTCCCTTACAAAATCAAATCACCATCTCTATACACTTTTCACCACTCTCCTTCACCCACATACTAAAACCCACGCGATGACATTTCACCTAACGAAATTAAATTAGCATCACATGTCGGCACATATCTCACATGATGAAGAATTCCGACCTTTCCAGTGTTAAGCTTGAGGCAAACACTTCCAACACCTTCAACCTTCATCTTCTTGTTGTTTCCAACAATCACGTCATCAAATTCTTCATCTGTCTTCAATGTGTTAAAATAATTTTTGTTGTTGCAAACATGCATAGAGGCTGCAAAATTTAACACCCAAGTGTTATCGCATCAATACATGTACTCTGCATCAATAATACCACATCTTCATCACACACAACCATCGAGGAGTCCGCCTTCTTCCCATTTTCTTGAAGCTTCATCTGTCTAATACTTTTTAAATCATCATGCATCTGAGAACATCTGAACTGAATGTGACCCTTCTCTCTGCAATAATAGCACTCCTTTTCGCTGACGTCTCGGGCCCGAGATTTTGATCGTCCTCGATAACTTTCACATCTCCCCCTTACTCCTCCCTCGATTAGAACCTTCAAAAGCTAGTGCACTCTCACCACCATTAGATGCGCTCTCCTTTCTCATCATTTCTTCATTCTCACGTAGGAGTGCCATCACATCGTCGAACTTCAAAGTCTGCTTCCCTACAATTATCGTCTGGACTAATGGTTTGTACGACTTCGGCAAGGACGATAATAGGAGTAGCGCCTGCTCTTCTTCTTTAATCTTCTCATTAATATTCATAAGTTCGCAACCTGGCTGATTAAAGGCATTGATGTGGTCTTGAATTACAGTACATTCTTTCATCTTTAACGAATAAAGCTTCATCCTCAAACACAATTGGTTAGTCATCGACTTCTATACATAAATCCCTCGAACATTTCCCATAGCTCCCTTGGTGTGGTCTCTTGCATAACATTATACTTGATCTCGGGGGCACGAATTGTGCTAACCGTCCTCTTTTGCATGAAACTCCATTCAGTATCTTTCAATTCTTTAGGTTTTTTCTCCTCCAAAGCTTGTTCAAGACCCTACTGTACAAAAATATCTTAAACCACTACCATACTGTAAAATTTATCTTACCATTGAATAACGGGATATCGAACTTTTGGACCCAAAGAAGTCATCATCCTCGAACCGCAATCAAAATTCAAATTAGTTACTATAGAGATTGAATTTGATAAAACCAACGTCAAACACGAACTCAGCACGTCGAAAAACCTTAGGAACGACTCCTGTATTACCAAAATCCGCCTTCAAATCCTCGATCAAAAGACAAATTAATCTCAATCGTCGGATCCGGTAAACAATACTCTGCTACAGTACCCCCAACTACAGTGCCGTTATTACAGTAACCTTTATTTTTGCCGATGTCGATCACCGCACTTTGACTGCTGACGCTTCACGAATCGCGCACCGATCAAACCTCTACGAACCGTCGAACCCCGCTCTGATACCACTTGTTGAGATTTTTAGATCTCGTAAAAATCCTAAAAAACCACCAAACGTAGCAAATAAAATCACACAAGATTTAACATGAAAAATCCTCAACAGGAAAAAAACCATGGGATCAAATCAATCCACCATCACCTCCACATTATAATCTTTTACATAGACAAAGACTGCCAAACCCTCTCTCTCACAATACCCTTGAACCCGGTTACACCCTCTAAAACATTGATGATAAGAATATTGTCTCTCTCATTCTCTCTACTCTAAACCCTAGAATATGAGGTCTTATTTAAAGACACGCCTGACTTGCCCGCCAAGTTAACTTGGCCTCTATGAAAACTACTAGGATTGGGCCTAACCTTCAAACCCGCATCCGACTTGGAGTTTGAGTTGGTACTCAATAGCATTGACAACTTGGAACCCAACCCACAATCAACAAGATAAAAGTATTCCCAATTGAAAAGAAGAATACCGAGATTTACGTGGTTTGATCGATCAACTTTGACATATATCCGCAGGGAGAACTACAAGAGGAACCACTTAACCCTCGTCTCTCAACCTCACATACATAATCAACTCTCATATTCTCTCCAAAACTCACTCTTTATAATCTTTTAAACGGACAAAGATTGCGAAACTCTCTCCCAATATTGTAATCTTTTGCACGGACAAAGACCACGAAACGCTCACCTCTCGCCCAATATTTTTGAATTAGACTATGCCCTCTGCTAACCCTAGATTATAAAAATATTGGCTCTCTCCCTTCTCATTGGTTTTTACTCTAATAATAGAAGAATATATATAAGAAAACCAAAACCTTATCTCTAGCCTAAGTTCCTAATTAGAATAGGATTCAATCTCCTAATCATGATGAGACCAATCTCCTAAACATGATAAATCTCTAATCCTTTCTATTTCTCATGAAGTTATACAAAGAATCAAAGACACATTCCCAACATAAACAACTTATTATAATAGTGAAGGTCACAATGCAAAATGGGTGACAGATGAGATATAGACAACTATTATTATAAGGAATCGAGAAACAGATGAAGGAGCCAAATTAAATGATATGGAAGTCTATGGCATTTTGGAAAGACGTATAATAGATTTAATATGAAATTTAATTTAGTTGATCTGTTTTAGGATTAAGTTTTAGTTGATGCAGGAGTCCTTGATAATTTAACCTTATCTGGGAAGTTATTTCAACATTGGTTTTCCCCTTTCATTAGATTTCAGATTTGTATGCTCAACATTTAGTCAAATTAGGAACCATATGTATGTCTATATAGAAAGGATATCATTTAGGATATCTGACTTTTAAAATTTTTGCTGTCTAGCTTTTCTTCCTTGTGAATTCAAGGTATCCTGTAAATTCCGAGTATTTACCTTGTGATTAATTTGTTCCTGCTTATGATTATATATGTTAGTTCGTATCAGATTCTTTGATTTTATCTTGAACGTGTGACGGCTGAGGATTGTTTATCGTCCTTTTAACCATGAAAACTTCAACAAAGGTAATCAGCTGGAAGAGTTACTTTGGGAATTTTGTATAAGATGTTCTGTACATAAGAAAGCTTGTGATGCCATCTTTTATTCATTTCATATAAATCTTAATACATTCTGATAAAAGAATATTACACATAAATTCTCATCTTCTAGCTTCAAGCTACTAGGTTTGAACAGCATAATTCTCCCATTTCTCTATGATGAAATCCATCCATTTCCACCTGCAGTAGCTATTATAACTTCACGATCTACACAAATCGAATAGCTGCCAGGCTCATCCTTCATCCATTGATTCTGAGCTTATCCATCTCATTATTCCTGAACTAACTTTTTGTCGTGATGAATTCACATTGTTTCACGGAATCGAGTAAGTTCCATGCAAACACCTCCTCGACGAGGACATCAGCCTGGAAACCTTTCTCTTACTCAACTCGAACCAAGTTGGAAGCTGATCTGACTCCTGAGCGATGGATGCAGTTCTATTAGGAATTCTGAGCTGTCGTTCTAACTCAGCGACATCTTCCGCTCTTCGGACGATATGATCGAAGCAGATGTATCTCCCACAAGCTGTCCGTCCCATGGCCTCATATACACGAACGTGAGCGTCAGCTAATTTGCTTACATCAATTGTGGCCAGCAATCCATCTCTCAGCATCTCTTGAGATCCTGCATGTTTGTTGTATACATAACTAACAAATTAGAAATAGTGAAATACCTCATGAATCAAGGATACACTCAAAAACTCTGAATACGCCTAAAATTAACATGACCATTTTTTTTTTCCTTTAAGCTCTCTAGACATGACAAAAGTTATACATTAATGGTTTGTTTTGTCTAGGACCTAAACATGCAAGATTGACATCAACCACGCATAAAAAACCTGACGTCCATGTATACATTAAAAGTGTTTTCGATGTTATAACGTGACACCCGGAAACCGTGACTATGGTATATGACATTCAAAATTTTCTGGAACTGTGAAACACAAAAACCTTAACTATGGTATATGACATTCGAAAGCGCGCTTGAAATTTCGCATGATTTGAAGTAAAAAAAAAAATTTCAAAATTTTGGTTTGCCAATTGTATTAGTTGACTCTTGGCGTGATATATAACCTTAAGAAGATTAACACTACCGATCAGGAATACGTACTCTCAAGTATTTTGCAGGAATTAATAGGAAACGGAAGCCATTTAAATTACCTTTGAGATAGGCAATGGATGCGGTTGCGTTTCTTCGACAAAATCCGGGTCCAGTCACAAGGCCCGGACACAACGTCACCAGCTTAACATCGCTCCCTCGAGCTGCCCTCCATGCTGCTTTTTCCGCCATTGTTTTACCCAGCGCAAACCACAGCTGCACGCACGTTTTCGGTGGATTCGTGAATAGTTCCTCGGAACGTAAACAATGTGCTCAACAATAAAGAAAGTAACGATTATACTAGCTAGCTAGGCATGTCTCTTACCTTCCTATCTCTGCAGAACCCTTCGTCGGCCCAACAGTTCTCGTCGACAACCGTGGGATGCCGCTCGTTGTGAGGAGAGTCTCTTCGCCAAACGCAAGCGAGAAGAGAGGAGGTGAAAACGCATTTCCTGACCGACTGGCTCCTCACACATGCGTCTATCACCCTCTCTGCTGTTCTCGCCTCAATCTCCGCCATGTGCTTCTGCAGAGTGTGATAACATTGTTGAAGAAGTTTAGGAACTAGCCATCGAGATATATACAAAATAACGAAAGGATTCTGACATGAAAAGTTACTTAATTTGGCATGCCAAATTTTTTTCGGGCCTTTTTGCTAAACAACAACATATATAATATATACACTTGCAGTAGGATAATCCACAGAAGAGTTTCCTGTTTAGACGTTTGTTTGGACAGACGCCAGTCCAAATGTAATTACAATTTGAGACTAATTAATGGTACAAAGCGTCAAAACGTTTGATTTTTCTAATCGGTTTTTCTATAGAGTGCCCTTGGGCACTCTATAAGAGAGGAGAGAGATAGAGAGAAATGAATGAGGAGGGGGGCCCCCTGATTTGCATTGGGATCCTCTCTTCATTCATTTCTCTCTATCTCTCTCCTCTCTTATAGAGTGCCCAAGGGCACTCTATAGAAAAACCGTTTTCCAATTTATCCAAACACGCATTTTTTTCCCCCACCAACATTTATGGTTCTTGAAGCGTGTATTGCTCATATGCCCATCAAAAATTAGTGTGAGCATACAAGTACATGCATGAAAAGGACACAATTTATTTATGCGGTTATTAATAAAAATCACAGTTGACACATACTAATGATATCTCATACACGCAACATAGGGTATGTGGTATACCCGATAGACCAATCCAGAGAATCAGGGAAGTACGGGAAAATTAATATGTGGGACTAAGGGGTGTTTGTTTGCGTGCAAGTGAAAGATGAAAGTGAGAAAGTTATTTTCATTTAACAATTAAGGTGTTTGTTTTCATGTAAGTGGTTATAAAAGTGAGATGCAAGAAAGTTGCCACATATGATTTAATGCAATTTTGACTTCCCCTAAAAAAGTGGTGAAGTCACATGAAAGTGACAAAAAGGTAACTAATTTAATTAAATAATTTTAATTATACTTTCTAATTAATCTTATTTTGCCACATCATCTTCACATTACACTTTCGATAATAATTTAATTTTTCAAACAAACAATGTATTTCACTTGCGTGCTGACATGGATGTAAAAGTCATTTGCAAAAAAAAGTAACTTACATATTTTAAATTCACTTTCAGATTACCAAACACCCCCTAAACCAAACTAACTTATGCAGCGTTTTTATATATATAATTGGACAGATTCGCTAGCTAATTTCAACGGGGGTGAGCGATATCTGCTAAAGTTTCACTCAAGATTAACTAATAATAATAATAATAATAATAATAATAATAATAATATAACTAAGGAGTCTATCTGCTAAAACAAAACTACAAGTGTAATAAGGTCAATATAAGGACGCTAAGGGGTCTATCGGCAACTAACCCCCATAATTATGTCGGACAAGTTATCTAGCAAACCAACTACACTCGTTAATGAGTTCAGATCCTCTCAGAACGTCCCGCACAGTACGTGGCATTTTCAGCCGTTCATTTATGAAAGTACATGGGCACTTCCGTAAATGAGCTCACTGCTGTGCGTGGTTATGATAGGGAGTGCATTCGTCATTAATCAAGAAAAGGACTAGTATGCGCTGCACCTACCACTCAAAACTAAGGTAGGGGGCAAGCAAGAGCGTATATTGTGGCCAAATGTGCACCTACCAACGCCCCCCAATTAAAATTTTCAACGCATTCATGATGTCGTTCATATTAATCTATATTGATTGATTATTATATGCGTGGCCTGAGTATAACGCCATCAACTTTTTTGTGTTCCCAGCTACCACCAGAAGAAACAAACCAACCTACTGAAGCCGACTCATGACTGAATAATTAAGAAGCAGAAGCAGAAGCAGAAGGAAAGGAAGGCTTCTTTCCTTTTCATTAGTTAATTATACTAATGTTGACCTATAACTAAAGACAAACAGGGTCCTAAATAAATAATAATAATAATAATAATAACAACAAAGAAAGAAAGGAAGTGAAAAGAGAGAGAGAGAGAGAGAGAGGGGTAAACTAATTCAACCCTAAATTAAAGTAGGATCTTGGGAACTTGCACAGCAAGGCATAAAGAAGTTAAACGTTGTTGTCTTTTATATTTGGCATCCTGTTATGACGACCAAGTCTAATTAATCTTTCTTGATTCCACCAATGTTGCGAATATTTCAAGAAAAAATAATACATTTAATTATTATTTTGTATAGTATGATGAGAAATGCAAACTCTGACTAGGTTGTTTCGATGATAAACATTCGAATAAAGTCATTATGATTAAGTTTGTTAATAGTTTGTTTTTGTTTTGTTTCGGTAGTCACTTAAATCTTATGATCACAAGGGTAGCAGAAATTGCCCGCCAACAAAGTAAACCCTCTGTCAGTTTAATCGTCAACATCGATGAGCTTGGAGACGAGCACAATTCGTATAATTAATTCACCAAGAAATTGATTATTAATAAGAACCAATTTTGAAAACCAACCCATTTTCAAACTTATTCATAAAAAAACGACCTATTTAAAACTTATTTGCCAAACGACTCAGTTTGAGCCAACTGGCTAAAACTTGGTCGTTTTTAGTAAAAAAAATACCAAACTTCATGGGAGTTCAAGTCCCAGGAAGTTTTTTACATAACAAAACTTCACATGATTTGAAGTCCCATGAAGTTTGGTATTTTTTTCCCAAAAACAACTCAGTTTTAACCAATTAGCTGAAACTGGGTTGCTTTTGACAAATAAGTTTCAAAAAGGTCGTTTTTACAATTATTTTTAAAAATGTGTTACTTTATAAAAATTTGTGCCTATTGATAATTTATACCAGAGATATATATAAATATATATATATATATATATTATATATATATATATATATATATATATATATATATATATATATATATATATATATATATATATATATAGAGAGAGAGAGAGAGAGATTAATGGGTATCCTTGTCATAGGAGAGGATTTTCTCATTTGTCGCTTATGTCTTGTGCACCAATCCTCACCATCCTCCCATAAATAGACACAAATCCCCACCAACTCACACACTTTCTCCTACTTTATGAGGATGGTGTGGATTATCCACCTGGCTTCAAGGAGAAATCCCCCTCCTATGACAATGATACTCATTAATCCTCTCTCTCTTCTCTCTCTATATATAATATATATATATATATATATATATATATATATATATATATATTATATATATATAAGTAGACCATCACCAAAGTTTCTATCTATTAATGAAAAATCTCTTCATATGATGCACGGATCTCTAAGTACTATCAATGGATAGAACTTTTGTGGATGGTCCACTTAATTGATTAAGTTTTTCAGTATATATATATATATATATATATATATATATATATATATATATATAATATATATATATATATATAATAAAAGAAAGTGAAGTTACACGTACAGAGAGCCGGAGAGACCAGCGGATCAGTGAAGGCGGAGGTGTGAAAGACGCAGCTGCATCCTTTCGAAAGCCTCCACGAGCCTCTCTACATCCATCATGTCTCCACCACCACTGCCCCCGACCATACGCTACGACCGTTATTATTATTGCTTCCCCTTTCGGTCGCCGTCTCTCGTCGTCGTTGTCACTGTAATCATTAAAACATTTCCATCTCTCTCACCTTCTGCAAATCCTCTGCAGAAAATTGCACACAAACCAGCCTTAGTATCGTCCGAGGACCCTAGAAATAGAATTAATGCCCCGAAGTTCTGATGAGAGTTATGATTCAATATAATTCTAACAATTATTGTTGATCCAAACTAATCTTTAGAATGGATCAGATAATGCAGTGATCTGTAAAAGAGAGGAACAA
>NC_033798.1:54391260-54406195 GCF_001876935.1 Asparagus officinalis | reverse complement strand
TGGTGACGCACACCTTCTTTTCATCGGAAAATATGTTGTCGTCGCCGACTGCGACAGGCTTTTGATCTCTTCTCCTCGCTCTCTTTCTTTCTCCACCCCATAAATTGCCAGCATCCTGATGGTAGTGGTGGTGTTTGAGGAGGAGCGTCATTTCTTGCTTAAACTCCCTCACCTCTGATTCAAAACTCTGCGTGCTCCTCAAAACGCCCATCCCCTATCCTCTTCTCTCTCTCTCTCTCTCTCTCTCCACCTCCGCCCCCCCCCCCCCAAAACAGAATGTTTGTGTATTTGGTTGGTTGTTTGGATGAATATATATACACGTATCTAAGTGTGTGATATGGCAACTGTGGAATGGAACTAATCCTTGATCGTGGAAGATAACTATTCCACAAACAAAGTAAAGTTCAATTCACACATATAATACACATTTTTTTAAAAGGATGGTTGGATGACCCACGGCGTTGAAAACATCCTTTAATTAGGGTCAGTTTCACAAATGATCAAGAAAACACTAGAGGCACACCCTTGGACATAATCCCAACCACACCCCCTCACCTGCTACAGTGCAGGGGGGCCTCACATGGAATTTTGTTTAAAAATCTCATGTAGGGCCTCCTGCACTATAACAGGTGAGGGGGTGTGGTTGGGATTGTGCCCAATGGTGTGCCTCTAGTGCCACTCCAAATGATCTACCAGCTTTGGAGGGCTTTGAGAATCAAATTTTTTTTTTAACCTTGTATGTATAACCCCCTTCAACTTTTGGGTGTCTCACGACCCTCCGAACTTTAAACTTTTTTCACTGGATTTTCCTATTGTAATTTGCAAATAATTAAAATATCCTTTTAGAAGTGAAAACCCTCAATTTGAGGGGAGGGAGGTTGGTTTCCTGTAAATGACAAATGACTAAATTAAAGATATTTTTTCTCTTAGACATCTTAGTTTTTTGCAAATAACGGATAGAATGGTTCTTTAGAAAGGGTCAAAGTTAAATGTCTATTGTCAAACACCCAAAGTCGAAGGGGGATTATACGAGATTAAAAAAGTTAAAAAAAGTAAATTTCACATAATCCCCTACTTCTTACCACATCTCGAACATGAAATTGACTATTTTTTTTCTTCTCTAAATAACATGTATACTCATTTGTTGTCCTTCATTTTGATAGAGAATAATCTATTCCACAAATAATTAAAGTATCATATACACATATCTTCTAAAAGTTTTGACGGTCAAATTATTAGGGGAAAAATCGGGTCCACTTTAGCGTTAATGAGCCTCAAACAGAAACTATGAACCAATTTTAACCCAAATGCTATAGCTACTAGATAATGGCCCTAACTCCCATTTTAAACTCATAACTCTTTTTAATCCTATCTAATATGAGATTATATGTACACGTTAATAACCTCAATATCTTCCTCTTAATTTGTGAATATAGTTTAATGTTCCACTATACTTCAATTTTTTGCGGGATTCATTAACTTTTGCACTATTCACTCTGGGCTAACTAACTAACTTTTATACTACTTCACTCGTGGGCGAACTAACTTTTGTACTATTTCACTCATGGGCTAGCTCACTAACTTTTTGCGCCACTTCACTCATGAGCTAACAAGAACATTCATAGAATCTTCCACCACTTCACTCATGGGGGCTAACTAGACTATATCACTTATGGCCATCCTGTTGTGGGCAAGCGCAAATCGAGGTCTACATGAGGTCCATGATTGAATCCTTGTTGAAGAATGATTTCAAGGGGCTTATATGAAATAGATTATAGGACTTAGTGGTCCTAGGGAAAATATTCCTTATTAAAGAAACAGGATGGACATGATTTATTGTATCATGTAGTCAAATTAAAATAGAATCAAGAGCACTTTTTCTTGGGATGCAGATTCTGAGATAGGGAGAGAGCGGGGGTGGGGAAGAGAAAAAAGTTAAAAATTGACTTGCTAGGTGTTGATGTCCGAGATCATACAGTCGATGAGAGTTGTACGTTGATGACGAAGAGTGAGAGGATGAGAGATGGGGCCGACTCCTCCTCCGACTTTATACCCGATCCTTGGACTGGAATTCCTGATTCTTTTGCATAAACAAGAAGAACGAACCCGTAAGAGGGCGGGGCTAGTTTTCCCCGTGGTACCTCCGATGGTCAAGTCAGCTGGTGAGCTTGAGTGGAGTTTGATGGAGAGTCCCATGTGACGTCCCTGGGTTCACACAAGGCTGCAGTCCGAAGTGAAACCAGAGATGTCAAACCTGCCATGCACCACACCGTGCAATAACATGTTTCACCATCACAATTACTATCTCTCTAGTGGAATCAAAAACAGGTGTAGTACAAAGCAAGTAAAAGGTTATACAACAATTGCTTAATGGAGTGATAGGACTCAAATAAACACATCTCATCAATCAAAAATAAGCTGAAGCACACAGTCAAAGTCCGAAATGAATAATAAAGATCTGGAGAGCTCAACATGTCTCAAAGTACATAATGTTTAATACAAGAAATAAGGCAAACAGCCTTTATAACTCTAGAACATAAACCTCTCAAGTCTAAAATGTCTCAAGTGGAGTACAAAAATAAATACATCTAAAAAGAGGATAGTAGACACTAGTAAGGGTCGTCCTCAACCTGCGACTCTCCGGGCTCCTGGCTCGTTACCTGAAAGGGGGAGGGACAACGAGCGTCAAAGCGCTAGCGAGCAACATCACAACCAACCCCAAGGGATAGGGCTCGTTGCATAAGAAAATATAGTTAATACACAATAATATAAATCATTTATCCTAACAACAATGGGTTTTGGTACTTAGGAAAATACAACACGAGCATAGGTACGTCGAGCGAAATAATCCAAACAAGGAAACCCTCATGTATATACCTTGTATCTCAAATTATAAATCCCTAAATACTAAACCCGAGATCTAATACAAGAAACAATAAAGGAAACGAATACAAACCCATCTCTACCGATAAGTACTGTAATCATGTCATGGCCACAATAAGTGTCATGTCTGAAAACGATTAAGTGTCCAAAACATAGACTATATAAATTAAACGTCCAACCTATGGACTGAAAGTAACGAGTGTCCAACGCATGGACTGAATATAACCAATGTCCAACGCATGGACTAAATCTAACCAATGTCCAACGCATGGACTGAATATAACCAATGTCCAACGCATGGACTAAATCTCACCAATGTCCAACGTATGGACTGAATATAACCAATGTCCAACGCATGGACTAAATCTCACCAATGTCCAACGTATGGACTAAATATAACCAATGTCCAATGCATGGACCGAATGAAATGAATGTCCAACACGAGGACTGAAATACAATAACATGTAAATTGAAAGCAAGGCTAGCAGTTAAATATAGGTGCCATGATGAAACCTAGGTAAAGGCTATCATGTCCGACCAAATACATGTGTCATATATACACTTTATTGATAACGTGCTCAGGTTATAGCAAAAGTCTAATACATGACACTAAAATGATTATAGTCCAACACGAGACTGTCTATGGATTATAGTCCAACAGAGGACTTTAATGGAATTATAGTCCAACACGAGGATGGCGTACCAAAAAGTAATTACATGTCTATATTCCCGTAGCAATACTCTGCTGTACTGTCTTAAACTCCGTGTTTCAAAGTACATCTGCACATGAACAGGTGAATTCATAATCACGCGTATGCATAAATACTATATACACCCAACATGTAATTTAAACAGAAGCAATGAAGCGAGACGACCGAGATTGAACAGAAAGAAAATACTATTGATGAGTCGACTCGTACTCAAATATGAGTCGACTCAGACAGTCATGGGTCCGACTCATGGCTTATGGGTCGATTCAATACTGACAGAAGTCGACCCAGCAGAGAAGCAATAATGCAACACAGACAAGACTTCGGGCGAGTCGACTCATGACAATTATGGAGTTCGGAACCTGCAAGCACAGGGGAGGCTGATGAGTCGACCTCGTGATGAGGTCGTTGAGTCGACTTATGGGCTAAATCTGCATATAATACAAGTTAAATCAGCCAACACGATTCTTCCCTCTAATATCACGTAATCTAACATATTTATAACCATCAATTCTAGACTATGATACAGAGATTAAATTCACATATAGCATAAGGAACATTTACTTATGTGTTAAATCTAACAATTTACCCTAAACATGAAAAAGGCATTTGATGCAAAAAGAAACTTGCATGTTTTTATTCTAGAAATATTTGTGGATAAAACCCGACCCGAAACCCAACAAACCCGAACTGAGAAAACTGGAAAATCCTCAATGAGTCGACTCATCACAGTCATGGGTCGACTCATGACTTCCTGGGTCGACTCGTAACATAGTGAGTCGACTCAGCAGAAACAAAAGGCAACAGGACTCGATTTCGTGAGTCGGCTCATGAAAATCATGGGTCGACTCATGGACTAAAAACTGCATATGATGGTTCTGCTGCATATAATGAAATTTGCACACTCAAACCCATTACTGATGCACATAAACATGATCAAAATCTACGGGGTCTTACATTCTTCCCCCCTTAAAGGAATTTCGTCCTCGAAATTCAGAAATCATATCTAACTCATAAAGATACAAGAAAGACATGACAAGGGTTAAATCTAACCCGCACACATACACATTTTATAATACCGAATTCTAGTTAGCACACAGCGATATTCATATTTAACGATCTAAAATGATGATATTGTTACCTAACCCCTAATCTAACGGAACTAGTACGTCGGGCGAAAAATCCAAACAAGGAACCCCCCATGTATATACCACGTGTTCCGAAAGATTAAGAATTAAGTAAAAGTACCCTCATTCTAGTGTTAAATATAAGTATCAAAACATAATATAATTATTCAAGTAAGAAGTCATATCGGTTTTACCTGCTCGAACAAGTGTGGGCAGTCACGTCGCTTTACCTGCTCGAACAAGTGTGGGTAGTCGCGTCGCATGTCCTCCTCGTGCTCCCAAGAAGCTTCCTCTACTCCACTTCGGTTCCATTGAACTTTTACCAATGGAATCACCTTGTTCCTGAGTCTCTTGTCTTCTCTAGCAAGTATGGCCACTAGAATCTCAATAGTCGACAAATCATCCCTAAGCTCGATCTCCGGTGCATCCAACACTCGTTGCTGCTCCTCATCGTGCAAGTGTTTCTTGAGCATAGAAATGTGGAATACATTGTGTATACTAGACATAGAAGCTGGAAGATCTAGTCTGTATGATACAGCTCCAATGCACTCCAAAATCCGGAAAGGTCCAATATATCTCGGTGCAAGCTTCCCTCGCCTCTCGAATCACTGTACGCCTTTCATAGGCGATACCTTCAGCATAACCTGATCCCCAATCTGAAATTCTAGGGGTCTTCGCCTCTTATCTGCATAGCTCTTCTGCCGACTCTGAGTGGCTAGAATCCGCTCTCTGAACAAAGCTACCTTCTCAGTAGTCTGTCTCACTAGCTCTGGCCCAAGCATCAAGCTGTCCTCCGGCTCTGCCCAACATATCGGTGAACTACAAGGTCTCCCATACAATGCTTCATATGGGGCCATACCGATCGTCGCTTGATAACTGTTGTTATAAGCGAACTCTGCTAGTGGAATATGATCCTCCCAACTGCCTTGGAAGTCAATGACACATGCCCGCAACATGTCCTCCAACACCTGATTCACCCTCTCTGTCTGACCATCTGTCTGTGGGTGGAATACACTGCTATAAGATAGCTTGCTGCCAAATGATTCCTGGAAACTCCTCCAAAAGTGTGAAGTGAAAACCGATCCCCGATCTGATACGATCGTATCTGGCACTCCGTGAAGTCGAACTATCTCCCGAATGAAGATCCTCGCATAAGTCTCGGCTGTATAAGTAGTCCTCACTGGGATAAAATGTGCTGACTTCGTCAACCGATCCACTATCACCCAAACCGAATCATTCCCCTTCTTTGACTTCGGCAATCCCACTATGAAGTCCATGGAAATATCCGCCCACTTCCACTCCGGAATAGGCAAGGGCTGAAGTGTCCCTGCCGGTCTCTGATGCTCTGCCTTCACCTGCTGACAGGTGAAACATCTAGCCACATAGTCTGCAACCTCTCTACGCATGCCGCTCCACCAGAAATGTCTCTTCAGGTCCTTGTACATCTTTGTGGTCCCTGGATGTACTGTGTACCGAGTACGGTGCGCCTCATCAAATAATTCCCTCTTCAGCTCTGCACTAGCTGGCATAACCAACCTACCCTTCATTCGTAGGCCTCCATCCGCTCTAATGGTCCAATCAGCCTTAGGCTCCTTGGAAATCTCCTCCTTTCGGATTTGAATCCAAGAGTCTCCCGACTGAGCTCTGACAACTCTGTCACTCCAAGATGGCTGCACTGATACAGCTCCCAAAAATGCACTGGTCCCTCCAACCTCGGGTCTAAAATCAAACTGACTAAGAGTGATAAGATCTCTGTACAATGAACATCTCAAAGCCGCCACCCGATGTCGACTCTTCCTACTTAAAGCATCTGCTACGACGTTCGCCTTCCCTGGATGATACTGAATCGCGAACTCGTAGTCCTTGATAAACTCAATCCACCTCCTCTGCCTCTGATTGAGTTCCTTCTGAGAAAAGAGGTACTTCAGACTCTGATGGTCTGTGAATAACTCAAACTGCACTCCATATAAGTAGTGCCTCCATGACTTCAATGCAAACACCACCGCTGCTAACTCCAAGTCATGAGTGGGATAGTTCTGCTCATGCACCCTCAACTGCCGAGAGATATAGGCTACTACCCTCTAAGTATGCATCAATACGCCTCCTAAGCCTGCCAACGATGCATCTGTATAGACAACGAATGTCCTGTCACTGGTCGGGATAGTCAGAACTGGCGCCGTAGTCAATTTAGTCTTCAAAATATCGAATGCCTGCTGGCACTCCATACTCCATATAAACTGTACACCCTTCTTCGTAAGGCATGTAATCGGCGTCGCAATCTTCGAGAAGTCCTGAATGAACTTCATGTAGTATCCAGCTAAACCCAAAAAGCTGCGAATCTCTGACACCGTCTTCGGGGGCTCCCAATCAAGAACTGCTGTGACCTTAGCCTGGTCCACCGCTATGCCCTCTCTACTGATGACGTGGCCAAGAAATCTGACTTCTGAAAGCCAAAATTCACACTTGCTGAACGACCAAGAACTCGAAGGATCCATATCGAGTAAGAAAGGCGGTCTTGGGAACATCCATCTCCCGAACCCGCAACTGATGATAGCCAGAACGAAGACCAATCTTCGAGAAATACTACGCTCCCTGCAACTGGTCAAACAAGTCATCAATCCTAGGTAGTGGGTACATATTCCGGATAGCGACCTTGTTCAACTCTCTATAATCTATGCATAATCTCATACTACCGTCCTTCTTCTTCACGAAGAGGACCGGCGCGCCCCACGGAATGACTCCGACGAATAAAACCCTGAGCTAATAACTCGTCCAACTGGGTCTGAAGCTCCCTCATCTCAGCTGGTACCATGCGATAGGGTGCGCGGGATGAAGAGGACCGGTGCACCCCACGGAGAATGACTCCGACGAATAAAACCCTGAGCTAACAACTCGTCCAACTGGGTCTGAAGCTCCCTCATCTCAGCTGGTGCCATGCGATAGGGTGCGCGGGATATCGGGGCTGTGCCAGGCTGCAACTCAATGCAGAACTCAACCTCTCTCACAGGAGGTAACCCAGGTATGTCCTGAAAGACATCCTGAAAATCTGAGACAACTCTAGTCTCCAATAACTCGGCTCCCTGATCCCGTCGCCGCACTTCCTCGATGCATGCCAGAAACGACTCCGCAAATCGGTTACCCTGAGAGGTGAACACTATCAGATCGACTATGAACTCCGACTCGTCTAAACTGACGGTACACCTCCTACACACGCTCTCCAGAAGCGATACCTCACCTAAAGGGGTGGAAACTGACAAAGGGGTGTCTAGAGGCTGAGCTACAAGCTGGAGTCTAGCCATAAATGCATGCGAGATGAAGGAATGCGAAGCTCCCGAATCGAAAAGAATACGGGCGGGAAGAGAGTTCACAAAGAACGTACCCTCCACTACAGCTCCGCTGGCTTATGGGCTAAATCTGCATATAATACAAGTTAAATCAGCCAACACGATTCTTCCCTCTAATATCACGTAATCTAACATATTTATAACCATCAATTCTAGACTATGATACAGAGATTAAATTCACATATAGCATAAGGAACATTTACTTATGTGTTAAATCTAACAATTTACCCTAAACATGAAAAAGGCATTTGATGCAAAAAGAAACTTGCATGTTTTTATTCTAGAAATATTTCCAGATCTGGGTTTTGTTTCCTTCAAAAGATTCAGTAGGGTGTGAGGTTTAAAATCGCGAACCCATGATTTTTAGCAATCTACCCTAACAAGAACATTGTTTATACTTGAAAATAAGTCTTAGGGCCTCAATAAAACTCATGGAAACCATTGTAAATAAACTATTAAAAACGTGGGAAGAGGGGTTGGCAAGAGAATGTTACTGCGGCGACTGAGAATGTGAAGAACAGATCCTTATCTGAAATCAGCTCACAAACGCTCGCTGAGAAACCTTCGAACAGCCCCAATCTCCAAGAACACCTAGGGTATTTAGAGAGGAGAGAGGGGGACTAGGGTTTCTGGGGAAAACTGATGGAAATGAGGTGATTTCGGTAAGGGGAGGTAATATATATAAGTGGATAAATACGCCGATCCGCGAAACGCGCAACAAACCGCGAACTGAGAAAACTGGAAAATCTCAAATGAGTCGACTCAATTACAGCAGTCATGGGTCGACTCATCGACTCTAGGTCGACTCGTAACATAATGAGTCGACTCAGCATAGAAACAAAAGGCAACATGACTTCGATTTCGTGAAGTGCGGCTCACTGTAAAATCATGTCGACTCATGACAAACGCGCAATATTGATGGGTTCTGCTGGCATATAATGAAATTTTGGCAGGCACACTCAAAATCCTATTACTGATGTAGCATAAACATGATCAAAATCTACGGGATCTTACATTCTTCCCCCTTAAAGGAATTTCGTCCTCGAATTCAGAAATATGATCTAAGCTCATAAAGAAAACAAAAAGACATTTGACAAGGGTTTAAATCTAACCCGCACACATACACATTTTATAATACCGAATTCTAGTTAGCAAACACACGATATTCATCTTTTAAAGCGATCTAAAAATGATGATGGATTGTTACCTAACCCTAATCAAACGAACTAGTAGCGTCGGGCGAAAAAATCCAAACAAGGAACGCCCCAATGTAATATACCACGTGTTCCGAAGATTAAGAATTAAGTAAAGTGACCCTGCATTCAAGTGTTAAATATAAGTATCAAAACATAATATAATTATTTCAAGTAAAGAGTCATATCGTTTTTAGCGACACTGGTGCCTCGAAACAAGTTGGGTAGATCGCGTTGCATGTCGCTCGCTCGCGCTCCCAAGAAGCTTCCCTCAGCTCCACATTCGGTTCCCATTGAACTTTTAGCCAATGGAATCACCATTGTTCCTCGAGTCTCGCTGTGTTCTCTAGCAAGTAATGGCCAACTAGAATCTCATAGTCGACAAATCATCCCTGAAGCTTCGATCTCCGGTGGCATGCCCAACCCTCGTTGCTGCTGCCTCATCGTGCAAGTGTTTCATTGAGGCATAGAAATGTGGAATACATTCGGTGTATACTAGACAATAGAAGCTGGAAGATCTAGTTGTATGTACAGCTCCAATGCACTCCAAAATCCGGAAAGGTCGCAATATACTCTCGGTGGCAGTAGCTTCCGCTCAGCCTCTGCCGAATGCATGTACGCGCTTTCATTAGGCGATACCGGTTCAAGCATAGACTGATCCCAATCTGAAAGTTCTAGGGTCTTCGCTGCTTATCGCATTAGCTCTTCTGCGACTATGAGTGCTAGAATCCGCTGCTCTGAACAAAGCTAAGCCTTCTCATAGTCTGTCTCACTAGCTCTGCCCATAAGCATCAAGCTGTCCTCCGCTCTGCCAACATAATCGGTGAACTACAAGGTCTCGCCATACAATTGCTTCATATGGGGCCATACCGATCGTCGCTTGATAACTGTTGTTATAGAGCGAACTCCTGCTAATGGAATTGATCCTCACCAACTGCCACTGTGACGCCCCTGGGTTCACACAAGGCTGCAGTCCGAAGTGAAACCAGAGATGTTAAACCTGCCATGCACCACACCGTGCAATAACATGTTTCACCATCACAATTACTATCTCTCTAGTGGAATCAAAAACAGGTGTAGTACAAAGCAAGTAAAATGTTATACAACAATTGCTTAATGGAGTGATAGGACTCAAATAAACACATCTCATCAATCAAAAATAAGCTGAAGCACACAGTCAAAGTCCGAAATGAATAATAAAGATCTGGAGAGCTCAACATGTCTCAAAGTACATAATGTTTAATACAAGAAATAAGGCAAACAGCCTTTATAACTCTAGAACATAAACCTCTCAAGTCTAAAACATCTCAAGTGGAGTACAAAAAATAAATACATCTAAAAAGAGGATAGTAGGCACTAGTAAGGGTCGTCCTCAACCTGCGACTCTCCGGGCTCCTGGCTCGTTACCTGAAAGGGGGAGGGACAACGAGCGTCAAAGCGCTAGCGAGCAACATCACAACCAACCCCAAGGGATAGGGCTCGTTGTATATGAAAATACAGTATTACATATAAATCATTTATACAAACATTAACGGTCTTAGTACTTAGGGAAATACAACACGAGGATAGGTACGTCAAGCGAAATAATCCAAACAAGGAAACCCTCATGTATATACCTTGTATCTCAAATTGTAGATCCCTAAGTACAAAACCCGAAGCTAGTTACAAGAAAAAAAAATAAGGAAAAGGAAAACATGCCCATCTCTACCAATAACATGTAATTGTAACAAGGCTTTAATAGGTGCCATGATCAACCTAGGTAGCTATCATGTCCCGGCCAAATACAATGTGTCGTATATCCAACTTTATTGAATAACGTGCTCAAGGTTTAGCAAAAGTCTATTACATGACTAAAATGGATTATAGTCCAACACGAGGACTTCTATGGATTATAGTCCAACACGAGGACTGCGTACCAAAAGTATACATGTCTATATTCCCGTACATACTCTGCTGTACTGACTTAAACTCGTGTTCAAAGTATCATCTCACATGAACAGGTGAATTCATAATCACCGTATGCATAAATACTTATATACACCCAACATGTAAATTGAACAGAAGCATGAACGAAACAGAAAGAAAATACTATGATGAGTCGACTCGTACTCAAATATGAGTCGACTCAACAGAACACATTTGATATCAGAAAAGGACTCTGTGAGTCGACTCATGACAGTCATGGGTCGACTCAACCTGATGAGTCGACTCGTGATGAGTCGTGAGTCGACCTACGGGCTGAAATCTGCATATAATACAAGTTAAATTCACCAACACGATTCTTCCCTCTAATTCACTAATCTACATCTTTATAACCATCAATTCTAGACTATGATACAGAGATAAATTCACATATAGCATAAGGAACATTTACTTATGTGTTAAATCTAACAATTTACCCCTAAACATGAAAAAGGGCATTTGATCAAAAAGAAAACTCATGTTTTTATTTCTTAGAAATATTTCCAGATCTGGGTTTTTCTTCAAAAATTCGTGGGTGGAGGTTTAAAATCCGAAACACATGATTTTTAGCATCTACCCTAACAAGAACATTGTTTTATACTTGAAAATAAGTCTTGGGCTCAATAAAACTCATGGAAAACCATTGTAAACTATTAAAAACGTGGGAGAGGGGTTTGGCGAGATGTTACTCGCCTGAGAAATGATGAAGAACAAATCCCTTCTCTGAAATCCTCACAAAGCCGCTGAGAAAGCCTTCGAAACACCCCAAAATCTCCAAGAACACCTAGGGTTTTAGAGAGGAGAGAGGGGGACTAGGGTTTCTGGGGAAAACTGATGGAAATGAGGTGATTTCGGGTAGGGGAGTATATATATAAGTGGATAAAACCCGACCCGAAACCCAACAAACCCGAACTGAGAAAACTGGAAAATCCTCAATGAGTCGACTCATCACAGTCATGGGTCGACTCATGACTTCTTGGGTCGACTCGTAACATAATGAGTCGACTCAGCAGAAACAAAAGGCAACAGGACTCGATTTCGTGAGTCGGCTCATGAAAATCATGGGTCGACTCATGGACTAAAAACCGCATATGATGGTTCTGCTGCATATAATGAAATTTGCACACTCAAACCTATTACTGATGTACATAAACATGATCAAAATCTATGGGATCTTACATCCTAGGACCATTGAGGTCCTTGTTAGGGGGTACTATTTTTGAGTTATTAATAAAAAGAAAGTTGATCAAGAGGGAGAAAATGATCCCCCGAATTCAATGAAAGTCCAGCCTCTTCGTAGAGTGAAGATTAAAAAGAAGAAGAAGAAGAAGAAGATCCCCTCCCTACCTTACCTTCCTTCCTCCCTTTTGGAGTCATTCTCCCAGAAATTCTAACCCTTGGCTTTCACTATGCACAGGAGGGCGGTGGTGGGGTGAGTAGACATGCTACTGAGTCATCCTCTACTTTACAGATGCCGGCTGACGACTGGAGGAGAAGTCATTCGAGCATAATAGAGGATATCTTAGTGATATCTGGGAAGTGACTTGTGAGTAGAGTAAGCTGTTTATGCCTGAGATTTGTCAGAGTTGAGACCTTGATGGGATCGATCAATACTATAGTGTTGATTGAGTATATATGAAGGGAGCTTAGTTGGATCTTATCCTCTTGGTAGAGACGGGTTGGTTTTTGAGTCGTCCCTATGATTTGCCGACCAGACAGTCGAATGAGCTTCTGGCCGAGAAGATAGCCGAGTAGACGGTTGAGTCGAATATTTGAGGAGTCGTCTCGATTATGAGGCGGGCGGACTCTTGAGGAGTCGTTTCGATTATGAGACGTCGACTGATCCCGCACTTCATGTCGGTAAAGATGACTCGTCACTCGGCGGGTCGATAAATTCGTTCTTGGATGGGCTTTGGGCCGCTAAGCTGGTTTAGACCATAGCTCTTTTAGGCCTATGAAGACATAATTTCTCGAATTCTTTTTTTAGATGGTGAATTACCATAACAGATGGTCCTTTTCACTCGGAGCTGACTTTAGCCGGGTTCGATTGAAATAGATGAGAGCTTCCGATCAGCATAAACTCATTTAAGATGTTTGAGGGTTTTTAGCCAGTTGATCGTGGCTGAAGACGTGGTATAGGATTTTCTGTCCAACCACCATTTTCTATGAATCAATATCTTGAACCGTTTTTTTAGACGAGACAAAACATTGTGGACAGAACAAGTGGCGCTTCCTTGACAATTTATTGGCGTGGAAGAATGTGTAGGAGCGGTGGTTGGTATTTTGAGTAATCCATTTCGGATTCTCTAAGTGGATCTTTCTTAGTCGCTTCAAGATTGCGCCTTTTGAGTTCTTCTGTACGCTTCTTTGGAGGATTATAAATATCCTAGGGGCTGAGAGGATTTTCTCATAGACTTTTCATCTTCAAAATCGTTGTACTTTTGTAAAGAAGGAACTTTTCCATAGCTTCTCCAGCTCCCTCTTCTAGCCATCGTGAAGAAAAACTTGTCGTACTTCAGCATCTGCGTTCAAGGATCCTTAGGAATCAGTTGAAATGGCCGCACGAGAGATTCGACATTCCTCGAGCCTTAACACTTGAGGAGCCCAGGCTGACGGAGTCCGTATACAATCATCGCGAGGGGCGAGTGCCATTGTACTTAGCACATCTGGAGCAGGATCTGCGGCTGCCTCTCCATCCCTTTGTCAGGAGAGTACATGCAGCTCTGGGGGTTTCCCCCAAGTAGTTTTATTCGAATACGGTAGGGGCTTTGGTGGCCTTCGTGATCGTTTACTACCGAGTTGGGGTACGACCCAGCATGAAAGTGCTGGGTTATTTGTTGAGTGTGGGATTAACTGAAGGGGACCCGCACTATTTTTATCATATTGATGATAATTTCAGGCTCTCCCTGGATCTTCCTAAATTGGAGGAGGAATAGAGGGAGCATTTTGTGTGGGCTTATGGAGCCGATGATATCTTTGCCTGCTCGACTTGGCCGGAGGCAAATCTAGAGGCCCTAAGGCCAGTTGCCCTTAGCGGTCTGGAGAAGGAGGCCTTGAAGAAGATCCGTTCTTATGCCAGACCTTTAGATGTGGAGGCTTAGTGGAGAACATGTCCATGATTTTGTCTTCCATTGGCTTCGCGGTCAGAGTGAGCTCTCCTGTTCCTCCACCAATGGAGGTTTGTAACATGAGGCTCGGGGTCGAGAGAGAAGGCTTGGCTGGGTAGTCTCAGAAGAGATCGAGGGGGGCCCTCGATGTGGAGGGGGATTCTGACAGAAGGCCCCTCGTGATCGAGGTTGCTCCCTCTCCTAGTGGGACGAGGGATAGGAGAAGGGACTTGGCCTACTCTGTGGATGCAGGGTTTGCTGGGGAATCTTCCTCGAGACCTAGACCATCTCGTCAACCCGATAAAGAACCTCTTGCTTGGGTCAATGAGGTGGATGGTGCAGATGAGTCTTCTCTTGGCCCTGGAGGTGACGCTGGCAAGGATAGTTTGAAGGAAATGTCAAGCAATGACATTCATCAAGCTTTTCAAGCCTGTCAGGCCCAAGGGGCTTCATTAGAGCTAGATCTATTTTGCCGGCTCGAACATATGCTAGGTGTAGAGAGATCAGCCAAGGAAGAGGCAGAGAAACGGGCTACTACCTTAGAGGTTGAACTGGCCGAGACAGAGCAGTTGCAGGGGCACTACCAGACCATCAGTTCCAGGCAGTCCA
>NC_033798.1:54364128-54391250 GCF_001876935.1 Asparagus officinalis | reverse complement strand
AAATTATAGAGGATATTGTAATGGAATTTTTTTGAATGAAAGACCAATTTTTGCTCATTTGGCTTGAGTTTTGTAGTTTGAGTAAATTAATTGCATAATGTCGATCCATATGTAGGAGACTACAATTAGTTTACTTTGAATGCTCTATGCTTTGGCTGAGCAATCTGATCGACAACTTGTTTATTTTATGTTGATGGACTGTCATGATAGTAGGAATCGTACCTTAGTGCGAGTGGTTGCGAGGCCAATTAGACACAATCCGTAGGTTGCGTCTAGGTCTTATGTTGACGTCAAGATCCTTAAATTTTCCCTAAGGCCGAGAGGCGACTGTGGGTGTCGGCCAAAGGGTTATGCCTTGGGTTTATTCCTGATAAGGTACTAAGGGCTTGATATTAGACTGAGAAATTGTTATGCCTTAGGCTTATCCTGATAAGGAGCTAAGGTCTTGATTACCTACTAAGAAGTTGTTGTGCCTTAGGCTTATCCTGATGAGGAGCCAAGGGCTTGATTATCGACTGAGAAGTCGTTATGCCTTGGGCTTATCCTGATGAGGATCTAAGGTCTTGACCCTGATGGTCGATGAGAGCCAGAGGAATCGACTACCAGTTATGCCTTGGGCTTACCCTGATAAGGATCCAAGGTCTTTGTTGCTGACTGAGGAGTCATTGTGCTTTGGGTTTATCCTGATGAGGAGCCAAGGGCTTGATTACCGACTGAGAAGTCGTTGTATCTTGGGCTTATCCTGATGATGAGCCAAGGTCTTGATCCTGATGGTCGATGAGAGCAAGAGGAATCTACCACCAGTTGTGCCTTGGGCTTACCCTGATAAGGATCCAAGGTCTTTGTTGCTGACTGAGGAGTCATTATACCTTGGGCTTATCTTGATGAGGAGCCAAGGTCTTGATATTCGACTGAGAAGTCGTTGTGCCTCGAACTTATCCTGATAAGGAGCCAAGGGCTTGATTACCGACTGAGAAGTCATTGTGCTGTGGGCTTATCCTGATGAGGAGCCAAGGGCTTGATATTCGACTGAGAAGTCATTGTGCCTTGGGCTTATCCTGATAAAGAGCCAAGAGCTTGATATTCGACTGAGAAGTTGAATGCCTAGAACCCCTAAGAGTCGGCTAGGTCTTTGATGTTTTTTTAAACTTTCATTAATTATTGGAATTTGTACATCATGGAGCGCAATTTATTAACATTTAACGTCCGAATGGCGTCAAATTCTTGTTCTATGCTCCTATGTGTTTTGAAGGTTGCCTTTTACAGGAGACAAGGCCAACGAATCGGAACTTCCATGGTTGTTCCTTGTCATTTTGATGAGGGTGAGTCGTTGCTTTATTGACCATCTTCGTTGCTGTGTGACTTAGGGCACTAAGCCGTCAGTCATTGAATATCCAGAGTTGGATGTTGCTCTCTCTTTTGAGGGCGAGCTGTTTGGCTTTAGATGTTACTGAGTTATCGACATATTTGCCATCTCATCGGCCAGGACCTTTCTGAACTTGAGTCTCTATCGAGATCCTTGTAGGCCGATGGTGGATGTGGTGATTTTTAACAGATCTTGCTTCACCATCGTTGGTTGCCCTGTATGGCCAACGTCCTGTTGATTGAGCCTTCGGAGACCAGTGTTTGAACAGGAGGAGGCTAGGCAACTTTTGTGATGAGGCTTCTTATTGGTGAAATGCCAGACACTGATGCTTTGTCTCCTAGAATTTGATGGGATCATAGTTTCCCCTTGGGATTTCTAGGAATAGCAACGACTGGACCATCCTATGAATGGAGGAACCTTCTTGTAGGGAGAGTGCGAGTCACATGCTTCGACTACAGTGCTTGCTTCAGCTTTGGTGGTTCGAACTTCTGCTGGGGGGCTAAGGTCAGATTGCCTGAGGAAGTAATTATCAGGTGGCCCTCTGAGTTTTTCCCGCTATCTCATCCGTAGCAAGTAGGAACTCTCTTCTGAAGGCGGTGATGGTCTGAGGAGCCTGCCACAGACTTGATCATTGCTCCTGAGCTCAAATGAGCTATCAACGACGGTTGAGGAGTCATATTTGCGAATGGTCTGAGGAGACAACCGAGTAGACGGTTGAGCCGAATATTTGCGAATTCATCTCGATTATGAGGCGGGCGGACTCTTGAGGAGTCGTTTCGATTATGAGACGTCGACTGATCCCGCACTTCGTGTCGGTAAAGATGACTCGTCACTCGGCGGGTCGATAAATTCGTTCTTAGCTGGGCTTTAGGTTGCTAAGCTGGTTTGGGCCATAGCTCTTTTGGGCCTATGAAGACATAGTTTCTCGAATTCTTTGTTTTTAGATGGTGAATTACCATAACACTAGGTTGTCCAATTACATTGATTCAAAATCCATTTTCTTCAAAGTCGCCATCCTGTTTCGGGTCTTTTAATATTGTAATTAACTTAGATTATAATAAAAAGAATACAATGAAACTAAGAAAAATTTATATTTCCTAGAGGTTCTTTTCTATGTGCAGATGGAGCGTCGATCTTGTATTCTGTTGACGTACCGACTAAGATGATGAGTCTTTTGCTATTGATGAGAACTTAGTTGCTGGGAAGATAACTTAATCTTCTCCCAGAACCTTTGCTCAATAGAATCACAAGTACGAGATTAATAATCTCTTTATGCGTGTGTATTGATCTCCATATACTTCGCTGACTAGTGGATCTGCTATCAGCTGAGAAGGAGAAACTCAAATAGATCATTGAGAATCAGTCGATCGCATGGGGCGAGTTGAACCACGATACATATGCGTGGAGCTTCCAGTGTGATGTTTTGCGTAAGATTGTTCGATGACTGAGATGACTATTGAAGAAGGATCCTTGGAGATCCACAAGTGAGGACTTAGATAGTAAATAGGTTTCACAGATGTGAATCTAGATCGTACTTAGACGTTATATGACTGACTCAGGCCCAACGTCGAATTTTGGCTATAGGAAGTGCTTCTTCCTCTTGACATGTTTCAACCCCGTGCAAGAGGGGAACTTCTTGTCTAATAGCTTCTTCTCATCCTCTCGCATAAGGCCTAAGGAGGAGTAAACAAGAGCTAATTTTCTGTAGTGAATTTTTTTTTGTTTTCCTAGTCTTGTGAGGTAAGAGGATCAAGGGCTATAGCTTGGTGCAGCTCGTGTATGATGTCTAGTTTTCACATTACCCATAGTTAGGATTATAGGGAGTAGCAAATAGAAACAAATACCCATCATCCTTATAATTGGATAGTATGAACGTCGTCTTTATGTAATAGAGTCTTCAATCAATAAAAATAAACTTTTTTCTTTTGAAATTGTCAATCTTCTTGTGTTTGATGTGTATGAACTTTACTTCTATAGCGAACTTGAACTATGCATGGAGTTTTGTGTTGGAAATGAAGTTCAAGCTTCCTTATATTGGCGAGGTTCAAATTGGCTTTCATCGAATAAGGTCTCAAACAAATTGAGTTAAAATTTTCTGAATTTGGAAACTAAATGAAATCCGCCATATAGAGTCTCAAACAAATTGAGTTAAAATTTTATCAACTTAGAGACTCAATAAAATTTGCTAAGTCATTTTAGTGAAGTTTGCCTTAGCGTTCCATAGAATGGGGCAAGGTTCACTAACTAGAGCAATATTCGTTGGGTGGATCTCAGTAAGTTGGTTAGACAAGGCTCGACAAGTCAGTTGAACGAAGCTCAACAGTCGGTTAGGCGAGGCTCAACAAGTCAGTTGGACAAGGCTCAACAAGCCGATTAGAGAAGCTCAGCCTAAGAATTCAAAATTTAAATCCCTGATTTTTGTGCCTAAAATTGTAGTGAAATTCATTCAGAGCCAGATTCTTAGTGAAGTTAAAGGTGAGAATCTTTGGTGAAATTCAAGGCAAGATCTTTGGCGAAGTTCGGGGTGAGAAATCTTTGGTGAAGGTTGGGGTCAGTCTATAAATAGAACTGTTTACCTCCTTTCTTCTTCACTCTGAATTTGAAAACCCCTCTATCTTTCTCAAAACCATAGCTTTCTCAGAACTCCAAAGACTTGTTCATCAAAGACTTCTCGTCATGCAATCTCTAGAGGAAGAGGCGCCACTAAGGGAGCTCGTTGGCCTAGGGCAAAGACATGCTAGCACAGTTGGAAATGGCCATGGATAAGCTTTGAACCCATCTATGGCGATCTTCAAATCGGTCAAATCTCAGCCCATTGAGCTTCCAACAATGTTTTAGGACACTTGAAAACTCCATTTGCTACTAAAGGTGCAATTTTTATGACCATTCATGGTCTTACTGATGAGTTTCTGTTGATAGAGATGAAGCTCTATTAGAGGCTGTTAATGGAATTTGTTATGACGAGCTTCGCTTCTCAGGCGGGACTCGTTATTATTAGCCTTTTGGGCTTCTATAGTGAACTACTCTTGTGTAAAGATTGCTATTCTGATTTGAGCATCCTTCGCTTAGGCGAAGTTTGCTAGTTTAAACTATATGACCTTTGCTTGAGAGAGGCTCACCTATTCGGATTAGGTGAGATTCGCAAGTTTGATCCTGCTGATCTCCACTTGAGCGAGACTCGCCTATTGGGCAAAGTTCACTAGTTTGAGGTGTTGATGTTCGCTGCTTTCATTGTGAATTTTGCTCATCTTGTCAACACTTAGTTGATAGAGATGACTACCACTTATGAGCAAGGTTTTCCTAAAGTGAACTTCGCTTCTGAGTATAAAGATCTAATTGATTTCTTTTGGTCTTTTTCCTCTGACTTATTCTTTGTTTGTCTACTGCGTAGTTTCTCATTCGAAGGCTACTATTGACCATCATAATCACTATGGTCATGGTGGAACTTGTGACCTTGAAGTGACACATGCTTTTGACGGGAATTTCCCTCTATTTCTTGAAGATAGTAGCCAAAAAATAATTGAAGTTATACGATCGGGAGATTATCGAACTTTACAGGAGATAATTACTAATGCTAAATTCTCCATCCCCGATGAAGGTATGTCACGGAAGCCTCATTTCCTATTTAGGGATAACAATCCTAATGGCACCTCCATTTTCAATTGTGAGAGGAAGCATTGGTATTACACCCAAGGAGATTATCTTTATTACTTACGGATGATAAAATACCAGGTATCTTTTACATATTTGTAGCATCTCGTCATGCTGCCTTATACGCTATATTCTCATGAATAAAGGAGACAACGTTAAGGTGGGCTCTTTGAAATATGACAGCGGCTTTCGTCAAGAGGGACTTTATGGAGACAGTGTCACAGGTTTGTGTCTGGGTTTTGTTAATGAGGATGCTCCTATTAATGAAATTGTCATTGTCCCAAACACTTTTGGGAATGAACTTGCCAAGACTGACGAACAGTATCCTAATAAGGATAGTAGATTCTCTGGTTAGAACAGATCAATGGATACCCATTGATGGAACCATTTAGTGAATTTCATTCTTGTCACCTTTGAGGAGAGGTTAAGAAGAACATAGCTCTATTCTACTGTAAGAGCCTCAAAATATGATGCTGAGATTTGTGCATCTGTGTTGTATGGCATCTTCGAGCTGTACAATGTTGATAGCAATACATTCTTCACTTCAGCAGGTAAGATCAGGATTGCTTTGCATGAGATGTTTGAAGTGTAGCATTTGCCCATTGGAGATTGATACGGGTGTATCTTCTCTTCCGAACTTAGAGATCCTCATGGGAGCTTGAGAATTGATGATTCTCATGATAGCATGAGAATAGGGGTGTAAAACAGTACAGTGGAACGCAGGTGGAAGCATGGAATGAGACGACGAGCAGCAGAATCGAAGTATCCAGTTTTCAGCCTGTGAGTCGACTCATAACAGTCATGAGTCGACTCATCAGGTTGAGTCGACTCATGACTGCCATGAGTCGACTCATCAGGTTGAGTCGACTCATCGCTGGTTTTGTGTTTTGTCCAGTTTCGGACGAGTCGACTCATCTCAGTCATGAGTCGACTCATCGATGGTATCCTGGTTTGTTTGTGTTTCTGTTCACACGAATTCCTGTTGGTTTTGGTCTTGGTTATTTACCACATTGCCATCCACGTTTGTACACCTATATAAAGGGGTGTTTAGGGTTTCTAAACATCAGTTTTATGATCTTAGATCAGAGAGATTCTAATCTTTGTATTAGGGTTTAGAGAGGATTGAGAGGTTGTTCTCGATTCTAGTAAGATTGTGAGGGAGAGATTGTAATATTTTGTTCTTCATAATCTAGAGAAGGTATTTTTTTCGCCACATACTGAATTGCGCTTGTGTTTCTGTCATCCTCTTCTCAACCCACCTTTGATAATTCCGCGATTAAAGGTGCTCGCACGGTAACTTGTATCAAGTTGGTATCAGAGCATCAGATCCAGTGGAGGGGCATCCTGTGTATAGTCCTTACTCAATCGCAATACAAGAAGCTTGGCGAGATCCTTATTTCATTAGAAGGAGTCCAGGTTTTAAGGAGAAAGAAGATGGCTGAAGGAGACAATTCAGCAAGGATTGATGCATTGGAGAAGCAGATCAAGACGATAGGTTCGACATAACTCGTCAGTCTTATCCATGAAGGTGGCAAACAAGGTGAATCTTCTTTGAAGAAAATTGTTGAGTCCAATGTGGAGAGAGTAGATTCAGATTCTGACGAGGAGGAGGAGACCGTTAAGGCTGCATTACATCAAGGGGGTAAGAAATCTTATCAGAACCTGAAGATTGACTTCAAGGTGGAGATTCCTATTTATGATGGGAGTGTTGACGTCGAGAGGCTTGATGACTGGATCGAGCGGATGAAGACGTATTTTACTCTTTATGGCTATTCGTCGAAAGAGAAGATAGTGTTCGTGACTTTGAAGCTTTCAGGACACGTGTTGACGTGGTGGAAATCCTACTGCAAGCAAGAGAAGAAGGCGGTGTCATAAAACAAGTTCAAGGAGTTACTGAGGAAGCAGTTCTACCCAGTGGGATTCCTTGAAGAGCGTTGGTACAAGTGGTACGGATTGCGCCAAAGGGTCAATCAAACCATTCAAGAATACACCACGGAGTTCCAGCAGCAGGCGATGGTCCTCAACATTGCGACAGAGGAATATTCCGTGTTTATGAAGTATATGGTGGGATTGAGCGATTACATCCGGAAGGAGATGAAGTTATTCACGGTCGAGACTATTACAGCGGCGAGCGTGAAGGCCATTGCCATTGAGGGCAGGTAAAAGAAGGGCAACGAGGCAAAAGGAGATGCGATACAAACGGGTGGTGAGTCTAGTAGTTCCAAGCACAAGGAGGAGAAGAAGGGTGATCCAAGAAATACAGGGCTGATTTGTGGTCATTGCGAGAAGACAGGGCACGAAGCTGATCGATGTTGGGAGAAGTATCCTCATCTGAAGCCAAGAGGGTTGAAGAGGATGGAGGAGAAAAAGGAATACATGATAGCTCAAGGTCCGAAAGAAGTCCCGGGGATGACAGAGCCCAACAGCAGTCTCAACCTTATGGCGGGGAAACAGGCCACGAAAGAGGACGAAGACCCGAGGGAGCAGCTCTTTGTTCTTAAGTTGCAAGTGAAGACCAGTTTGGTTGATGTCATTATTGATTCGGGTAGCGAGAAGAATTTGATATCTGAGGCATTGGTTAAGAAGCTGGGTCTGAAGACGGTTAAGTATCCGAAGCCCTATCCATTGGGGTGGATTCAGAAGGAGGAGAAACTGAGTGTAGTTGATCAATACACTATCAGGTTTGCGCTCTATAAGTCGTATATTGATGAGTCCACGTGCGACATCATTCCATTGGATGTTTGTCAGATTATACTGGGCAATCCGTACTTATAGGATAGATATGCGATCTACGAGAGGCGGGCTCAGAAGTACACCTTCACTAAGGATGGTGAAAAGTTCATATTTCGTTCGGCATCTCTTCTGAGGGAGACAAACTTAGGGACGGTGATGCGAGCGAAGAGACTAGTGAATGCAAGCAAGAAGTTTGTCTCGCTGTGTATTAGACATCTAGAAAAGCCATCGACAAAGGATTACAACTTAGAGCGAACGGTGACTACAACGAGACGCGGGACGAATGAGTTATTTCCGATCGGACGTCGAGACCGGATTCCTAGCAAGGCCAGGTGGTGCAGAAAAGATGGAGGAGCTCGAGAGTTTCCTCAGTAAAAGTTTTAACTTGAATGGGACTTTAAGTTCCTAAAGAGGGGACCCATGATACGGGTGTATCTTCTCTTCGAAACTTAGCGATCCTCATGGGAGCTTGAGGATAGATGATTCTCATGATAGCATGAGAATAGAGGTGTAAAACAGTACAGTAGAACGCAGGTGGAAGCGTGGAACGAGACGACGAGCAGCAGAATCGAAGTATCCAGTTTTTAGCCCGTGAGTCGACTCATAACAGTCATGAGTCAACTCACCAGGTTGAGTCGACTCATGACTGTCATGAGTCGACTCATCGTTGGTTTTTGTGTTTTGTCTAGTTTCGAACGAGTCGACTCATCTCAGTCATGAGTCGACTCATCGATGGTTTCTTGGTTTGTTTAGGTTTCTGTTCACACGAATTCCTGTTGGTTTTGGGCTTGGTTATTTACCAAATTGCCATCCATGTTTGTACACCTATATAAAGGGTTGTTTAGGGTTTCTAAACATCAGTTTTATGATCATAGATCAGAGAGAGATTCTAATCTTTGTATTAGGGTTTAGAGAGGATTGAGAGGTTGTTCTTGATTCTAGTGAGATTGTGAGGGAGAGATTATAATTTTTTGTTCTTCATAATCTAGAAAAGGTATTTTCCTTCGCCATATACTGAATTGTGCTTGTGTTTCTGTCATCCTCTTCTCAACCTACCTTTGATAATTCCATGATCAAAGGTGCTCGCACGACAACTCATATCAGAGATCATTCGTATGAAGAGTTTTTCCCGACGAATGCAGACTTGAATACTTATTCACACTACACCACAGATTGAAGGAATTGGTCGCCGAATACCTAAAGTAGGGAGATGGTTGCCTGAGAGATTAGGTCCCAAATCCTAGATTGGATCTTCCATATATGTATATGGTGATATAGTTCACTCTGCATTGCCCTTCATTGATGTCAGCTGCTATACCAAGTGGGGGTGGGTGTTTCATTACTGGAGAGGAATGAACGCTCAAAGTGGATGATCAAATATCTTCCAGGGGTTCGTCAGTTTCTTCAAAACAAGGATCGTTACCACCTTTACTATTGTTTTCTTGCAATTGATGATATAAGCCCTGGGAATGAGTTTGAACATCGCATAGGTAGTGAAGGTTTCACTTGCTTACCTAGCGGGTATTTCTATTGGTTACATCAGACCAGGTTATCTCGTTGCTAGGCTAAATGGAATGAAATGTTATATTGATCCTTACTTGCCTTGCCGATTTGCTCATGAGTTTGGTTACGACCGACTAATCCTAGGTTATTATGCATGGGAAGCTTAATAGATAGAGCTCGCGTTTGGTACCATTTTGCAGCTAGGGCTAGAGGGACCATATTTTGGCTTCCCCACTACATGCCTAGCTGTTATATGACATTAGGGTTCTATAAATGGTATAGTAGGCTGATTGATCATAATCCACACTTTCACGTGCAACACTGGTCTATAATGGATTATTCAAAAATCTAGGGAGTATGTAAAGAAGGGTTCAAAGAGTAGGGCTCCTGGACTTCAAGATTTTTTGGCGAAAGGTGTACCAGATGATAAAAATTAGGTGGCACCAAGTGGGCATCCTACTCCTCAAAAGCCGATTGGTGTTAGTATCCGAGAACCATCTAAGTCTGTGATCCGTCAAGCAGCACATAACAGAGGTAGATGAAATAGGGGAAAGAGGCTATTATAAGCTCATCCTCATCAACAACCTTCAAAGAAGCAATGTTTGGTGCCTTCAAAGCTCGAGCCTATAGCTGGAGGCTCTTTAGGGATTAGAGAAGAGTCTCTTGTGAGCCCGATACATGAACCTAGAGATGAACCCTTAGGTGAGTTTTGCTTGTATCTTTGTATCAAGTTATTGGAAGTGCATTTGGCTAACGTGCACTTCTTGTATGTAGGTAAAGAGCCTATTCTTCTCAATCAAGAGAACCCCGATAACAAGGAGAAGGTGGACTATGAGCCAGAGACTGATGCCTATCTTAGTAAGCCTGTCAACGCAGGCTTCAATAGTGATGTTTATATGCCAGGTATATTTTTTCTGACCAATCTTGCAGGATTTGTTTGATTCAGTAATTGATACATCATCTATCTCTTTAATAGATGATGAACCCGATTTAGAGATCATGAGTGGAGCAGTTCCTACCTCACTTGCCACTAGTGATAAATTTCAGCCCATGGCTAATTTTGATGGCACCTCTGGTGTCTTGGAATCTAATTGCCACTAGTGATAAATTTTAGCCCATGGCTGATTTTGACGGCACCTCTGTTGTCTTGGAATCTAATCCAGCTATCGATATGGCAGCAGATCTTGCACCAGCACCTATTTCAATAGCGTGGCATAGACTGGTTGTTTGTGAGTCTTCCGATGAGGATGATAACACATCAGACTCTTCGATCCCAGAGGAGTTGGAAGAGTGGCATCACTGAGTCCTGAGCTTCATTTTGATGAAGGCCCGATTATAGCTATAGACGTCTCTGATGAGCCAGAGGTTACATCTATAGGTATTGAAGTCGTGCCCACAGATGTGCTGATGACTACGACACTAGTTGTGAGGACTGCTATCTGATCTATAGGGGTGACATTTGTGGCTCCTTCCTAAGTAGATGTTTCTGGTATGTTGGTTACACTTGCGCCATACCTTCTATTAGGCAGTGGATGAATACAAGTCTTGCCAACTACTTTTTTGACAATCACGTATGTATTGGTAGTTTCTATAGGTATGGGTCCTTCAAGTCATGTGAAGATCCCCATCATATCCTATGATTTGATTAAGTTGGAGATTCAAATCCTGATCGAGAGGCTGGTGAGGCTGCTCAACCGAAGCATTGAATCTGCATTGGCTATGTGACAAGGGTTATCTGCTTACACTCTTGACTTTGTTAAGGAACCAGCTTAGCCTTTTGATGCCAGTCACAGGTCCTGCACATACTGAATCATTGAGGAAGTTGAATTCCAATTTCAAGAGTTGCAATGGCTTCGGATGGCTGAAATTGATGGCATTACTGAGATCAAATTCTGTCATCTTTCGGTGAAGCATTGTGAGGTCGAAGAGCCCACTCACAAAGAAATAGAGCAGATCAAGATGAAGTTTCCAAGGGTTGAGTGATAGCCTTGCATTAGTTAATGTCCATCAAGTAGAGCTTCAGAGTGCTATTTAGGAGAGGGGGCGGAGAGGCTGCCATTAATTAATCTAAAGTAGTCATTGCCACAACTCAGGCATAATTGGAGTCTGCTAAACATCAGAAGAATGAGCTTGAACTCAAGTCAGCCGAGTTGACTAAGGAGTGAAATCTCAGGGCGAGGAGCATGAGGTTGAGATGAAAAGGCTGGTTGTTGTTAGGACCCAAGCTACCCCAATTGATCCCAAGGCTTTGAGGGAGAGGGCCTAAAAAGATGCTTAAGATGTTAGAGATTCTAGGATAGCTAAGTGTATTGCACAAATACACACTTTTTACCCGTATTCCTTTCAAGAATCTTTATAAAGGGTTGGCTCTTTCAATGAATAAAAGATCTTTTGTGTCCTTTTGATGTGTATACGATAGAGGTGTAATGTTAATATATCATGTTACATCTTTGCTGGGGAGAGAAATGATGGAATCAAACTGGTAGAGGTGTAATGTTTACATATCAAGTTTGATCAAATTAGCACTGTTCAGAGGTGTAATGTTAACATGCTAGCAGTAGATGGAATCAAACTGATAAAGATGTAATGTTAACATATCGGGTTTGTAAAGTTAGTACTGCTCAGAGATGTAATGTTAACATGACGGTATTAGGGAATTTGACAGAGGTGTAATGTTAATGTGTCAAATAAAATGACCGAAAGAGGTGTGATGTTAGCCAATTAGTTTTGAAGGAGATCAGAGGACGACCATCATTTAGAAGTATAGTGTTAACTTAATGGTAGGAAATCGATGGAAGTGTAATATTAATTAATTATTTTTTTTTGGAAAAAGAAGATTGATAGTGGTGTGATGTTAACTGATCAAATACGAGATTTTAAGCTGACAAATGTGTAATATTAATCGGTCAATGGAATGGTCTGATAAAGGTGTACTGTTAACTAATCGGATCATTAGAATAAAAATAGTTCAGAGGTGTAATGTTAATATAATGGTGATAAAATATTTAGAGTCAAGCAGAGGTGTAAAGTTAACTTGATGACTTTTTGGGTATTTTGATTGGATTTTCAGATCAAGATGATCAATATTTGTGGTCAGAGGTGAAAATTTGAATATAACCAAAATATCTGTGGGGAGATAATATGATCTAGGATCAAGGGTAATATTTCTTGAGAAACTTCTTGTTGACTGGAGCCATGAGCCTATTACCATTTTGTTCAATTAGGCGCTATGCTCCATTTGAGTAGACTGTCTCTACTTAAATGAGCCTTTCTATTTGGGTTAGAATTTCCCTTTAGTCTTGTGCGTAATGACCGCGGGTCGATGAACGGCCAAGACTAGGTCACTTTCTTTGAAGGATCGCTCTCTAACTCTCCTGTTAAAGGCTCTCGAAATCTGTGACTAGTAGATCATGATTTGCTGCTGATCTCGGAGTCTCAATGCATCTAGTGCCTATAATTCTTGGAGTCACTTTTGATGATGTTCTTCAGTCGTCATCTTCTCAGAAAGGGTGATTCTCAATGATAACATCTGAATTTCTAGAGGGATCACAACTTCACATCCATAGACCAAGGAATAAGGTGTCGGGCCAGTGGGAGTACATATTATTGTTTGATAAACCCATAAATATTGTCCCAGCTAGGTTGTATGGCGTAGAAGCCACATCTTGAATTCTGAACTTGTTTCAAAATTTGAAGAATATCAATTGATGAACTATGGACCATTATCATTGACTGTCCTTCTAGGGATACTGAAATAATCGTGTGATGCCTCAAGAATTTGATCCCTTGAGAGGTCTTGACTTCTCTGAGTGGAACAATATTGGCTTATTTGGAGAAGTAATCTATAATGGCCAAAACAAAGTAATGACCTTTAACGAACAATTGACTGATTGGCTTGATGATGTCCATACCCTATATTCCAAATAGCCATGAAGTGATAGTCGGGTGCAATTCTTCTGGATGTTGGTGTATAAAATCAGTGTAGACTTGACACGCATGACACCGTTTAGAATATGTTGCCTCATCTTCTATCATTGTCGGCTAATAATAATCCAGATGATGAATTTAGTTTTGAAGTTCAGGATCTGGTTGATGAGCTCCACACATACCATCATAGGATTTCTATAGTGCTTCTTGAGCTTCACTTGGTGATAAGAATCAGAGTGAAATGTCATCGAAGGATTGATGATACAATGTCTGCATAGAAGAACCATAGAAGAAGCGTGGAGCTCCTCTTTGAATAGAAGTTCCTAGGTTTGGACTATTGGGTAATGTTCCATGCAAAGCATAATCAATGATCAGGAAACACCAATCATTAGCTTCCAAGTGTGTTGGCATGATATGCGCTTCGTTAGCTTATAGAATTTGCTTTAGGGAGCATAGTTGATGGCTAGCTAGTGTAACGCACCTAGTAGATTTGGAAGTCAAGACAAGAGTGGCTACAAGGGATGACAAAGCATCCGCATGATTATTTTTGAGGCGGGCTATATAATTGATATAGAAGCCTTCAAATGAATAAGCAAGCTTCATTACCGCCATGTGATAGGGTACAAGGTTATTGTAGAGGACCTCATATTCTCCTTTAATTTGATTAACGATTAATTTAGAGTCACCGTAGACTTCAAGGTATTTGATGCCCGTATCCTGAGCAAGATGCAAGCTAATTATGAGGGCATTATACTCAGCCATTTTATTAGAGCATGGCTTGATTGATCAGTAGGCTCGTGGAAAGACTTGTCTATAGGGATCGATCAACATTACCCCCACTCCTGCAACAATTGGTCATTTGTGGTTGTGTAGTAAAGTCACCATATCTAGTGGTCTGAGGTAGTATTTCACTCAAAGACTTCATCTGGGATGTCTTCACAGAGATTAAAAGATTTGAGGATGGGGTGGTCTACTAAGATGTTAGCTATTGCTTGACCTTTAACTGCTTTCTATGATATGAATGTCATATCATACTATGAAAGTAGTATTACCCATTTTGCTAGCCTAGACTTTAGTGATTCGGGTTGCATCATAAGTTTTTGTTGAAGATTCACTCTAGAAATGATGTGAATGGATCGGCCAATGAGGTAGTATCGCATCTTCTGAATTGCACAAACCAATGCTAAACAATCCTTCTCAACCGGATTGTAGCGATATTCGACATTAATCATAGTCTAACTGAGGTAGTTAATAGTTTGCTCATGGCCATTCATTCTTCAGAGTGAGAAGTGCTCCCAGAGAGTGACCCATTGCCCTAACATAGATTTAGAATGGTTTTCCTAATATTAGGGGGCTAGAACATGTGGCTTCGTGAGATAACCCTTGATCTCATTGAAAACTTCTTGACAAGCGTCACACAATTCCTTAGTGTTTCGGTCTAGCGATCGAAGGACCTTCGTGTCATAGCTGCTCCACTCTGCTGTGGTCTCTTGAATTGAAGTTCGTTGTCCAAATGAATGAGACACCTTTCTTCATCAGCCTTTGAAATAGTTGACATTTTCTGGACAAGTTAGCGATGATTCTACGGATGTAGGCTAATCGCTCTTGTAAACCTCTAAGTTCTTTGAAATTTCTCAAAGGTGGCATTTCTTGGATGGCTTTTACTTTTTCAGGATCAACATATATTTCTTTGGATGTTACAATAAACCTCAGGAATTTACTTGATGATACCCCGAGAAAAGACTTAGTTGGATTCATCTTAAGTTGATGTTTTCTCATGATTTTGAACACTGTTTTTAATTCATTGACGTGATCTTATTTGTGATGACTTTTGCTCGCATTGACATAACATTCCACCATCTTCTACAAATGCTTATGAAGGATTGTATTTATAGTATGTTGGTAAGTTGCTCTAATATTTTTCAGACCAAGGGACATTACTGTATAATAGAATACTCCTAAGGGCATCCTGAAAGCTATATGCTTCAGGTCATCTAGATTCATTTTGATCTGGTTGTATCTAGAGAACCCATCCATGAATGACATCCTCTCAAACCCATACATACTTTTAACCATGACATTTGTGATAGGGAGAGGAAATTCGTTCTTTGGATAAGTAAGATTAAGATCCCTGAAATCAATACAGATCTAGATCTTGCCATTCTTTTTTTTATCACCACCATGATGTTAGCCAAACCAATCAGGATGTTGTTCCTCATGGAAGAATCCACATTTGATGACTTTGCAAATTTCTTTCTCGATCTGCTCCATCAATTCAGGACGAAAGCATCATTATTGTTGCTTGACCGATTTGACATTGGGGTCAATATCAAGGCGATATACAACCACATTGGAGTCTAAACCAAGCATGTCTTCGTAGTTCCAGGCAAAAACATCAATGTATTCTCGACGGAGAGCTATGAGCTCTTCTTTTTCAGCGGTTGATAAACTTCCACTGATGAAGATGGGCTTACGATTTACTTCGTCACCTATGTTGATTTGAACTACCTTATCTTTGGTGGGTGGTTCACTGACTTCAAAGTGTGACTCCCACTTCTTTTCAAGATATCTTACCCATGAATCATCCTTAGAATCTTCAACTACTTCATATTCATCGAGATCCACAATTAAGTCATACAATACTATGTTAACTATGAATTCATCAAGCATGACTCCGGCGCTAATGCTAGAATCCCAATTGGATGTATATGAATAACTACTTAGAAAGTCATCAAATTTTAGCCCTATTTGCGACTCAGGTTCAGGAGAAATGTAGCCGAGTCCTCGTTTGGTCCGATTATAATAATAAAAAGTCTACCCTTCAGGCATAAAAGAGATTGGAGGAAATCTTAGTCCTTAGTTGAAATTCAGCCCTTATTTTGCAATGAGGTTGTATTCCATTTTTACCATTATATGCTGAGATTGTTGGCTGTATCGGGAGAATTTTGGTACTCATTTGGCTTCTTCATCCAAACTTCATAAGTGAGATCGCAACTGAACTTTTTCGAAGACAATTGGATTTAGGGCATCTTTCTTAGGTTGAACCATGAAAGTAGAATTTTCTGAGTGATCTAGCTGCTTATGAGCCGAGTATAACTTGCTTATTGGCATGTACAATGCAGGTTCTAAAGCTAGTCTAGACATCAGCATTTTGACCCTTGAGTTTAAAGACTCAGAGTCTAAAGAGTAGTCATAAACAAACTCTTCTTCATTAAAGATTTAGTCGCCTTGATTTTTGATTGACTGGTCAACACATAGGTCCTTGAGAGTAATTACAAGTAGATCTATCTCCCAGACTTGGTCATAATTGGAATCTAGCACAATGCCTTCTTCGTTACCATTGTCCTCATCATTGGGAAGGACAATTTCAATTATATGATTTTCATTGTACAAGAGAGAATCGGTAAAGTAATTCTCTACTCCTTTAAAAGGATGCTTTTCATCTTCAACTCTTTGTTGGACCCCCTGTCCATCAATGTAATTGAAGCACTGATGGAGTGTCGAGGAGACGAGCATGTTGGAATGGATCCATGGTCATTCAAGGAGAAGGTTGTGTTAGGTCTCATGTCTATGAGACTATTGTCTAATCTAGGTTTTATAATTAACAAACAATTCCTAACATCATGTGTCAAGTGTTTGCATTTATTTTTTTAGGTAATCTACACCAATATTATCTGTTGGAGGTTGGTTGGATAGCGCCTTCACTATGATATTCAAAGGAGGTTAGAAGGAAATTGAAATGAACCTATTGCAATTCAAATCAAAATTCATCATCGCTTCATCTGCAACCAAGACAAGATTAATTGAAGATCAAATTGCTTGGGTATAGTGTTTTGGGTTTATACTTTGTGTGTTTATACTTAGAGCTCAAAATTCATACACATACATTTGTTTTGATTTATTATTTATTTTGATTTATTACCATTTTGAATTATAGACTTAACAACATGATTTAATATCTTTCCTCAAGTCTATAAATCTATTTTAAAGTATTTCAAAACTTGTTTGAAGAAATTTTATCAAAATCAAGTTTTAACGTTTTCGTATTTTTGAACAGTTTGAAAAATACATGAGTTTTCACAAATGGAAAATGTAATTTGAAATTTATTTTTCTAACATGTTTAATATCATGTGTATAAATATTTCCCAAAGTTTAATCATTTTTGGAGTTGATTTACTATGTTAAATTGATTTTACAAAATCAAGTGTTTAGGAGTTTTTAGAATCTGGAATATCTATTTTAAAATAATAATTTCTCACAAATGGGAAGTGATATTTCAAAAATATTTTCTTTAACATATTTATATTCATGTTTATAAACATTATAAAAAATTGTACAATTTTTGGAGTTGATTTGATATTTTTAATTGAATTTAGAAAGTCAGCTACGCAAAATTTCAGAATCTGCCAGATCAGCCAACGGTCACATTATCGGTCGACCGACACACATTATCAGTCGACCGATTGGAGATTTTTCAGCATAACGGCTAGTTTTGGCTGCTTGGTTTTTGAGGATATAAATACCCCTCTTGCTTTGGTTTTTATATATGTTTTGGGCTGTTTGTTTCTGGGTTTCAAGAGAGAAAAAGTTTGTTTTTGTTAATGTGATGGAGTATTCACAAAGAGAAGAAGCTTTCACAAAAAGAAGAAGCTTTCAATGTAGGTTTTGAGGAGTTCAACCTCAATTTTTATCTACATCTCTTTGTGTCTTTTTAGAGAAGTTTTTCTAACTCTTTAATCTAGCTTATTCTCATTTTGATTCTTATGTAAATTTGCTAGATTAATTTGAGTTTAATTTCGTTTTTACTCATTGATTACACACACAAACACTTGAGCCTTAAGTATTTTCACATATTGTACTTTTAGGTTGTGAGGTTTTGTCATTGAGAGAGAGATTACAATTTCGTTCTCATTCTTGTTGGAGAACAAATCATTTATTTGAGCACTAATTGTTGAGAATACGTTGTAATACATAAGGACACTTAGAGGAATTATTGGGAGAGACCGTGGTCAATTCAAAGTGGAGTGGTGATGGTTGTAAAGCCTAGAGAGAGGTAGTAAATCCAAGTACTTGAGGAATGTGATACGGGTAGGCCAACACTTAGAGAAGCGTCTTGTGGTATTGACAATCATGTGATTTGTAAACGTTATCGGTGAGCGTTAAAAACCGATTGTGTAGTTGTTATTAAGTTGATAATGGAGAATCTCCTCGAGGGTGAGGAGCAGAGATGTAGGTTGAGGGTGATCGAACTCCGTGAACATATTCTTGTGTTTGTATTTGACATTAGCACATTTATTTTCTTGTATATTTTTCATATCATATTTTGTCTCATGTTTATATTGCCCTTAGTTTAATTCTATATCCTTGCATTCATATCTTATTATATATTTCTAGGATATTAGTTAATAGTTTTATTTAACATTAATATCGGATTAGATTAACAATTACCCTATTCACCCCCCTCTAGGGTACTTTCAGGTTGTAAGGTACTGTTTTGACATTAATGACATAACAAGTCACTTCCATCTTCAAATCACTAATCTAACATTTAAGCCAGATCTTTCCAAGAGATCAGTTATTGCTAGAGTTTAAGCAGAATTTGGTAGTGAAAGTCTTTGAGAGTTTATGAAGGTGAATACCCAGAAAGCTCAAGAGTCTCCGCGAAATTATGCTCAACACAAAACCTAGATCGATGTGAATCCTCTCAACCTTTGTTGACCCCACATACCTAGTATACTAAAGGGGTCAGTTGTGATTGTGATCTTTGATGAGCATATCTTCTAGAGTGAAAGTGATATAGGGCACCTGTCGTTGGCTTTGATAGCATTGCTTGTGTTTTTCATCCTGAGGAGGCTCAATCATATGGGCAAGGAATGCCTCACTGTCATTTAAAATTCTTTTAAAGCTTGTCTGATCTCTTTAGACAAATTTAAAACTTTGAAAAAGGTTATATGAACTGGGATATTAGCTAATTAAGCCATAATATCATATCGAAACATGGCTTTGGTATCATATGAAGGACGTTGCAAAGCTTTGTCGAACAGAGTCTCTATTGGTTTAAGTTGTTTGGAAGTTCCTGGCTGATTATAATTCTTCAAATGATCTCGGTCAGATCTCATCCCTACCATGATGATTTTCTCTTCCTCTGAATCAATGAGTGAAGTGACTTGTAGAGATTCCTCCCCAATGATTGCTGAGATGTCCGTGCAAGACTTTGTCTTGCACTTGGTCTTGGGCTTCTGAAGAGTCCAATCTTCATCTTAGAGAAGATCAGGATGTATCCACATCATTTCTCCTTGTGTTATAGTGAGAGGGGTTAAGCCTTGGCTTTGTCGATTTTTTCGGTCATAATCACCACTTGCATCCTTACAATAGGTATGGGGACAATGCTATTTTGAGCTTCGATTTTCGACATGGAGCCTGTAGATGGTCAAAATATATTTTCACCAAGGACAATGATCAGCTTGGATTTGAGAAGTAAACACCCATGGGCTAAATGCTTCGAATGGGCCCAAAGTCAAGTCCACAACAAGTTGCAGTGAAGGTCGCCTAATAATTGAAGCGAACCTCACCATACAACCCACATCGACTCGACCGACCAAGTCAGACACGAGTTGACCTTCGTAACATGCCTTAGATCAAGTTGAATGATGTCATCAGTTGATCAAATCACGAGTCAAATTTTATGCTAAATTCAAACTCATAGGCGAAGTTTTCCAATTAGAACTCCGCCTACATGGACCAAGTCATCCACTTTCGAAGAAGGCACGTACACGTTCAAAGCGACCTTCGTCCACTTCTTCAACAAACTTCGCCAAGTCTATGAAGTTCACCTAGATAGCCATTTCAAAGCTATTTTTAGAGGAATCACTCCCCACTAACTCCTACTTTAATGACCACTTAATCCATAATTAAGAGGACCATTAACTCTTTCTTTTAGCCTATAAAAGGAGAGGAGATCATCCATTTTGAGAGAGAGGGACACGAAAGCTTTGGCTAAATAAGCTACACACACATCGTATTTGCGATCCCATTGAGAGACAATACTAAGAGAAGACTAAGCTAGCTTCCAAGCAATCTAATCCTCATCAACAGCAAACGACCCATCATCTTAATCGACGCGTCAACGGAGTACAAGATCAATGCTCCACCGACACACGGAAAAGAACCCTAGGAAAAATAAAATTTCCTTTATTTTGTTAACTTTCTTTCATTTGTAATCTACGTTAATTATAATATAAAAGAATAAGAAATAGGATAGCAAACTTGCTGGGGACGATCTTCTCCTTTAATGAGAAGATTGTGTCACACGTGTCAAAAGGCTACCTTCTCTGAATTTGACGAGAAGATTGGGTCTTTTACTAAAACGATGGTCATTGAATTTGACCAAGAAAAGTTTTAGGAATCAATTTCCAAGAACAAAATTGATTTACCTTCTCCGAATCTTGGATCTAAAATGACCCCCACGTGTCAAAAGGCTACCTTCTCCGAAGATAGTTTGAGCTTAGCTAGAAACCAAATGAACTTTGCCAAGAACGAAGGGATTTTGACTCTCGCTTCGAGCGAAGATCAAGATCTTACCACATCTGATCTGGGACTTCAGTTCTCGACTCCTTTAGGGGTTTGACTTAAAGAGTCTCACAATGCTCGCTATGCTTCCCCAATAGAAGAAAAGAATAGGGGTAATTCCTCATCTAAATTCCCTCAAAGGAATAACATCATCGTCCATAATTTCATTGGACAAACTTCTGGCTAATGTCACCATAAGCAATGTTTGCTTTCCAAGGCCAAAACCAGTGAAGTTGGCACCAATGCTGTCCTGAGAGAATTTATAACTCTAAAGAGAGCCCGCCAATGTTAGATTTGTGTGACCCTCAAAGAAGTGATCTTGGTAGTTTAAAGAGTTGCCAATGCAAAGGATCAGTCTTCACCCATCTCAGTCATGTTCTTGAGTCTTTAGAGGTTTGGACTAAATGACAACGACACACTCGGAGAAGAAAAATGCAATTGTTCACCATCAACACGACAAGCATGACTTCTAGAGACAACGAGGAAAGTATAAATATCTTGCCTGATCTAGTATACTCTTCTGGCATTGGACCCATTCTACTATAAGCCGATGGCGTATATCGTAACACTAGGCTCAGGAGAAGAGTGGCTATTCCTTTTGACTACTCCTCTATCCCAATGAGAAGATCACAGTCTTCATCCCAGATGAATTAGCCCACTTTCAGTGGAGCTAAATCTACCATGGCATCAAATCTAACCCCTAGTTTAAGTCAAGAATGACAATAGGCGATAGAAATGGCAGACCGAGAAGATATTCTGACTCAAATGGTGATTTAGAAGAAAGACTCAGATGAACAAATCGAACATTTGGAAGAGATGGTTAAGCAACTTCTATTAGCCTCTCATCCTCAGGTGAGTTCTTCAAATGGGAAAATGCCATTTCACGAAAATCCTCTTGTAGACTTTGAACATGCAAGGTCAGGAACTTTGCTACCTTCAAAGCCAAATAAGGAAGCGAAAGCCTTGGAGGACATACAAAAACAACTCAATGTTCTTTCTCAACATACTGAGCTCAAGAAGGTCGGAATCACCCGACCTTATCCCATCGAATGGGACATGGTTTCCTACCCAATGAAGTTCAAGCCACCAACACTTCAAACATTTGATGGCAAAGGTTTTCTGAACCAGCATATATACTACTTCCACTAGCAAACTGGAAAACTGGAAACATAGTGGGTAACCTTTGCCATTTGATGGCAAAGGTTTTCTGAACCAGCATATATACTACTTCCACTAGCATATATACTACTTCCACTAGCAAACTGGAAACATAGTGGGTAACTATGCCATTAAGGCACGTCTTTTCATTGGCACCCTTTAGGGGGTGGCCTTTGATTGGTTTCAAAATTTGCTCAAAGGTTCAATCAGATATTGGGCAGATTTAGAATCAAATTTCTTCTAACAATTCCACAAGGAACAATCCAATATCACCATGGCCAAACTTCTTTCTGAGAAGCAAAGTGGGAATGAAACCGTCAGGGAATATATTGAAAGATACCGGAACCTGACACTACAATGTTGAGATATGCCTTTACCGATACTGCTTCAAACTTGCTGGCACAACTTCGTGGCACGAATTGAAGCTCACATAGGCACTGTCACTGTTCACACTTGGAAGGATTTGATGGAGCAAGCCAAGATAGCTGAGAAGTCATTAATTATATATTTATTTGTTTGCAAAAACTTTTATGGATAAAACACATAAACCATTAAATTGTGTGTGTATAATATTGAGCTTAAGATATTAACACACAAAGTATAAACCCGAAACTAATTTACCCAAGGTTTATAGATCTTCATTGTAGCTTGTCTTGGTAAACATGGAAGAAGCTTAAACTTGGATCTTGACTGGTATGCATAGGCTTCATTCTACAATATTCGCCAACCTTCATTGGATATGATCGTGAATGCGCAGTTCTATCCATCCTCCAACATATTGTTTGTCTAGAATATTTAATAAGAAAACATAAACACTAGACAAATAATATTAGGAATTGTTTGTAATCATCAAATCAAGATTAGAAGATGTAGGCTTATAACATGAGACCTAACAAATCTGACATTGCGATGTCGAGACATGAATCTACTAATGTTTCTTCAAACTTATCGGCACAATTTCATGGCATGAAAATTGAAGCTCATATGGGTGCCGTTACTGCCCACACTTGGAAGGATTTGATGAAACAGGCTGAGATAACATAAAAATCATCACAGTACTTCAACAAATTTGAGCCTCGCACCAACTTCAAGGGCAACAAAGGCAAACAAGGGCAGACACCACAACCAAAAGCTTAAGAGACTTTCACAGTTGGAGTCTAGAATCCCAATAACAACCAATAAAGAGAGCCATAGAAGAACTTCCAGTGTAATTATTTGTTCAAGGACGAATATACAGTTGCCATCTTCCATGTCCTCAATAAGAAAAATTGTCTGAAGCTTCTAGAAGTTCGACATCTGGATGAAGTCAGAAAGACTAATGACCCTAACTATTGTCTATATCATAGAATGTTGGAACACCCAACAAAGAACTGCTACATCCTCAAGGACAAGATCTAGACATTCGTCAAATCAAGAGTTCTTAAGCTCAAACCTGAGCAAAAGAAAGCCACCGCTAACATGGTAACCCTTCAATTTGGCTCTATGCTAGAAATTCAAGCCAAAGATGGTATCATCCCCATTCCTACTGTAAGAATGGAGATGGTCAATCATGATCATCAAAACCAGCAAAGCCGAGGCTTGATTCCTCTTACCATGGCGAGAGGAGAAATAATGTGGGTACATCCTGACCTTCTTCAAGATGAAGATTAGGCTCTTCAGAAGTCTAAGAACAAGCAAAAGATGAAGGCTTGTAATGCCATCTCTGCGATCATTGAAGAAGAGTCCATGCATGTCACTTCACTCACCGACTTGGAGGAAGAGAAGATGGCCATGATAGGGACAAGATCCGACAAAGATTATCTAAGGGATTACAATCAGCTAGGAACGTCTAAACAACCCGAACCAGCCAAACAAAAGGAGACCCAGTTCGATAGAGCCTTACATCATCCTTCAAGTGACCCTAAGGCCCCATTCAAATATGATATCATAGCACAATTGGCTAACATTCTAGCTCAAACTACTATGTTTGTTTAAGGATTCGAGAGAGGATTTGAAAGAAGCCCTAAATGACAGTGAGACATTTCTCGCCCACATAATCGAACCTCCTCAAGATGAAGGATCCAAGCAATGCTATCAATGCCTAAAGTAGACATCGCACATCACCTTCACCCTGGAGGATATGTTGGTCAGAGATCATCATCAAAACCAACCCCTTTACAATAGTGGGTATATATTGTCATCAAGGATCAAGAGGATTCACATCGATCTAGGCTCCGCATTGAGTATAATTCCGCGAAGGCTCTTGAGCTTCCTAGGAATCCCCTTTTACAAGATCTCAAAGATGTCTGCAACCATACTTAGCATCATCACCAGTACCAGCCGATCTCTTGGAAAAACCTAAATTAAGTGTCAGATCAGAAACTTGAAGACGGAAGTGACTTGCTATATCATTGACGTCGAAACATCTTACAATCTTCTACTTGGAAGACATTGGATCCACTCCAACCAGATCGTCCCTTCAACACTTCATCAGTCTTTCAAATACACTGATGAACATGAAGTCCAACAGAGAGTCGAAGCTAAAATGCATCCTTTCAAGGGCGTGAAGAATTACTTCACCGACTCTCCCTTGTATGATGAAAGTCAGACAATTGAGATTGTCCTACCTAATGATGATGATAGTGGTAATGAATCAGATGTTGAGCTAGATCCCATTAATGATTCAGTCTAGGAGATAGATCCACTTGTAAGTATCCTAGAGGATCTTTGTATCGACCAATCCGCCGAAGATCAAGGCGATTGGATCTTCAATAAGGAAGAGTTTGCTTATGACTACTCTTTAAACTCTGAGTTTGAAAACGTAAGAGTCGAAAATCCAATGGCTAGGTTAGTCTTAGAACCAACATTTCATATGCCGATGAACGAGTCGTACTCCGCTCACAAGCAGCTGGACAACCTGCCCAAAGAGAACACTTTGAACCCAACCATATTTGGAAAAGTTGAGTCACAATCTAACTTATGGAGCTCTGATGAAGAAGCTAAGGCAACGCCAGAATTCTCTCGATACAGCTAACAATCTTAATAAATTATGGCAAAAATAGGATACAACCTCATTGCAAAATAAGGGTTAAATTTCAATAGAGGATAACGAGTCCCTTTGATCCCCTTTACATAAGAAGGTAAAGTTTTTGTATTATTACAATCAGACCAAACGAGGACTTGGTTACAAATCTCCAGAAGTCAAGCCACAAGCAAGACCAGCATCCGATGATTTCCTAAGTAGTTCTTCAGACACATCCAACTGGGATTCTGATGTTAGCCTCAGAGTATTGTGCAGTGAAATCATGATCAACATGGTCTTAGACAACCTAACCATGGATCTTGATGAATCCAGGTGTTCCTGAAGATGATTCATGGTCAAAGCAACTTGAGAAGCAATGTGAGTCACGTTTTGAATTCAGAGAACCACCCACTGAAGATAAAGTGGTTCAAATCAACATAGGTGACAAAATCAACCCTAATCCCATCTTTATTAGTGAAAGTCTATTATCTGCTAAAAAGAAGAACGCATAGTTCTCCTTAAAGAGTACATTGATGTCTTCGTTTGGAGCTATGAAGACATGTCGGGTCTAAGCCCCAGCGTGGTTGTACATCATCTTGACATCAACCCTAGTGTTAACCCGGTCAAGCAATCGTAACCGTGCTTTATTCCTGAGTTGATTGAACAAATCAAGAAGGAAATCCACAAGCTCATTGAGTGTGGGTTTATCCGCGAAGAATGATTGGTTAGCCAACATTGTGGTGATGATAAAAAAGAGCAGCAAGATCTGAATCTGCATCGAATTCTGTGATCTTAAACTCGCTTGTCCAAAAGACGAGTTCCCTCTCCCTATCGCGAATGTTATGGTCGACAACACATGTGGGTTTGAGATGATGTCTTTCATGGATGGTTTCTTTGGATACAACCAAATCAAAATGCATCCATATGATCAAAAGCACACAACCTTCAAAACACCTTTAGGAATATACTATTATACAATAATGTCTTTCGATCTAAAGAATGCTAGAGCTATCTACTAACACGCTATGAACACTATTTTTTGCAAACATTTGCATAAAACAATGGAGTGCTACGTCGACGACCTTGCAATTAAAAGTCATCACAAATAGGACTACATTGTTGACCTAAGAACGGTGTTCGAAGTCATGTGAAAATACCAACTCAAGATGAATCCAACCAAATCCTTCCTGGGGGTATCATTAGGCAAATTTCTTAGGTTCATTATAACATTCATAGAAATACATGTTGACCCTGATAAAGTGAAGTCCATCCAAGAGATGCCACTTTCGAAGAATCTCAAAGAGCTCAGAAGTTTACATGACGATTAGCCTATCTCCAAAGGTTTATCGCCAACATGTCTGAAAAATGTCAACCATTTCAAAGACTCATGAAGAAAGGTGTTTCGTTCATCTGGAATGACACCTGTCAAGAAGTTTTCAATAAGTTCAAGGCTTATCTCACAAAGCCATCAGTTTTAGCCCTCCCAGTATCGAGTAAACCATTCGTGATCTATGTCAGGGCAATGGATCATTCACTCGGAACCCTTCTCGCTTAGAAGAATGACAATGGCCATGAACAAGTAATTTACTACCTCAGCTGGACTATAATCGGTGCCGACCATCGGTATAACCCAGTTGAGAAGGAATGTTTAGCATTGGTCTTTACGAATTGAAAGACGCGACACTACCTCACCTGCTGTTTTCGTCGAAAGTTGATGCTATTGTGGAATTCATTATATCTTCGATCGATTACAATGAATTCAAAAGAACATAGTCTCTTTATAAGACTTCTTTTACACAATAAAAGGAAAATTATAACTTTCTAGAAAATAACACAGAAATTGTTTATCGATTCCTGATTTATGGGACTTTGCCTGTGCCGGGAGTGCTTTGACTCGTGGACCAACGATTCACAGATCGTGAGAGTCTTTGGTATTCTTCCTTTGTTTAGAAGCAAGAATGAAAATCAGTGAATATCTTATCAAAGTAAGATGAACACACTTCTTAAGATCAAGTCAAATCTCAAGGAATCACACGAATAACTCAAGTCTACTACTCTATCTGCTCTCTGTTCTCAGATCTCTGATATTCGATCTCCGATCTTTGTAAATAATGGCTCTAGGGGGGTATTTATAGCCTCTAGTAGAAGTTCAACTAAAAATACAGTATTGTGAAGAGATCGTGCTCGCGAGACAGTGTTGTCTGTCTCGGCGG
>NC_033798.1:54363845-54364118 GCF_001876935.1 Asparagus officinalis | reverse complement strand
GGCCGAGACAGTGTTTGCTGTCTCGGCTCCCGAGACAGCTATGACTGTCTCAAAAATCATCAACTGTCTGTCAGTTTCTTCTGTAACTGCCTTCCCATGTTCTAAACTCCGTTATTTTGTTAGTTATCCACGTGATTCTCGCCCATGATGTTTCCCACATTCTTTGACAGTTAATGGACACGTGTCATGCAGTTATTTTAGCAAGTTTTGATTATTTCAGAGCTGTCTCGCATGCGAGACAGTAGACACTGTCTCGTACTACGAGACAGTCTA
>NC_033798.1:54222506-54363835 GCF_001876935.1 Asparagus officinalis | reverse complement strand
GAGAAAGTAAACACTGTCTCGCATAGCGAGATAGTCGACACTGTCTCGCATGTGCGAGACAGTCATCACTGTCTCACACCGCGAGACAGTCAACACTGTCTCGCGTGTGAGACAATCTACACTGTCTTGATCATTTCGAGACAGCGTAAGGTTATTTTCTGTGATCTTTGGATGATCTTCTCGTTGTTTTGAGCTGTGTTTAGATATCTATCAGCAATTTTTGACGCCTACAGATACCCCCTCCAAAGTATTCCAGACTCATTCCTTTATAGAGGAGTCTGAGACACTTTGGATAAGACAGGTCTAACTTACAATCCTTTCAATACTTGGTTGAATAAATTGTGTAGAAGGACTCGTAAATGGCTTCAAGTCTTGACCTCTTTATCTCTCAATCTATTCAGTGCTTTGTAGAATAGCTAAGACTCTTCTGGTACTACGTTTATCGCTTGACCATTGTCGAGATCTTGAACCGAAGCAGGAATTTGTACTTGTGAATTCAGCTTTTGTCGCCAAATTAATACCGGTTTGTTTATCACTGTATCAATCTTCATAAGAACACAATTTATACTCATGTATTTTTTTTTGGAGTTTTCGGGAAATAGTTTAACCTCGTATACCCGTTAAGAGGTAATCAGGTTATTCTTAAGAATATTCTGGGTGATATTCTCCAGAAACTTCCTATTGAGGGTAGGGAAACAGTTTAGACTTGTGTACCTATTGGAGTATTCATGTGTATTATACGTGGGTCGAGGTTACTTCATCAAAACACCACGACATTGCCTATTATACCCAAGACAGTCGTCATTGTCTCGCTTAATCGAGGTAGTATAGACTATCTCGCGAAGCGAGACAGTTTATACTGTCTCGCGGTGTGAGACAGTGTATGCTGTCTTGCAGGGCAAGACAGTGATTGCTGTCTCGCTGTCCGAGACAGTGAAGACTATCTCGGTCAGTGGAGTCGGGGGTATAAAACCTCGACTTAGGGTTTTTTCCAGAGGTTTTTCACGTCGGATTTTCAGCGATTCTTGGGCGATTTTCCAACGATTTTCGGCCAGTTCTCTGCCTCTTCTTCCCCTCTTTGTTTCTGATTTGGGCGGAGCTCTTGTTTGGGGAGATTTTTACTCAAAGTTTGAAGAATTTTATTAGGTTTGCTCTCCCTCTTCCTCTGAAATCTCAAAGTTCTTTGATTCTTTCCCATGCATGCGGTCTTTTGGACTTATTTGGTGATATCTTCATCGATTCTAACCCCAAAACCCTAACTTTCTCGTTGGATTTTGGCAGGGAGAATATTTCCATTTTGTCGCCGAGAAGATCTCGAGTTTCCCGAGGCCATTCAGCTTCCCAGGCTTCCGAGGGGGTTGATCCCGCTGCCGTTTCCTACGGGGGTATATTTCTTCCACTCTTTTATGAATTTAACTATCGTATCTTGTCAATTTCATATGTATATATCCATATTTATATGTAAGCCCTCGTTTGTCATCCTTTGAGATACATTCGAGAAGAGCTGGTATCCTCCTTTGAGAGGATCGACACTGGAAAGTGTTTGTTTTGCTTGGACAAAACACACTTCAGAGTATACAGGGGCGATTTCATTTTATCCCACGTATGTTGAAAGGTTCCGATATGCCGTTATAATGCTCGAGCATAGTAACACATATCTCTTTTATACGTGTGGTAAATGAAAATCGTCACACCTGTTATGAGATGGCGATTCCATCTTATGGAATAAGATACACCGCCCTCTCTAAAATTTTAGGACTATTCTTACACCATTTATGTGTACGTCTTCTTTGTCAGTCCATTTTCCTTCTGTAATCTTCACCGCTAATGAGGTCACGGGTCAAAGTAGTGCCACCCATTCCTACTATGAGGGAATCCCGTTAGTTGAATCAGCTCCCCAATTCAACTCAGACTATTGCGAAGGAGCAATGGAGTTGATACGACAAGGTAGTTGTCGTGTTCTGCGACGGTTAATCACGGACGCGACTTTAGTTTCAGAGCAAGACTCGAACCAGTGTATAAGGAAGCCGGATTTTTTGTTTGGTGACTCCGTGAAAGACCCAAAAATCATTTCTTGTAGACCCGTGCAGTGGTTGCATGTGAGTGGGTCGACCTTCTTGTACTTGCCCTGGATTCCTCGGGAGCATTCACTTTTGAAGTTCAGAAACTTGGCAGTTGGTCGGGAGATGTTTTGGAGATTGACCGAAAACCATGAGCATGTTCACTGTGGTTTCATTGGTAGAGAGGCCACCCCAGGTTCTAGTGACAGAACTTCTGTGCGAGGACTACACCCTGGAGTCTTAGGCCAAGACAATCTGCCTCAGAATGAAAAGGCGGCACAAGCCAACACTATGAAGAACATGTTAGCTGTGTTGGGAAAAGAATTCCCCATTATGAAGTTTAGATGTTATGGATGGGTTCATTATTTTGGAGATAAGTGGTGGACAAGAATGACCCGATATGTATTGAATCGTTAGGGGCGAGAATTAGCAGAGTTAGGGTTGTCAGTTCCAATTCTTGCCAGCATGTACGGTCTGCAGATCAACGTGGATCACTTCTTTGCTTTGTTTGAGATCTACAATCCCGACACCAACACTTTCTTTACCAAGAACGGGGAGCTTGGACTGCCGTTACATGAAATGATGAAGGTATCGGGGCTGCCTAAAGGTGACGTTCCGTATCAAGAATTCTTCCCAAATGTCAGTCAACTGAATAGGATGAAGGATCATTCAACCATGACTTATGACACCCTATGGGAGTTAACATGCCACTATCACATAGCTATGGTTGAAATGGAGACTAGAGCTAAGAAGAGATCTCCTCAGATCAGCTTGAAACAATTCGCAGATTATTTGTTTAAGAATCTTGAGAGTCGTTCGGAAGATGTGTGTGGACTATCCCCCTTAACTCTGAATGAGATTAACCGGTTGTTGGAGAGAACGAACGTACAATCCTACACTTCTTGTTCAGAAGACGACTTTCCTGACGGTACCAAATTCCGTTCTTATTTGTGGCAAGCTGGCGTTCCAATCAACTCAACCACCCTATTAGCTGGACGGTACCAAATTCCGTTCTTATTTGTGGCAAGCTGGCGTTCCAATCAACTCAACCACCCTATTAGCTGGCTTTTTGGCCATATGGTCCAATCAACTCAACCACCCTATTAGCTGGCTTTTTGGCCATATGGTTGAAGAGGTGTGTTGTCCCCCATCAACCTTCTGATGCGATGCCGATCGAAGTGTTGTATCCGGCCGTTCAATTAGCCACAGGTCGTAAGTTATCTTTACTTCCTGCAATGGTAGCTGATATTCATAGTGGATTGCGGCGATTGACTTCTGTATTTACTCAAGAGGGAAAGAAACCATCCGCTAGAATATCTGTGCCAAAACTGGAATTACCATACACCTACTTAATGACCTGGTTAGTACTTCACCGGCCAGACTTAATGGAGGCTCCTGAGACAGTAGATCCAAGCCTCCCTCTACTACAGACTCTTGAAGGTTGTAAGTGTGTTAAATATCGGTAGCTAGGTATATCTAGGCAATTCAAAGTCCACAAATGTTGGGAGTTCTTTCCTTGTTTCCCTCAGTTCTTCGGGACTTACAACACTACTTTATTGGATGTTGAAGAACCTAGGTAGAATCGCACGATTTTGGATGTCAGTTGCTTCAGATGGTTGATGAACATCCGACCAGGTATCTAGTATGCAGGGTGAAGGATGTCTATCATATCAAGCCACACTTTCCATGATGGTTTGCTCGTCAATTTGGCTATGATCAACTGTACGTCAGCAACTTGAACCGTCAACTTAGGGTTCGAGGTGGACTTATTGATGGGGCGAGAGCCTGGTTTTGGGGCATCGTCGGTTGTACGAATGCTGAGTTTGACCTCCCTCTAGAGATGCCTCCTCTGCAAATGACTTTTCTTTACTGTAAGTGGCTGATAGCTGCCAGTACCGTTGCTCGAAAGAGGAGGATATCCAAACTAGAGGAAGAAAGAGCCTCCCAACGGGCAACAGACGCAGTCCATGACACTGTGCTATCACCTCGAAGGAAAGAAGCTGCCGAATCATCCAGAAAGGGAAAAAACCCTGCTCGCCCAGCTGATAGTGAAGAAGAGTTTGAGATTGATGAGACCAAAACTTCCGAGAGGGCGGATGAGATTGGATCAAGTTCTGAAGCAACTGAAGAGGAGACGACTGGTCTTCCGGACTCTTTCTTCGAAAGAGGATATGTAAACCCTTCTGTTGCTCACATGGCTCAACATACTGATCCAGCTCGACCCGAAGAGGCTCCGAAAAGGAGGGAGAGGGTCGTTATGAAGCAACCCAATCGGATGACGGTAGAGGTCCTTAGTGGAGATGAAGAGGAAGAAGAAGATACAGTGCCTCTCGTTCGTAAACAAAGATCTCAGTCCTCAATTCAAACTCAAACTCAAATCCCTCCGAAAACTAAGTTGCGCACCAAGTATCATCACGAAAGATCCAGGGTTCAAGATGAAGCGCGTCCACTAAAAAGACGGAAGAAGGCCGTCTCTAAACCACGTGTTCGTCTTCCTGCTTTAGAGGAGACATCTGCCCGTAGTGTTTCTTCGGACGAACAAGGTAACGATCCGTCTTTATTTTCACTTTATTGCTCTGATATTTCTTAACACTCGGACTTATCTCGCGCTCAATTTCTGTAGGGAGTCAAGAAGAGGGAGAATTTCAGGCTGATGCTGCTTCTCCCGGCGGTATGGAAGCTAAGGAACCCGGCTTCGTTCAACAAATGCACGATGCGCTTAATGACGAAATTGCTGGTGTTCCAATAACTTCTGACGTTGACCCATTGGCTTCAAACACAGGTACGGATCTTTCTCTGTTTGGAAGGCAATTCTGAAAGATGAATGAGTCAGAACGCGTGCCTCTTCTAATGACTTGTGCACTTTGTCTCCTTTTAGTTAAACTAAAAGAAGCGGGTACAAGTAGTGGAGCTCTCGAATTCGTCCCGATTAACGAAGGTAAAACTAATCTCCATTTTGTGTAAATTCATCTAAGTATATATGTTACTTATGACCCAATACATTCTGCAGACGCCATAATGGGTGAATCAGCTGGGGGAGAAATCATTCATGCAACTGAAGTAGAGGATTTTAACGAGCACAATCTCGATCTCGATCTCTCAGAGGGTGACCATCAGTATATCTCCGATATATTATCGGGGAAAACTCCTGGTGTAGCCACAGGATCATCTATTGGAGTTGGTCCAACCGAAGCGGGTCCTTCTGAGAGTAAGGCCTTTATTCCGTAATATCTATATTTTTTATTCAACTTTGACTAATCATATAAGTGTTCGAATTATAGGACCGGTTACCGAGACTGATACTTCTATAATCATTGAAACGTCTAACCAGTCCGAGGGTCGTGGCTTCTTGTCACAGGCAAGAACCGAGGTTGACCTTCAATCGTCAATTCCTGAATCTCAACCTCTTACTCCTTTAGACCCGATGATGATAGAAGCTACTGCCACTCCCCAAAGTAGTCCCGTTGCAACAAAAGTGAGACCAACCGAAGAAGTTGGTACGTCACCAGCTGCTGCATCTAGGGTTGGTGAGTTTCATCAATTGTTCGTTATAAACTTCTGATTAATACTCCAACATACTCATTGTGATTCTCTTATTTTAGAATCATCTTCTGGGAGACTTGTTGACTTGGACCCAAAGCTATCTGAGGTCCCAATTGAACAATCATCTGATGTAGTGAGTCTACCAACAAATGTTATTTCTGAACAAACTCCGGTTGTTGTAGAGCCTACTACGGCGCCGACAAACCAAAGTAACCAAGTTGTGGAATCTTCCAGTAAACTTGGTATATTTCCGTTCGTTGCCATGTACTAGTGTATATATTTTATACTTATTTTGTTTGTTCTCTTTGCAGCTCCTTCATCCTTGTCTGACCGTATTCAAGTTCTATTAGCAGATGAAGACCCGGATAAATTATCATTTGCTCTGATCTTCAAAGCTTCGCCTCTTTCTTAAATACTATGGTTGATCGAATCATCCTTAAAGGATCACCTTTCGAGCATTTTAGGAGATCTCTCGACCGCCATGTATTAGGAATTAGAGAAGATGGTTATGCTGAATTAGCCGATTCGATCGAAGCTTAATTAGGCGACCTTAAACAAAACATCGAAAACTTGAAGGGTCTTCGTACCGACGGCGCGTCTTCTTATATTGCTTCTCGAATGGACTTGAGGCTACAGGCGTGGCGTGATTCTCGAAAATCAGCTGAATCCGACCTTCAAAAGTTAAAAGCTCATATTCACCAGATAAGGATGAGCCTTGCCAAGAAAACACAGACCAAGATCGATCTGCACCGGGCTTTAGAGTCAAGTCAAGCTGAAATAACCCGCCTAAAAGAAAAACTGGCAAAGGCCGAGGATGCTCATGAGATTTTAGAGTCTGATTTGGTAGAAGTGAAACAAGTTGAAGCGAACATCTTCCAACAACTGGAGCTTCAAGGCAAAATACTCGCTGATAAGGAACAGGAGGTCGTCAGACTTCAAAGTGTTGATGAAGAAGCTTTTAAAGCTAACTTGATATCTGAACTTGAACATGCTTATACGACACAGCTCTCTAAACTTGAGGATCAAATTCGTCGTTATAAGCTATTGTAATTTGGGAACTTGTAATTCTGCTTGAATATTTTTGATGAATATATTGAATTCCCCTTTTTACTTATTGAAATTTTTTATTATGATTACTCATTCTTGTTTTAGAATAAATAACCACAATACTCATAGGATTTTTGGCAAACCCCCAGCCCTCAACGGATTTGATGTGCCTTTACCGACTACCATTTGAGTCGGGCTAGTATGTGAATTATCTAAATCCGTTTGACATATAACGTTAGGCTAAAAGGATTAAACTCTCTTAGACTTTGAACTATAATATTGAATATGTAGGCTACATGTGTTAGATGTAGGCTTATCTTTAATAAGAGATAAAGATAACACCCCCCATGCGTGAACGACATGGATTTTGAAATGTAAGTAGGTTACATTTCCTAGGTAGGAAAATGAACCCAAGATTAGAAAGAAGGAATTGGATATTCTATTTCTCAATCTCTTGTTTGTTGGTAGAGATAAACTCAAAATCGGAGAGGAAAAATTTTATATTCTATCTCCTGGTCTCTTGTTTGTTAGTAGAGATAAACCCAAAATCGGAGAGGAAGAATTTTATATTCTATCTCCTGGTGCAAAGAAAACTCAAAGTGGGATCTCCACTTAAAGAATCTGGACTGGTTTGAATAACCCTAACTGCCATAAGGTTTGATTATTCAACTTGAAAATGGACCTCTTATTTGTGGAATGAATCGAGAGGAGATTTTGGTCGTGGTCCTAACTGTAATAAGATTTGACCAAGTGGGATTTGAGACAATTTTACCTTTAATGGGCTAAATTGTTCAAATGGAACTGAAGTCCTTTCGTTTGTCGAAAGCGGATCTCAGTTTCGTAAGTGAACCTCTCGTTCATGAAAGGAATCGAGAGGGGATTTTGGCTTTGATCCTAACTGTAGGAAGGTTTGACCAAATGAGAAATGGGAGCGTATGATGCGACATAATTATGTACCAAAATTTCAAGTGCACAATTGATCAAGTTATTGTATAAAAAGTTATCGATCCCACGAGGAAAGTGATTTTAAGAGATTATTAGAAATGGTTCTTATGTGTTGTGCGTGACAAAAATAGGATTAAAGAATAAGTGTGATTATGATGAGTGATTGTTGTGAATATATACAAGAGATAATAAATTGAATTTTATAGGAGAGAAGAAAGAATCAAAGAATAAATGAAATCACAAGGCAAGAAAGAAGAATGAATAAAATCAAGAAATGAAATCAAGAATGAAAAGAAAATTTAAGAAAGCCAAGATGGAGGATTCAATTAAAATATGAGAAATATAGAATTTAATTCACTAGCTAATCTCAATTACAAAATATAAACTATTCTCTTTTTAACATATTTCAACTTAGATTTATTAAGCATAGACTATCAAATCATTTAAGGAAAGCATAAACTATCAAATTATCATCTAAGTCAAAATTACTATTCATGATAAGAACAACAACAAGATAGTAATCCTAAAATTCATAAGCATAACCTATCAAACCATTTAAGATAAGCATAGATTATCAAATTCTTCTTCTACTAATTAGTTTTCTAGTTGATTATCCTAAACATGAATATTTTAAGTGCAAGAGAATAAACCATACAATATAAAGGAAATTAGATTAGTTGGCGGCTTGGAGAAGCTGCCATTCATTGTTTGTTGAGGCTGTTTGCCTCTCCTGTTCTTCAGATCCGCGTTATAGCGGATTCCGTCAGTGGACTCCATTGGCTTTGTGAATTGTCGTGCCAGGCGTTGACGTTGCCTCTGGTGGGCTCTTTTTGAGAGAGTCACTACGCCCTCAGTGGCGAAGGAATTGGTGAGAACAGATTTGACCAGGTTGGAGGTCGGTGGAGCTTCACCCGATGCATCTTTGGCATCAATTGGGGTGAGATCTTCGTTGGCATTCTGCATTTCTTCGTACCAATGGACTTTTCTCCTGGAGGAGAACTTCTTGGACTTGCGGGGGGTGATGGATCCGGACGAGGATGACAGATACTCCTCGAACTTTTGTTGGTCAAATTCATACTCCACCTCCTCCTCGACCGCGATCGAGATCCGCGGCTACGACGCAACGATCTCGGCAGCGAGATCGGTGGCTCCCACTGTGGTCGCCAGTTTGTTCGCGGGGAAAATCGTCTTTGTTGATGTCATTGTTTCTTTAAGCAATAGTTTATCGGTTACAAAAGATTCGGTCTTTCTATAAGATCCGGTTACAACAAAATCAAACAAAGAAAAAAGATTACAACTTTCCTTCTTTCGGAACAAATCGCAAGATCCTGTTTTGCGGTCTCTTACTTGTGTGGGTTCTTTGCCTGTGCCGGGGTTAATCTGTGGACCACCATGCGATCTTGATCCGGTCGGATCTACACGGTATGACAGGTGTTATTTCACGAAGGAAATAAAAGCCGAGGGGATTATTTCACTAAGGAAATAATAGCCCTAAGTAATCGAAATCGACCAAGCGAAATCGATACTCTTCTCGGGATCAAAAACCAAGTTTTGATCCGGAGGATGACCGTGCAGATCTCAGATCTGATCTCTCTCGAACTCCTGCCTTATTTGGTGTGGATGATCGCCAAGAACCAGATCTGAAAAGTCCGAGTCTTCAAAGCTCCAAAGCTCTAATCTTTTTTAGTCTTGAGCCTTTAATACTGCAGAGTTTCGCCTCCAAAGTTTAATCAAAAGTCCAACCCTTAAAAATGAGCCCTCCTTCTCTATTTATAGGCATTTCAATCCAGATCTGGGCTTAGATCTGGGCCCAGATCTGGGTGACTCGGCCACCTAGGTGGCTCGGCCACCGAGCCACCTAGAAGTGGCTCGGCGACACCTAGGTGGCTCGACTTTGGCCGAGTCCTCCAGGTGTTTGGTTTTTCCGTTTTCCAGTCTTGCCTAGGTGGATCGGCTTTGGCCGAGTCACCTAGGAGTGGCTCGGTTTTGGCCGAGCCCTTCAGGTGCTTGCTTCTTCACCCGTTTTCCGGTTTCACGGTTTATCTGAACTTTAGTGTTGATCTGGACTCTATTTGGCAGTCCGGATCCTGATTTGGCAGTAAATCCGCTTTGGCATTTGAGTTCGAGTCCGCTCCCGATCTTGTTTGATGCGGTGGATTCTGCGGTTGGATGACTCGTTGATTCATCGACCCGTTAGCTTGATTGGGTACGCGATCCGTTGTTTACGTGCGGTTCGTTAACCTCGTCGCCTCGTTAATAAGCTTCATCGCGTGTCACTTGGCTTTGGTATTGTGGTCTAACGATCATGTTTAGATATACCACCTGATGGTTCGTTGGTTTGTCGAATCATCATGCCGAGTTGTGTTAAGGGACCTATAAGCAGTTTTATACGCCTACAAGTCGGTGTAAAAGGACCTGTAATGCCGAGTTGTGTTAAGGGACCTATAAGCAGTTTTATACGCCTACAAGTCGGTGTAAAAGGACCTGTAATTGGCTTCATCTCTTGACTCCTTCAGCCTTCAATCTACTCAGCGTTTTATCGAATAGATGAAGTTCTTACGGTCCTGCGTTTATCGTCTGACCGCTGTGGAAGTCTCGGATTGAAACTCGTGTGTTGATTGAGTTGATGTTGAACTGGCTATTTTTTTATCGGGAATTTATTTTTTGACGACGTCTTGATAGGCATTGACCAAAAGCTATGCGTTGAAGCAGAGAGGACCAGTTTATACTCGTATACTCTTAGGAGTTTTGGGAATTAGTTTAGCCTCATATACCCATCGGAGATCGTCGGGTTATCCTTAAGAATATTCCACACGATATTCTCTAGAAACTTCCCGTCGAGGGTGGAAAACAGTTTAAACTCGTATACCTATTGGAGTACGAGTACAAATGTTGAATACGTCGAAAGTACTCAAAAATGCGTCAGAATATCCATAAATAGGCAAAATAGCCTGTCTGACAGGCAAAATAGCCTGTCAGACGTGCGGTTCACACGTGTGCGAGCCAGCCAATGGTTGCCCGTCGCCAGTGTTGTGCAAGCCAGAAAATAGTGGCATCGCATGGCATGCGAGCCAGGTAACTGCTGCGTTTGAGTCTTATTTGGGTGGTTCGAACCGGGTTTGGTCTGGTTCAGCCCCAATTCGTGTTTAAAATCAACAGTCCGCCATCTTCCTTCGTCATCTTCATTTTCTTCAGTTTTCTTTCGAAGAATCCCTATTTCTGCGAACCCCTAAGCTTTCTCTCTCAAGATCTTTTCCTCTTTAAAGTTGTTCTTCAATCTTTGGTTTTGAGCAGCAAGTCCACTTCGAGATCTAGGGTTTCACTTCTTCGTCAACTGGGTTCGAGCTCTGTACTTGACGAATTCTAGGTAAGACCGCTCGTCCTTACTTCAATTTTGATCAAATTTTCGTCTTTGGACACTTGATTTTTGGCCGAAACCCTCACTGTAGATCTAGGGTTTTAGACTAAAGCCTCCAATTCATGATTTCTTGGTCGGTTTTGGAATAGAGACCCAAAATTGAGCTTAGTCGTATATGGGGTCTGACCTGCCTCTTTGAAACATCTGGTTTGAAAGGAATCGATCTTGGACATTCTTGACTTTTTAATGTGGTCGAGCCTTCAATGGAGGCTTAGTTTGAGTTTGAATGCATAAGTTTTGATTCTTGAATCTTGATCCTTGAATTCGGCTGTGGATGAAAACCAAAATGTAGGTTTCAAACTTGGATAATGACCGAATGCCTAGTGTTGAACTGCGACTGATCCCAATTCTTAACTTTGATCCGGAACTAAAAAAAAATTATTGTCAGGAAGTTGTCTAAACTTGACATTGAGTCTTGAATTCGTGGGTTTGTATGTGGATATGGCTGAACCCTCTTGTATTTATGGTCCTGTTTTGATGGTTTGGAGCTCAGAACCTAATATTAGGAATTGTTAATCTTAGCTCATAATTTCACGTGTAGTCGTGGCTGAAAGTTTTGCGGCTTGGAGAAGCTGCCATTCATTGTTTGTTGAGGCTGTTTGCTAGGAGAGGGCATTCCTCTGAAACATGGGTAGAAGACTGGCAGTTATGACATCCCGTGGCAGAAACATGATTGATTTGAGCTGGAGCTTGTTCCTTAACTTCTAAGCTTCTAACCTCCGCAGAATCGTCGCCATCTTTGCTTTAGAAGCAATATTTGACTCCAGGGAAAGACCACTAGACTTAGATTGGGGAACGGATGAAACCATGTCATCACAGTGTTCCCACTGCATTGTTTTCTAGGATAAACTCTCTAGAAATTTCTAAGCTTCATCTGCGTTTTTCCTCATAAAATCTTCCTAACACATCGATTCTAAAGATGTTTTTGAAGAATAGTCCAATCCTTCATATATGACTTGGCACAATCGCCATTTTTCTAGACCATGATGAGGACATTGGGTTAAAAGATCTTTGAATCGGTCAAAATATTTCCAGAATGGCTCCCCTGGGACAATTTTAAAGTTTTGAATACTGTTCCTAAGCTTTACCGTTTTATGAATAGGGAAAGTTTTTTTAAGAAAAATGGTGACAAATTCCTCCCAAGTTGAGATAGAATTTATCGATAAGCTGTACAGGCATTTTTTAGCTTTGTCCTTAAGAGCAAATGGAATAAATCTAAGCTTAATCGCATCTTCGGTTAATTCTCTCATTTTAATCATAATACACACTTCCTCAAATTCCGAGATAAAAATATATGCATCTTCTGTTTCATTTCCTAGGAATTTGGGAAGCATATTTATGTAATACAGTCTAAGCTCGAAATTTGCTCCATTTGCTTTGGGGAGCCTTATGTAAGACGGAATTGCATTTCTGGTAGGGTAACACATATCCTGGAGAACGGGTTGATTTTTTATTTCTTGGATTGGTTCAACACAGATTAAACGATGAGAACTATCCCTAACCCAAGTTTGCATACACCAAATTAATTTTTTTTAAGGAAAGAAAAAAAATTAGTTTTTTTTATGAGAAGAAAAAGATAAAGAAAAATCCTAACTAAAACAAATCAAAGCAATCACTTTTCAATCACTCTAATTCTAGGGTTTAGCCTAACTCAACTAGACCAGCTCCTAACCAAAAACTCCAAAAGTGAAAAGATTAAAGTTTTACCTAGGTAGTTAGCCAGGTAAGGATAGTACTAGAGGGTGATCAAAGATCAATTTAGTATCTCTTTCCTTGCGGAACGCTTTACGCAACCCCTAAACCTTGCATTTGACACCAACTAATCTGCGAAAACTTAAACCGGTTCACTTAAGGATTTCTTATTCCTTATTGAGCTCGAATCCTTAGGGGCTAACGTCTAATGAATTTTAGGAGGCTTAGGTTTGTGAAGTGAGGAAGTAGTGATTTGTGGGCTAAGGAAAGGGTGATGAAACCCCTTACCTTATCTTGATTATGGGTTTTGCCCTTAAGAATGTTTTAAGTGTGTGCCAAATCAAGTGCTACAATCACTTTGGTGAATTCCTATAAACTATATGAAATGCAACCCTAGAAATTAAAAGCGACTAAAAAGGATGATAAAAAGAAAATCTTTATATTTTTTATTATGGTTAACAATCAAACAACTACGAGAAGGGGAAACATTGTTTGAGTTTATTATCTTGTTAGTTAATGTCCAAGTGAAAGATGGATTTTATTATGGTCAACAAAAATAAAATTATTTTTTTTAAATCCTAATTGCCTCTAATTGTGAAGCTAACTAAAGAGGGTGGAATTGAAAACGCTAGAAAGAAGACTTACCTGAAAGTAATTCTCCAAGTTCTTGATCTCCAATCCAAGATTTTCAAGCTCCAAGCGGTTCCTTCACAAGAAAAACACACAAGTTAAAGAACCAAAATAATAAAATCCTATTTTAGCACCTTCCCCGGTAACGGCGCCAAAAACTTGATGCGGTATAATTATGTACCAAAATTGCAAGTGCACACGGCGCCAAAAACTTGATGCGGTATAATTATGTACCAAAATTGCAAGTGCACAATTGATCAAGTTATAGAATAAAAAGTTATCGATCCCACGAGGAAAGTGATTTTAAGAGATTATTAGAATTGGTTCTTATGTGTTGTGCATGACAAAAATAGGATTAAAGAATAAGTGTGATTGTGATGAGTGATTGTTGTGAATATATGCAAGAGATAATAAATTTAATTTTAGAGGAGAGAAGAAAGAAATAAAGAATAAATGAAATCACAAGGCAAGAAAGAAGAATGAATAAAAATCAAGAATGAAAAGAAAATTAAGGAAATTCAAGATGGAGGATTCAATTAAAATATGACAAATCTAGAATTTAATCCACTAGCTAGTCTCAATTACAAAATACAAACTATTCTATTTTTAACATATTTCAACTTAGATTTATTAAGCATAGACTATCAAACCATTTAAGGAAAGCATTACCTATCAAATTATCATCTAAGTCAAAATTACTATTCATGATAAGAACAACAACAAGATAGTAATCCCAGAATTCATAAGCATAACCTATCAAACCATTTAAGATAAGCATAGATTATCAAATTCTTCTTCTACCGATTAATTTTCTAGTTGATTATCCTAAACATGAATATTTTAAGTGAAAGAGAATAAACCATACAATATAAAGGAAATTAGATTAGTTTCATACAATTCTAAGATTCCTACACGAATTAATTTTACATCTTAAGAAATAAAAACAAGAAGAAAAAGAACTAATTACAAAAATAAAAAGAAAAAAAAATCTAAATAAAAAGAACTAATTACAAAAATAAAAAGAAAAAAAAATCTAAACTATGAACAAGAATTAAATCTAACTACAAAGAATTAAAATCTAAACTACATTAAATCTAACTACAAAGAATTAAAATCTAAACTACAAAATAAATTACAAAAATTAAATGTAAGAAAAAAAAATCTACTCTACAAATTAAAGTGCAAAAAGAAATAAAAAGACAAGAAAATAAATCTACACTACAAGCATGAATGCAAATATAACTAATAAGCAATAATAAAGAAATTACTAAAAAGAAATAAAAGAGGAAAATAAAAGAAATGCAAACTTTCAAATTGCTCTTCATCTCCATCCTCATCATTCAACAAAGAGGAGAAAAGACAAATTTAAAGTGGAGAGAGAAAAATTATTATTATTAATTACAATAAAAGTTACAATTTTTGGAAGGCCTTCTCAATTAAGAGTAGCCCTCCTCTCCAAATAGAGTTACAAAATTTTTCACACCCCTAAATTTATAGTAAACATCAGTGAATATAAGCCATTGGATCAAAATCTTATCCAAAACAATTGAATTTCAGCCACTAATTTGTAACTAACTGCTAGCGTATCGATGCCAGCATCGATAGGGGTATCAATGCTGGCATCGATGCCCCTATCGATGCTGGCATCGATGTGGACCTGCTTCTGGTTGTTGTCCGAAGATCCTCTTGTGTTTGTTCTTGGGCTTGGGCGTTTGGACTTTTTCTTGGCTTTTTGGGATTCAACATTTGGACTTTGACATTTTCTCTTGATTTTCCACTGGGCTTTGATTTATTTCTTCATTAAATATTTGAAATAATTCATTTGGCTTCATGGACTTCATTTCTTCATTAAATCAAGGGCTTTTTGTTGAGAGATTGGAGTTTTGAGATTTTTTCTTCATTAACCTGCAATTAAAGATAAAAACAATTATTAGTAGTATATTTATTCATATAAAATAGATAACGAGGGTATAAAACTATAATAAAATGTAATTATCAGCGTGATACGAGTAACGATGGAAATGTTGACTTGCACCCGTCACTCAATGGGAGTTTTTGATATCAAACAAAAGGATTTGACATAAAAGGATTCGTTGATCGCTACAGGTCAACAAATCGAACTTTTTGATATCAAACAAAAGGATTTGACATAAAAGGATTCGTTGATCGCTACAGGTCAACAAATCGAACTTTTTGAATATTGTATCATAACTTCAACATTGGGAGTGTTAATAAACATAGACACGACGAGAGTTTGAAGGTTTTTAATCCATGTCGGATTTTGGTGGACCCACCGTCGATTAATTCGATCGGCGAAGGGTTTTGTGGTGCGGGGCTACGAATCATCGAGTTCCCCTCCTCCACGATCGCATTGTGGGGGTTTTGTGAGGAAAGACCAACTGTATTTTGTCATTGAATCTCATCTCAACAAAAAGCTTGGAAAGTCACAATGGAAGATTCTTAATTACCTTGGAAGCAATTAGATAACCCACAGTAAAAGAATCTTAATCATTTTCATAATAATTAAGAATGGATTATTCAAATGATCAGTTTCTATTTAGAACAATCAACTGATCTCGGGTTATCCTAAAAATATCCTACATAGTATTCTCTAGGAACTTCCCGTTTTACATAGGTTATCCTGAACATACTACGAATAGTACTTCTTTAGGAACTTCCCATTTATTGGCATCAGTAATTTGTTGCCATCATGGGTGATCAGGCGATACGTACCGTTTGAATAGATTGTTTCTATTACAAACGGTCCTTCCCATTTGGGTTGGAATTTTCCTTTCTTCTTGGAATTGAGAATCATGGGTCTCCGAACGGCAAGAACCAGATCTCCTTCCTTAAAGCTTCGTTGTCGGACCTTTTTATCGAAAGCCTGAGAAATTCTAGCCTGATAAAACTCGATCTGTTGCTGAGCTTCCAAGTGCTTTTCATCTAACATCTCTAATTCTTCGAGACGTTTCTGGTGATGTTCTTCCGTCGTCATTCCCGTTACGAGAGCGATGCGGAGAGAGGGAATTTGTATTTCTAAAGGCAGGACAACTTTGCGTCCATATGTTAAGGAGTATGGGGTTGCTCCAGTTGGCGTGCAGACAGTTGTACGATAAGCCCACAGAGCTTTACCGAGTTAGTCGTCCCAATCCCGCTTATTGACTTTCACAAGTTTTGCCAAAATCTTGATAATAGTCTTGTTAAAAGCTTCGGCTAATCCGTTAGCCATGGGATTATAAGCAGTCGATGAAACGTCCTTAATTCCGAATTTACCGCAGAATTTGATAAATGCATTGCTGACGAATTGATGGTCGTTGTCATGCACTATCCGTCTTGGGACACCATATCGATATATGATGTGGTGTTTAATGAATTTGATAACATCACTCGTCTTTAATTCTTTAAGTGGAACTGCTTCTGCCCATTTCGAAAAGTAATCGGTGATTGCCAGAATGAAACGGTCACCTTTAACCGAAAGCGGGAAAATAGGACCCACAATATCCATTCCCCAAGTTTCAAATGGCCACGACGTCGCTGACGGGTGCAAATGTTTCGGAGGCTGGTGCATATAATTTACATGTATTTGACACACCTGGCATCATCAAGCATAATCTACCGTGTCTTTTACCATGGTAGGCCAATAGTATCCCATCCTTCTAAGTCGATCACAGAGTTTGGGGCCGGGCTGATGTGCACCACACGTACCATCGTGCGCCTCCTTGAGTGCCTGTTCCGCCTCTCTATTAGATAGACAATGGAGTAATAAACCATCATATGAATGTCGATACAATATTTATGTCGTAGTGTTGTAATAAAATCTTGGTGCTCTGCGCCGAACCGAATCCTTTTCTTTTACATCTTCAGGTAAAATACCGTGTAAGACATAATCGATGATAGGAAAACGCCAATCTCGAACTTTGGGTTTAACTCTCATTGAGTGTGCTTCTTTGGCAATCGAATCGTAGATTGGAACAATAAGCTGGTGAGTTCTCACTAAAATTAATTGTTCTGTTTCGGGAGGCTGAGCCAAAGATACCGACAATGCTGCCAATGCGTCTGCATATGCATTTTGGAGACGTGGAACGTACTCGATGAAAAATTCTTCAAACGAGTTTGCTATCTCGATCTGCATATGCATTTTGGAGACGTGGAACGTACTCGATGAAAAATTCTTCAAACGAGTTTGCTATCTCGATAGCTACCTGGTGGTATGGAATTAGATCTTGATTTCTGACTTCATACTCTCCACGTATTTGGTTAACTACCAATTGAGAATCACCAAAAGCTTCAAGGTATTCGACCCCCAGCTCTATAGCAAAATTAAGTCCAATTATTAATACATTGTACTCAGCCATGTTATTAGAGCATGGTTCGGTCAACGAGTATGCTCCAGGCAAGACATACTTCTCCGGGGAAACTAAAACGACCCCCACTCCTGAGGAAATTTTAGAACATCCAGGTATGCTCTCCACGTTGGTTGCTCGAGAAGCCCCATCGAAGTATAATTATCACACTTGTTGATGTGACGTAGTATTAACTTCGTGAGTTTCATCCGGCAGATCATCATACAACTCGGCTATATCTTTTGTTACTACCAAAAGATCGCAAATAGCTTGTCCCTTAACTGATTTTTGCTGTTTGAAATGCAAATCATATTGGGATAAGAGTAAGGCCCGCCTGGCTAAACGCCAATTCATAGAGGCCGGTTGGGTCATGAATACTCGAATTGGGTTTACGTTGGAAATGACATAAATTGTTTGTCCAACTAAATAATGTCGCATTTTTTGGATTGCGAATACCAGTGCGAGGCATTCTTTCTCGATCATCGGATAACAAGATTCAACTCCTACCAATGTACGACTTAGATAATACACAGCTTGTTCGTGACCGTTATCGTCGTCTTGTGCAAGCAATGCACTTAATGAATGGCTCGTCGCTTTGACGTAAATAAAAAACGGTCTGCCCGATTTCAGTGCAACGAGAATAGGTGGATTTGCTAGATATGTTTTAATATCCTCGAACGCCTTTTGACATGCTTCATCCCAAATGAACGACACGCCTTTATTCGTGAGTTTAGAGAACGGTTGACATTTTCCGGACAGGTTCGATATAAACCGACGGATATATGCCAATCGACCTTGCATCCCTCTGAGTTCTTTAAGAGTTCTCGGGGGTTGTAATTCATGTATCACCTTCACCTTATCAGGATCAATATAAATACCTTTTGTAGTGACGACGAACCCAAGAAATTTACCGCTGGACATTCCAAGGAAGGATTTAGTCGGGTTCATCTTTAACTGATGAGTCTTCATAAGATCGAACATCATCTTCAAATCATTAATGTGATTGTTTTTATCATGGCTTTTAACAACCAGGTCATTAACGTAGCATTCAACGGTCTTCCGAAGGTGCTCTTGAAAGATCTTTATCATCGCTCGTTAGTATATGGCGCCGGCGTTCTTCAAACCGAAAGGCATAACAGTGTAACAGAAGACACCAAGGGGTGTTCTGAATGCAGTGTGCTTTTCATCGTCTGGGTGCATCTTGATCTGATTATATCGAGAAAATCCATCCATAAATGACATTCTCTCGAACCCGCATGTGTTGTCAATAATGACATCTGTAATTGGTAGAGAAAAGTCGTCTTTAGGGCATGTTGTATTCAGATCTCTAAAGTCAATACAGATTCTGATCTTTTCGTTCTTTTTAAGGACTGGAACAATATTGGCCAACCAATCAGGATGTTGTTCTTCTCTGACAAAGCCTGAATCAATCAGTTTCTTGACTTCATCTTCTATTGCCTCCATAATTTGCGGACGAAACCGTCTTTGTTGTTGCTTGACAGGTTTAACATCCGGTTTAATGTTAAGGCTGTGCATTGCCACATTTGGGTCAAGTCCCGGTATATCTTCGTAATTCCAAGCGAAAACGTCGATATACTCTCTAATAAGGGCGATTAGTTCCTCTTTCTCATTCGGCGAAAGGTTGCCGCTAATAAATATAAGTTTCGGATTAATTTCATCACTCATATTAACTTGGGCTACTCTATCCTCAGTAGGAGGTTCTCTTTGTTCAAATTGATCGTCGTATTGAATATTCATGTAATGTACCCAGGGATCTTCCCAAGTGGATAATTGATCATCATCTTCTGTAGTAGATGGATCGACTACGATCATGTTCGACATTAATCTTTTGAACGTTTCTCCGATACTAGTGTCAGAATCCCATGTTGAAGTATCGGATGAATACTCACTTTTATTTGTTAGCTGGTTAATGATTTGCTAGCAATATTCATCATCAGATGACGAAACGTAACCCAAAACTCTTCTACAGCTGTAATAATTATCAGGTTTTCCCTTCAGTTCATAGGTAGGATGGGGTGGAACCCTGGCACCTTGACCAAAACAAAGACCTTCACCGAGCGAGAGGTTATATCCTTGCTTTCTCATGTAGTCATTTACTTGTGGACTATACCTAAAGAAATATTGTCCGGTTCCTTCGTCATCTGAGTTGGTGTCCAAGAAGAGATCAGGAGTTGGGGATGATTCCCATTTTCCAAAAATTATTTCTTTTTCACCCCCTGTCTTCGCAGGTAGGATCACGGTTGTTCCGAATGAGTTTTGGATGTATTTCGTCATCGTACAAGACGAACGAAGTGGCATGTGTAGACTAGGGTCGTCATACAATTCTTGCATTATATTATCGAGGCAACGTGAGTACTCTAAATTATCCTTTATTATTTCATCGGCAAGTTGCCAGTTACAACTTTCATCCGACGATTTATCACCGTCAAGATCGATTACAAGAGGTTCAATGTCATTTAGTACAAGACCTTCACTATAATTGAGCCTAGCTTCGGTATCAGCTTCTTCTCCGCTGTCCGTACCATGGGCTGATGGTTCAGTATCGAATTCAGCACCATAAAGAAGGGAGTCAGTAAAATAATTTTCTAACCCCTTAAATAGTTGCTTATCCGCGACCACCGTCTTAACCTCGTTGTTAGTGTCAACATATTTCATACACTGATGAAGGGTGGAGGGAATTATAAGATTACTGTGGATCCATGGGCGACCCAACAGTAAATTATAAGAAGTCTCCGCATCGATCACATAACAAGTGACCTCTGACTTCAAGTCTCCGAGTTGACACTTTACCCGGATTTTCCCCAATGGCCTGGATCCACTAGTATTGAATCCGTAAATAATGGTTCCCGTAGAGGCTAGCTTATTGGCAGGAATTCCGAGGTGGTACATCAACCGAAGTGGCATGATGCTGATAGCGGAACCCGAATCAACTTGAATCCGGTTGACAACGCTTGAGCCAATATATCCAGTGAAGTATAAAGGCCTATCATGTTTCGAATTCTTGACTTGCATATCTTCTTTGGTGAAAGCAATACAAGGGAATTTTGTGGTTGCCAAGTTGTAGTGCTGAATCGACGACTCTGGCTCTTCAGGGGTTAGCTTAATCTGAGTGAGAAATACCTCAGAATCAGCTAATGCTTCTTGCAAAGCTTCTCTGGTATCCTTCGAGAGGCGCAGTAATTCGTACAACATGATCCTTGCTGGGATATTAGCTAACTGAGCCATGACGTCGAAACGATATGGAGCGTTCGAGCTTTCCGGTTTATCTCGTCCAATCGGTCGATTGAAACGAGACTGCCTCGGAACTTGAACCTCTTTTTGTTGAGGTTCTTTCTCCTTTTTCTTGGTAGCTTTCTAAGGCTTCTCAGTTGCTATGGGTGGATTTGTGACCACCCGTAACTCCGTCAAAGTCTTAGAAGGTACAGCTTTTACGACTCCCTGCTCAGCTAATTGTTCAGATGCGCTTGGGTAATTAAAGCGGTATTCATTTCCACTCCTAGTAGCAAAAGATTCTTGCTGTTAGATATAGGTGCCCTGCAGGCAATTATTGTATATTGTAACAGGACCTATATGTATATAACATTCTTGTTCAAAATGATAGTACGCTATTTTGGTCAGATTTCTCTGATGTTCTAAAAATACAGATAATGTCCTTAGAATAAATACTAGACTATCAGACATTTTGGATAGTGATCGTAATGAAGAGATCTGATTAGTCGGTAACATATATTCTAAAATGTTCCTAGTTGATGAAGTGTTGAGATAGGACATCATCACTTTGGTTTAGACTAGTGTATGCTTTATTTCTCCTTTTGAAGGAGATGATCAATCTCTTAGATCATTGATGTGAGACATCAAGATATAGTAGACATCAAGATACAGTATACAGGTGACTCATTAGTGAATGAGTTGACTGAACGACTCGCCGAGAACATCTAGTTGGTAATATACTTAACTGTCAAATAGAAGTTCTCAAGTGATATAGTACATAGTAGTCTCTTGACCTGAGGCATGAGTGCAATATCTTATATGTCAGTAAAGATGTATGTTTGTGGAAAATTTTGAAGTAAAAGAAATAATAAAAGAAAAATTGACTTGTATTCTCTCAAAATCGATTACAATTTGGATTCCGATTACAAAAGAGAGGAGAATGAATTTGATTCTCCCCTTTCTTTAAAACAGGGTTCTTCTTGGTAGCGATGGAGTGCCTCCTTCGATTGTTTGCGTCGAATTTGCTCTTCGTTGACGATCCGACCGTACTATCTCACGAGAACGATTGACTTGTTTGATTAATCCGGTTTAGAACTCTTAACAAGTTTAATAAACTCAGAACGAGTTGAAAACTCTGAAAGGAGTTGTTGAAAACCGAATAATCGATTAGTGTAATGAACTTGGGTTGCAAGTTTAATTAAGAACTCTTAACGAGTTTTCGAACTCAGAGCGAGTTGAAACTCTGTAACAGAGTTGTTAGAACCAAAAATTTGGTTAATAGCCAAGTAGATCCGCTGTTGGTGAAGGGATTCTCTGAGATTTGATCAACTGACTGCCGATCAGTTTGTTGATCTTCAGGAAAATCGCCCTCTCCGCCCAACTTCAGGTAGTTTTAATCCAAATCTCCAGCTCTGTGCAGTTTAGATGCAAAAACCGATCAACCCCTTACTCAGTTGAGTAATGTGGTTATTTATAGGGGGATAAGGGGTGTAACCAACCCCTAAATCCGCTCCTAAGTGGACGAGAATCCCTCAGAACGTGGGATAAACGGTTGTTAGGCCGTTCAACTTGTGTTTGAACAAGTCAAACGCCTAACTTGGCGTTCTGGGCCTTAACTCTGCGCCTGAGGCTTGAGACGCAGAATTAAATCTCTGCTAGAGATTTGAAACGCACAGGCCGTTTGTGTGCTGAACCTCAACTATGCGTCTTGAGTTTGAGACGCAGGGTTGGGTGTTTGCTGAAGAACACACAGTCTGTGCGTTTTGTGTTTTAACTCTGCGTTGCAGAGTTGAATGTCAACTAGAGAACGCACAGTTTGTATGCATTTTGAGTTTGGGAAACGCAGAGGTGGACTCTGCGTTTGGGAGAGGTTGTTGGCTTGTAACCTCATCCATTACAACATCGCAAAGGCTACTGCTCATTGATCTTTGCTTGTTATGGGATGTGAAAGTCGTCAGATTGTAACTCTCACGGTTGATTATGAACTACTGAATAGAGTTTTCATCAGCTGTCAGAAGTGTCGTCGATTTGTAACTCTTCTTGATCTATGTGAAAAGTCCTCTGTTTGTAGCTCTTGTTTGTTGGCATGAAAGCTATCTGACTGTAACTTTCATTGTTGAGGCTTGATAGGGATCGGCTATCCATTGTGATTTTTAGACAGCCTACAGAACCCCTCCAAAGTTTTCGAAAGTTCGCGGTTGACTGGGACGAATTTTCGGAATACTTTGGATCCTAAAATTTAGTGTATTGATTGTTCACTCCGCCTGATTTGAAGACATCGCAAATCTGGTTGTTGTAATGTTGAAATTATGTTACCCCAAACCAAACAACGTAACCTTTGAGTCTTGATGACAATGAACTTAATCAAACGAAACAAATCCCAAGTCATCGTTAGACTCATCGACAGGCTCGTCCTTCTTCTCTACTTCCTTGGAGGCAGGAACAGCAACATTCCTAGCAGATGCAATAGGAACAACAGCAACAACAAGGACGTTCTTGTAAGTATTGACGAACATGTGATGCGCCGCTGCAAGGGTTGGGTAAGAGAGAGCGAAGGATAGCGAAGCAACCATAGAAACACCAGCTGCAAACTTGTCAACGAGGTCATCCGCTATGAGGTTGAATACCTCTGGGCTTAAGACAGATCCATTGTCATAGACAGAGAGAATCGCGAGCCCACATGAGAGAGATTTTATCCTACATTTAATTAGGAGGACAACCTCAGAGGATTTTACTTTATTTCCTTTCTTGATTAGCTCAACTTACTCTTTGTTGGGATGTTAAGCCATTTAGAAGAATGAGTTGCGCGTCGGATCAAGCCAGACGATTTTTAATGCTGTCGATTGCAATCTATCTGTACTCATACTACCGACTCCCCAGCGGAGTCGTCTGTTTCTTCTCGGCTTTGGTCACCTTGATGGCCACATCTACTTCCCTCTATTTATTCGAGGTTATGTCTTGGCTTCCAGCATCGAGAAATTCGTTTGGTTGCATTAAAACACACAGGTGGACTGCCAAAGAATTGGAACGCAGAGCTGAACTCTGCGTTCAGAAGCTCAAACGACGCACAGGTGGATTGCCAAGGAATTGGAACGCAGAGTTGAGCTCTACGTTCAGAAGCTCAACCAATGCAGACGCACAGGCCGCGTTTGGTGGGATTCTGGGCCTAGAATCTTGCCCTGATTTGATAGCTCATAGCTGTCTATAAATAGACCGCTGGGTCAAATCAAAAATCATCTGACTTTTCATCTGTCTTTTCTCAAAAAGCTTAACGAAGATTTCGTTTTGAACTCTGGTGAACCCTGTTCATCTTCTCCGATCATCATCCTTAATGGGTCGAAGAAAGAAGACCGTCTCTCGTCAAAGGTCGGCTGCTGCCGCTGCTCTGCGTTCTCGGTCGACCTCGGCAGTCGGCGGTGATGGAACTCAGGCTAGTGCACCATCGACACAGGCTTCCCTCGTCGGTGGTAAGTATCGACCTTCATGGTCACAAAAACTTGCTTCGGCAAGTTCTCTGAAAACCCTAGATGGGTTCTTGTGAACGAGAAAGATGACTCGTTTTGATATTGTAACGCAGAGTTTGAACTTTGCGTTTCGAATTTGAAACGTTGGGGTCCGACCTCTGCGTTAATGAATTTTGACGCATGGTCTGGGCTATGCGTTTGAAAGCTCGACGCAGGGTTCGACCTCTACGTTTGATGAAATTTTAACGCCAGATTTGAACTGTGCGTTTGAAAGGTCGACGCAGAGTTCGACCTTGGCGTTGATAAAATTTAACTCCAGGGTTCGACCTTTGCGTTTGATAGCTCGACGCAGAGTTCGACTTTTGCATTGATAAAATTTAACGCCAGGGTTCGACCTCTGCGTTTGATAAAATTTTAACGCCAGACTTGACCTGTGCGTTCGAAAGCTTGACGCAGAGTTCAACCTTTGCGTTGATAAAATTCAATGCCAGGTTTGAACTGTGCATTCGAAAGCTCTTGCTCCTATAAGTATTTTGGCTAAGGTTCCCTTTGTTTTATTTCCTCGTTGACTAATTGAGTACTTTTCTCTTTTGCAGTGCCTTACTCTCGCGAACCTCTTGCTCTTCGTCACCATTTCGGGCGCGAGGGTGGCGTAGATTCAAATATGCAATTCAATCTGCGTCAGGAACTCCCAATTTTTCAGGATGCAGACAAGGATCGTGTTACCCTGATCTCGAATCCAAGCCCAGTTGTACTCAGGATTTTGGTGACAGATGCCAAATTTGAAACCGACTCTCATAAAAAGCTTACCAAGCCGGCCTTCCTGTTTGGCGATCATGTCGTCATCCAAAAAGAGATCGTGACTGACGGCCACTATAAGTGGTTGAGGCAAATAGGAGATCGCCGCTTCTTCCTCCCTGATATGCATAAGATGTTTCCCATCGCTTACTATCAGTGTGCTTCCGTCCCTCGACATATGGATTGGGACCTTGTCCAGGAGCAGGATGGGGTAGCTATCGGGGCTTTGACTTACACAGGTGTACACACTGTAGGTTACAACCGCCAGGTGTCAGCTTTGGAACCCTGCCTATTCTCAAGGGGATATCCTGTTGGAGAAACAGCTAGTATAGCCAACACTTTTATGTGGAGATTTCTGGCCGCGAAAGGAGAGTTTCCTTCCTCAGTATTTAGGGCTCCTGGATGGGTACACTCTTCCAGAACGGGATGGTGGGCAAGAATGACAGAGTTCGTGTTGACAGAGTTAGAGGAACCATTGGTTCGATCTGGACTCAGCTGCTCCATAATGGCTACCAGATACGGTATTGACTACAACTATTATAATTTTTTCGCTGTTCTGGAGAAATACAACCCGGAGACGTGTACATTCTTCACACCTGTGAGGGAATTAGGGTTTACCCTCCATGAAATGTATGACGTTTCGGGCCTTCCTTTTGGAGACTTACCGTACGAGGAGTTCGTCCCAGAGTCAAATGAGCTTAGGATTTTGAAGGAGATGCATCCCGACGTCTATGACACTCTATGGGACGTAATGTGTCATTTTCAAATCTGCACCCAATTGACGGGGACACGAGGACGAGGTATAAAGCAGCTATCCTGGGCTGAATATCTATTCCAGAATTTATCCCACAAAACTGCCGATGTGTCTCGTCTGAGCGTGAGCACCCCTGAGACGATCCAAGCTTTGATCAACGATGCTACGGCCCATTATGTCAACGAGGGATTAGAAGAGGATTTCCCTGCGCAGACTGAGTTTGAAAGTTTCCACCACCAGGCTGCTGTGCCTATTTCCGACATGGCCTTGTTGACAGGCTTTCTCATGCTATAGCTAAAGCGATGTGTCATCCCTACGAGGCCCGTAGATGCTGTGATGATAGAAGTACTCTACCCGACTGTCCTCTTAGCTCACGGGAGACCTGTGAACTTACTTTCAGCTATGACGTGCTGTTTACAGCATGGTTTGAGGGAGTTGTGCCTCGAATTCATTCAGGTGAAGGAGGTAGATTCTGAAGGAAAGCAAAGTTTGGTGACACCGAATCCTCGAGTTCCTCTGCCGTATACCTATTTGATGGCATGGTATGTATCCCACTGTCCCCTTTTGATGAGTGCCCCATCTCCCTCGGACGAAGGATTCGTCCCTTTTGTATAGAGATTGGAAGGAGCTACTTGGGAAGGCACATATGTAGTGAGGGTTCATCAAATCTTGTCGAGAGACCTCAATTATTACCTATTCCGCTGTTTCCCAGACTTTGAAGGCGGTGGCTACGGGCAAGTGTTCTAGGATACAGCTAGCCCGGATGGTTTTACCCGTTTAGATGGAGGTGTCTTCCACTGGCTCTTGAACATTAGACTAGGTTATCTTGTCCTTAGGCAAGGTGATAAATGTATAATTGAACCGTATCAACCTTACAGATTTGCTCGGCAATTTGGATACGATCAATTATACATTGGGAACCCCCGTAGTCATCTTGCAATTGTACGTAACATATACGAAGGGGCTCGGGCCTGGTACTACTCTACCGCAGGCTGCACTGGAGCTACCTTTAGGTTACCTCACAAGACGCCTAATTCCCTCATCTCCATAGCTTTCTGTAATTGGTATCACACAGCTTCCAAGATACCTGATTACAAGTTAAATTTGTCGGGGCTACAGGAAATTCTGAAGAAGTACTCATCCAGAAGAGGATCCCGGGTATCTCGTCTAAAGGGAATCAATGAGTTCTTATCTTATGAAGGTGAGGCTGAAGAAGGACCAGGGGATCTGGAACCAGAGAGTGCTCCAGTAGCAAGCCCTAAGGCTGCTGAAACTCCAAGAACAAAAGCAGCTGGAAAGAGGGCTCTTACCGAAGAAGAAGCAGTTCAGTACGAGAAATGTACTCATAGGAAACTATTAATAGACCCTCCTTCTCAGAAACTAATGGCGGATGCTTTCAAGTCTGCTGGGAGAGAGGAGGAACAAGAATCTGCTGTTGCCAATCAACCCCTCCACACAGGACTTCGCTCTAAGGGTCCCGCTTTTTCCAGTGAATTTTCTTCTTATCATCCTTTGGAAGAAGAGGGCGGGGACGAGTCATTGATTGGGGATGTGGAGTCTTCTCCTACTATGGACCCTATCATTTCACCATTTCCAGGTCAGGCTTCAGATGCTACTCTAGAGACGTCACTTGCAGTGTCTCCTGTTAGATGAAAGTCAATATCGTGCTGCTTCTGTGCTACTACCACAGACGGAGGCTGCTATTCCTAGCCCAACGACTGGCATTATGACTAAAGCGGATGCCACTGCAAGCTCTCCTGGATTATCGACAGCGAATGATGAGGAACCGTTAGACTACGGGACTTCTTCCCATAGCGATGATGCTGATGAGGAGGAAGGTGATGGTAATGAGGAGGAAGATGAAAGTGATGAAGATTCCACCGGCTGGGCTGATCCGCCACCACCTTCTTCTGACAAAGCGTCTACTTATGTTCCTTCTTCCCCTCTTGATAAAGATTACACCTGCTGGTTTCTCTAAACTTCTTTTTCTTTTGTGCTAACTACTCTTTTGTGTAGGTTCTCCGACCCGCGAGACCGTTGATAAGACTTTATCTCCTGAACAGCAAGCAGCAGCTGCTTCTCTCCCCGGGTCAATACCGGTAACGACTACTTCTTTGCAAGAAGAATCCCCCACGCTAATGATTTCTCTTAAGTCTGCAGGGACGGAGAGTACGCTGAGTTCAGCCCAAACAGGGACACTCATGATTCTTCCTTCCAGTCCTTCACAACTAGATATTTCTATGGCTTCCCCAGCTTCTTCTCGGTCGTCACCCATCATTTTTGCACCAGGGTCTATGATTCTGAGCTCCCCAACAACATCTCCTGTGAAGTCTTTAAGTCCAGTGGTTATCCCTTTCGTGCTTAAGATTCTTGTGCGAAATTTGGAGCACATGATGAAGGTGGCTATTGAGGAGGTTGGTGCCGGATGAGCTACGTTTGACTCTTTTAAACCAATACTCATGCCTTTCTTGGGCAGCCTTCGACATGTGGATAACGCTCATTGGTTTTAGCACTACTCAGAGAACCTCTCTCAATTGGAGAAAGATCTGAGGGCTTTGGAGGAGTTGTACAGTGCTGACCTTGCTGCCCAAATCACATCAACCTTCGATGATCTCAGGGCTGAAGCGACTCACCGACATGAAGTTCTTCAATAGAGCATCACTGAAAAGGAGTTTGAGATCGCATCCTTACAGGGGCAATGTTTTCAAAAGCAGCAGACCGTAGTTGCTTCTAACACTACCATACAAACATCTCGTACAGAAATTGATCAACTCAAGGTGGAGTTTTCCGACACGAGGCTGAGCTCGCGCGAGAAGAAGAGATTTTGAAAAGGCTCACACTAGAAAGCGTGAAGACCTACGCCACCTATCGTTCATCAGCCCAGGATCTTGAACTTCTCCAAAAGGAAGCTATCACAACGACACCAGATGAGAACGAACTTAAGAAGAGAGTTGAGGTACTGGTACAAGCCGCTAATGAGGACAAGATATCTGTGATTAAGTCCCGGCTCGCGTCTTTTAATTTTACTAGCCCAGGGGCTTAATTGTGCATTGTTCTTTTTGTTTGACAAGAACAAAGTTTTTGTATCACTTTCTTTTGGCTTTTGAATAAAAAGTGATATTGATTCCTCATTATTTCTTGCATTTATCATGTTTTGATTTTAGGTAACAAATCACGAGAAATGCCCGAGATGTATTCCCGACTTAGAATAGATCTCCACAATAGTCCTGATGTAGATAATTCTCTTTATTAACGTTTAAGATAACTCCAGAAAATTTCAAACTGCTGAGGATTAATATTTTATTATTTTCCCATAATAGGACTGACTAGTAGAATTCTTCATGTGTTATTTTCTTTTTACTTTGAACACTGAAAGAAGTCTATAAGTGCCAGAGGTGTAGTTTTAACTTGGCAGGAGAAACATCATGATCAAGGCAATTTTGAGGACTTATCGTCCTATTGAAGAGAGTCAATAAGTTGATTTTTGTCAGAGGTGTAATTTTAACGTGACAAGAAGAAATATTACGATCGGGGCAATTTGAGGACTTATCGCTCTATTGAGGAGAGTTGATAAGTTGATTTTTGTCAGAGATGTAATATTAACGTGACAAGAAAAAATATTACGATCGGGGCAATTTGAGGACTTATCGCTCTATTGAGGAGAGTCGATAAGTTGATTTTTGTCAGAGGTGTAATATTAACGTGACATCTGGGGGGGAGATATTTAGCGTCTCGCTTGGGAGGATTGCTAAATGTTTTATCATCGGAGTGATGAATTATATTACTGTTCGTGGGAAAAATCGTGTCTTTCTTCATCATTGATTCCATTGCAAATTCTTGTAATAGTTTATCGATTACAAAGATCCGGTCTTTTTTTTAGATCCAGTTACAACGAAAATCAAATAAAAAAAGAAATAGAAAATTACAACTTTCTCCTTTTATCGAACAAATCACGAGCTCCTGTTTGCGGTCACTCGCTTTGTGGGTTCTTTGCCGACGCCGGGGTTAATCCGTGGACCACCGCGCGATCTAGATCCGGTCGGATCTACACGATTCGACGGGTATTATTTCACCAAGGAAATAATAGCCGAGGGTACTATTTCGCCAAGGAAATAGTAGCCTTTAATTCTCGGGATCAAAGGCCAAGCTTTGATCCCGAGTGTGAAATCGTGTAGATCTCAGATCTGATTTTTACCTCTCTTGAAATCCTGCCTTTTGTGACGCGGACGCTCGCCGAGAGTCAGATCTGAATCTTCAAGTCCTCAAGTCTTCAAAACTCCAAGCTCGATCTCCAATTCGGCAGAGTTTCGGCTCTCAAAATCCCAACCCTTTCAAATGAACCAAGGCCCTCCTATTTATAGGCTCTCAGATCTGTGCCCACGCACAGATCTGGGTCGGCCACCCATGGGTGGCCGGCACTGGGCCGAGCCCCCCCTAGGCGTTGGGTTTCGTCGTTTTGTCCGGTCTCGCGGTTGATTCGGACTCTGATTTGTTGATCAGATTTGGTAGTAGATCCGATTCCTGATTTGGCAGTAAATCCGCTTCTGATTTCGAGTCCGAAACCGATCTTGATTTGGTCGTGATTCATCCGAGTCCGCTCTTGGTTGGATGACTCGTTGACTCTTCAAACCGTTAGCTTGATTCCGCACGCGAGTGAATTTATTCCGTTGTTTGTGTGCAGTTCATTAGATTCGTAGCCTCGTTAATGCGCTTCGTCGTGTATCACTTGGCTTCGGCGTTGTGGACTAACAATCATGTCTGCATACGTCGCCCGATGGTCGGTTCGTCGAATCGGTGTTGTCGAGCTGTGTTAAGGGACCTATAGGCAGTTTGATATGCCTACAGATACCCCCTCCAAAGTATTTCAGCCTCGTTCTTTTATAGAAGAGTCCGGAATACTTTGGATATGATTGCCCCATTCTCCGATTGATTAAGACGGGATATTTGGAGTGGCTTCCGTTCTTGATTCCTTCAGTCCCCCAGGCTGTTCGGTGCTTTGTCGAATGTCTGTAAGGATTCCGGTGCTGCATTTATTGTCTGACCGTTGTCGGAATTTTGAACTTGAAGTCGATTCTTGATTTAGCTCGTGCTTGTTGGTTCAACATAGAACTGACCATCGATTGTTGAGTTCATCTATGCGGCGCGTTGTCCGGCGCAGTGTTGTTGAGTTATCCTTAAGAATATTTAGAAAAATATTCTCCAGGAACTTCTCAGCCAAAAATAGGAAACCGTTTATCCTCATATACCTTATTGGAGTATTAAGAAGCAGTTTATACTCGTATACTTTTCGGAGTAATGATTCTTTCTTTATACTCGTATACTTTTCGGAGTAATGATTCTTTCATTGCAACGCGTTGACTGGCGTTGACCTAGGGTTACGCGTTGACCGGCGTTGACCCTAGGGTTCTGAACGTAGTATGTTGACTTTTTGATCGTAACGCGTTGACTGGCATTGACCTAGGGTTACGCGTTGTCTGGCGTTAACCCTAGGGTTTCGAATGTCGTTTGATGCTCAAATCACGAGACCAACTAATGAAGCTGATGCGTCAGTGACTCTCGTATTTATAGGATTTTTTGCAAACCCTCAGCCATCAACGGGTTTGATAAGCCTTTACCGACTACCGTTTGAGTCGGGCTAGCATGCGGATTGTTCAAGTCCGTTCCGCATGTGACGTTAAGCTAAAAGAGTTAACCCTTTTAGTGCTACGATATTGAATACGTAGACTTCGTCTTTCTCACGGGAATAGACTACCCGGCAACGCGTGTTAGGCGTTGACTTTAGGATTTTTGGCTAATCCCCAGCCTTCAACGGATTTGATTAGCCTTTACCGACTACCGTTTGAGTCGGGCTAGCATGCGGATTGTTTAAGTCCGTTCCGCATGTAACGTTGTGCTAAGAGAGTTAACGCTCTTAGTGCTACGATATTGAATAACCCTGCCACAATGTTGAATATGTGAACGGGTGTTCTTCTTAACGGTTAAGAACTAACCGGCGGCGCGAGTTAAGCGCAGACTTATCCTTGCTTAGGTTTCAGGATAGAATACCCCAGAATCGAACTCTGATGTCTTTTTCTACGGAAAAAGACTAAACCGGCAGCACGTGTTAGGCGCAGACTTATCCCTGCTTAGGATTCGGGATAAACTTCCTAGGATGAATCCTACATTGACAAATTTTGGAAAGATTGGTGCGGGAAAGGAAAAATTTTGTATTCTATTTCCCGGTCTTCTTTTAGGGTGAAGGCGAACCCGAATAACAAGGAAGGAAGAATTTTAAATTCTATTCCTTGATTCTTGAAAGGAAGAATTTTATATTCTATTTCCAGCGCAAAAGAAACTAGAGGTGGGATCTCCACCCCGAGAATCTGGAAAATCTAGATAAACCTGCCTTTTATAGGATTGGTTATCTAAACTGAAAAAAGAGTTCTTCGTTTATCGAAGTGAAACTTCAACTTCGGTTATAGCCATGAGAGGGATTAACCAAAGAGAAGAAGAAGGGGGTTCTTTCGTTTATCGAAAGAGGACCCTCCCGGTAAATGGGTTATCCTGAATGTACTAGGGATAGTACTTTTTCAGGAACTTCCCATTTATTGGCATTAATTGCCTGGTGCCTTCTTGAGTAATCAGGCGATATGCACCGTTTGAGTAGACTGTGTCTATCACAAACGGTCCTTCCCATTTGGGTTCAAATTTACCTTTCTTCTTGGAGTTGAGGATTATCGGTCGGCGAGCAGCGAGGACCAGATCTCCTTCCTTGAAGCTTCTCTGTCGGACTCTTTTGTTAAAAGCCCTTGACATCCTGGCTTGGTAAAACTCGATGTGTTGTTGAGCCTCCAAACGCTTTTCATTCAACCTCTCGAGTTCTTCGAGACGTTTTTGATGCTGTTCTTCTGTCGTCATCTCGGTTGCGAGGGCGATCCGAAGGGACGGGATTTGAATCTCCAGAGGTAGCACAGCTTCACATCCGTATACCAACGAATATGGGGTGGCCCCTGTAGGTGTGCGTATGGTGGTGCGATAAGCCCAGAGTGCTTCACCGAGTTTATCGTCCCAGTCTCGTTTATTAGCCTTCACGAGCTTTGACAGGATCTTGATGATCGTCTTGTTGAAAGCCTCGGCTAATCCGTTTGCGGCGGGATAATAAGCTGTCGACGAGACATCTTCAATCTTGAATTTGTCACAAAACCTGATGAAGGCGTTGCTTATGAACTGTGGACCGTTATCATGAATGATCCGTCTTGGCACGCCGTGTCGGTATATGACATGATGTTTGATGAAATTGATGACGTTGTTCGTCTTCACTTCTCTAAGCGGAATCGCTTCAGCCCACTTTGAGAAGTAATCTGTGATTGCGAGGATGAATCGATCACCTTTGACTGAAGGGGGAAAAATAGGACCGACAATGTCCATACCCCATGTCTCGAACGGCCAAGACGTGGTTGACGTGTGCAACTGCTCTGGCGGTTGATGCATGTAATTTGCATGTATTTGACAAGCATGACATTCTCGTGCGTATTCGATTGCGTCACGAACCATCGTTGGCCAGAAATATCCCATCCTCCTGATGCGATCATACAGTTTAGGACCGGGCTGATGCGCACCACAGATGCGATCATACAGTTTGGGACCAGGCTGATGCGCACCACATTCTCCTTCGTGTGCTTCCTTAAGAACTTCTTCTGCTTCTTTGTTCGAAAGGCATCGGAGTAATAAACCATCGTACCCTCTACGGTATAACGTATGGGTCTCGACATTATAGAAGAATCTTGGCGCTCTTCGGCGAATTGATTCTCTTTCTTTTACATCTTCTGGCAAAATCCCATATTGGACATAGTCAATGATGGGAAAACGCCAATCTCGGGACTCAGACCCAATTTGAGTTGAATTCACCTCCTTGGCGTTTATGTTTCCATCGTCTTCCTCTTCAATATCCATATCGTATATGGGTATGCAGAGCTGATGCGTCCTCACTGTGACTAACAGCTCAGTTTCGGGAGGCTGCGCAAGTGATACCGCTAGTGCTGCCAGTGCATCCGCATAAGCGTTCTGAAGACGAGGGATGTATTCAATAAAGAATTCTTCAAAAGATTATGCCATTTTGATGGCCTCTTGGTGGTATGGGATCAGGTCCTGGTTCCTGACTTCATACTCTCCCCGGACTTGGTTGACTATCAATTGAGAATCCCCAAAAGCTTCGAGATATTCGACCCCCAGCTCCTTGGCGAAACTGAGTCCAATGAGAAGCGCGTTGTATTCGGCTACGTTATTGGAGCACGGACTAGTCAATGAATAAGCTCGAGGCATCACATGCTTTCCCGGGGAGATTAAGACAACTCCAACCCCGGAGGAAACTGTGGAACCTCCTGGGGTTATTACCCTATTAACTGACCTTGAGGCACCATCGAAATATAATTGCCATACTTGTTGGTGCGACGTAGTATTAACCTCGTGGGTTTCATCCGGCAAATCATCATATACTTCTGCCGTATCTGTGGTCGGGTTTGCCGCCAGAAGATCACAAATCGCTTGTCCTTTGATTGACTTCTGTTGTTTGAAGTGCAAATCATATTGGGACAAGAGAAGGGCCCATTTTGCTAACCGCCAATTCATAGAGGCTGGTTGCGTCATAAACACCCGTACTGGATTAACATTGGAAATGACGTAAAACGTCTGTCCAACCAAGTAATGCCGCATCTTTTGCATCGCAAATACCAATGCGAGGCACTCTTTCTCAATCATCGGATATCGAGACTCAGCGCCTATCAAGGTCCGACTTAGGTAATAAACTGCCTGTTCGTGACCGTTATCGTCGTCTTGTGCTAGTAAAGCACTTATCGAGTGGTTCATCGCCTTGATGTAAATCAAGAACGGTTTACCCGATTTCGGTGCAACGAGAACAGAAGGATTCGTAGCTTAGAAAATGGCTGGCACTTCCCAGAAAGGTTTGAGATGAACCGCCGGATGTAAGCTAGCCGCCCTTGCAATCCTCTGAGCTCTCTTAGATTTCTAGGAGGTTGCAGTTCGTGTATCGCCTTCACTTTGTCAGGATCGATATGTATACCTTTAGTGGTGACAACGAATCCCAGGAATTTTTCGCTGGATATTCCAAGGAAGGATTTAGTAGGGTTCATCTTCAATTGATTGCTTCGCATGAGATCGAACATCGTCTTCAAGTCCTTGATGTGATCTTCTTTGTTACGGCTTTTCACCACCAAATCATCAACGTAGCACTCGACTGTTTTCCTGAGATGTTCTTAAAAAATCTTAGTCATTGCTCATTGGTATGTGGCGCCTACATTCTTTAGACCGAATGGCATCACCGTGTAGCAGAATACACCAAGGGGCGTTCTGAACGCTGTATGCTTCTCGTCATCTGGGTGCATCTTGATTTGGTTATATCCTGAGAAACCATCCATAAAAGACATTCTCTCGAATCCGCATGTATTGTCAATAATAACATCCATGATTGGGAGAGGAAAATCGTCTTTTGGACATGCCGTATTCAGGTCCCTGAAGTCGATACAATTCCTGATTTTACCGTTCTTCTTCATGACTGGAACGATATTGGCTAGCAAATCTGGATGTTGTTCCTCTCGGGTAAATCCTGATTCAATTAATTTCTTAACCTCTGCTTCGATGGCTTCCATTATCTGCGGACGAAACCGTCTTTGCTGTTGCTTGACAGGTTTGGCATCCGGCTTGATATCGAGGCGATGCATTGCCACATTGGGGTCGAGCCCTGGCATATCCTCGTAGTTCCAAGCGAAGACGTCAATATACTCCCTGATGAGAGCAATTAACTCCTCCTTCTCATTTGAGCGAAGACTATCGCTGATGAATATCGGCTTTGGGTTGGCCTCGTCGCCCATGTTAACTTGGACTATTTTATCCTCAGTGGGGGGTTCTCTCTGTTCGAACCTGTCACCATACTGCATATTCAGATGATGAACCCACGGGTCTTCCCATGTTGGCATTTGATCATCGTCCCCCATTGTAGACGGATCAGCTGTAGCCATGTTTACCATTAGGGCTTTGAATACCTCCCCTAGACTTATGTCGGAATTCCCAGCTGAAGAATCAGAAGAGTATCCGTTCTTAGTTTTGTTAGCAATTTGATCGATGATCTGCCAACCATATTCCTCATCGGACGAGGAAACGTAGCCTAAGCCTCGCCCGTATTTATAATAATCCTCAGATTTCCCTTTTGGTACATATACCGCTTTGGCTGGATTACGAGGACCTCGGTCGAAGTATAGACCTTCTCCGAGTGTGAAATCGTACCCCTGCTTTCCCATGAGCTTGCGTGCTTCCGGACTATACTTAGATAAATGCCAACCAGGTTTGTCGTCATCTTCATCTTCACTTAGGAAATGATCTGGTAACGGAGAGCTTTTTCCTTTACCATAAATTACTTCTTTTGCACCTCCTATCTTGTTCGGGATGATCATGGTTGTTCCGAAAGAATGCTGGAGGCGCTCCTTGGTTACGTAGGATGATCGAAGCGGCATATACAAATCGGTATTATTGTACAATTCTGTTATCACATCCTCAAACCCTTTAAATGGTTGTTTATCCGCGACCACCGTCTTGACCCTTCCATCAGTGTCAACATATTTCAGACACTGATGCAGGGTGGAGGAAACTATAACATTACTATGGATCCAAGGCCGACCCAGTAGTAAGTTATATGATGTCTCAGCATCAATCACGTAACACGTGACTTCCGTCTTCAGATCACCCATTTGGTACTTTATCCGAACCTTCCCCAAAGGCCTTGACCCGCTAGTGTTGAATCCATAAATGACCGTGCCTGTAGATGCCAATTTGCTGACTGGAATGCCAAGGCTATGCATAAGGCGAAGCGGCATAATACTCACAGCAGAACCCGGATCTACTTGGATTCGGTTGACTTCGTTGGAGCCAATGTATCCGATAAAATATAGGGGCCTATCATGGTTCGAATTCTTCTTCTGCATATCTTCTTTGGTGAAGGTGATGCAAGGAAGGTTCTTGGTCGCTATGTTGCACTGTTGACCCAGCGGTTCTGGCTGTTCAGGCACCGGCTTGATTTGGGTCAGAAACACCTCTGAATTGGCCAACGCTTCTTGCAAAGCCTTCCTAGTTTCCTTGGCCAGCCGCAGCAATTCATACAGCGTTATCCGTGCTGGAATATTGGCTAGTTGAGCCATTATATCGAAGACTTGCGGAGTCTTCGAGCTTTTCGGTTTGTCTTTTCCAATCGGACGACTACCTCCTGGGGATTCTTCTCTTTCGGCTTATTCACCGGCTGTCGTCGAGTCTCTTCGCCCGGTGTAGGACTTGTAATCACCCCCATCTCCGTGAGAGTTTTGGCTGGTCCCCGCTTATTCACCCCTGCTCACTAGGTGGTGGATAGTTGTAGTGATACTCATTTCCACTTCGGGTTGCAAAGACTTCTTGTTCTTCTTCAGAGAGCGGAAAAGCTAGTATTCTTTCGTCATCTTTTCCTGGGATAGCCTTGTTCTTCTTCAGAGAGCGGAAAAGCTAGTATTCTTTCGTCATCTTTTCCTGGGATAGCAGAGACTCTGCAACAAGACTTTCCTTTCCCTTTGGACTTCTTCTTGGATGACGACCCGGCCCATTGTTCATCTTCAATCAGGTCGGGGTGAACCCAGAGGATTTCGCCGTTTGGAGCTGTATGTGACACAAGTCCTTTTTGGCTCTGTCCATGCGGGTCGTCGTTTACTGTCTTCATTCCCACTTTGGTGATGCGTTTTGGTTCAAACCACGCTGTGGGCACTGATCCGAAGCTGATTGAAACCGCGTTTGCTCCAATATTCTTGGACGGCTTCGGGGTTATGACGCCTACATCAATTAGCGCCTGGATCTTGTCCTTGAGGTGGTAGCACGATTTGGTAGGGTGATGGACCGCTCTGTGGTACGCGCAATACCTCGGATATGTCACTTTGTTAGTCCCTTCTTGATCCACAATCGCTGGCAGCTGAATTTTGTTGTTCTCCAACAGGTACTTAAAGATGCCGGGAACTTCGTCATCTTTGAAGGAGTACACTTTGAGAAATCTTGGCTCTGAAGACTTCTGCTTCTGAGGCCGTTGTTGCCACTGTGACTGCGATTTTTGTGGCGCTCGTTGCTGCTGCCGCTGTTGTTGTTGCAGAGGGTGCAATTGAAAGGTTTGATTAGCATCAACTGCATTAGCATGTGCCTTACCTTTCCCCCGTGGGACGAAATTCTGTTGTGGAGCATTATTCGCCTGTTGGCCTCTCTCCGCCTTCTTCCTTCTTAGGAATCGCTCGGCTTGCTCTCCTCGGACCTTCAGATCCTTCCATGTCTTGGACGGTGTTGTCCCCATTGCTTCCAACACGTCCAGCGCGAGGTTGTTGTGGCAAGTCTGGAGAATAAACTCTTCGGTGATCGGGTCCTGACAGTTCATCGCCTTGTTCCGGAACCTCTTGACGAAGGTGTCGACCAATTCTCCGTCTTTCTGTTTCTCATCCAGCAACGACCCAATGGATATCTCTGTGTCATCGTCGAAGAAGTTGGCGAGGAATTTGGTCTCCATGTCATCCCAACTATTCACGCTACCTGGCTTGAGGCGGCGATACCAATCGAAGGCGGCTCCGCGAAGAGTGCCAACGAATGACCGCACCATCAGAGGCTCATTACCGGAGATTACCCCCAAGTGCGATTTGAAGTAAATCAAATGCTGGGTGGGTGAACCCATCCCATAAATGGCGTGAAGTTAATTAGATTGAACTTCGCCGGATATGGGATTGATTCCCACTCTCTTGGGTATGGACAAGGGATGCCCGTCTTTTTGGTCTCTTGAGCGGAAATCAACGTATTGATTTTGCTCTCGAGGTTTTTAATTTTCAGGCTTTCACCTGTGTCTTCGCTAGCATTTTCGTTACCACCCCCTGCGTTGACCGGAGGATTATTGGCATTATGAGCTTCATTTGTATCCTCATCTTCCTGATGAACTTGGTTACGACGACTTGGTTCGCCTTGCTGGTTCGTCAGTGCTTGGATCTGTTGGTCATGCATCTCTCTCATGTTCTGCATGGCCATCTACATTTCGAACCTGAAGGTTTCTTGCTGCTTAGCTAAGGCGTCTTCAAGCATTTTGGCCACTTGCTCCGCACTTATCATAAGTGCCTCGCGGGGCTGTCCCTCTCTGGATACTGTATTATCTGATGCGACTGCGGAGCCGGCATCAGATTCTTCATCCTCTGAAGGGAGTCTTGTTCGAACCCTACCGTAGGTTGCCCGCTTGATGGTCCCAGACTGTAGACGGGTTCTAGGCCGGGACGCTTTCAGGATCGACTCAAGATTATCCCGTGCCGATGTCCCTCTGCTGGTCATGTTGGTGGTGACCCTTGGAAATTCTCCCTCTTCCACCACCGTTCTTCTTCGCCGGAAACGCCTAGGCCTTGGTTTCGGCATTTCAGTACTGAGTCTCTCGAAAACCAAAACTCGTTCGGGGACCGCCTTGATGCAACTGCATTCAGACAATACTGCCCGAATGAGTTTGGAACAGGGGCACTGAGTTTCCTGTTTTTGGGGACTCCTTTTCCTGGTTTTATTCGTACCCCCAGCACGATAGTACAACTCGTCTGCTTAACGATCGGAGTAACCTATCGTGTGTTGGCACGACTTCTCAGGTATAACGCTATCGCCATCAGACGATAACGTTTCCTTCTGAGGAGGAATTACTTTCTTAGGGTTTTCGAAAGTTACACGCCTCGAAACGTGCCTTTTTGGGCGTGAGTTCTCGGCGGGCTCCTGGACTTCAATACGCAAGTTGGTGCGCGTAGCTGTCCTGGTCTCTTTGTCATGTTGGAGGTGACGGCGACCCCCAGCATGTTGCGTCGTTCGGGGCTTCTTCATCGGGCCCAAACAATCTTGAACAGGAGCTTTGCCTCTCTCGTCGGGAATCGGACCGAGGCGCTCCAAGACTGGCTTCTTCCTTTGGGACGATTCTGCATGATCTCCCGGAGAAACTATTGGGATTACCGGTGACTTTTGTTGATTCACCGGAGGTTGAACTTTGGTTGGAGGCTGCAGTTGTTGCTCCTTAGTCTGAATCGCCGCTTCAGACTTCGGTCTCTAAGTTTTACGGGTTGATGGCGGCTTCTTGGCCACCTCTTGGACTTGAGCTCGTGCCTGCGCTGACATTGCGCGGCGCTTGCGAATGCGCTCCTCAAGCGTCGAACGATTCCGTTTGACCCGGACCCATTCGCTCGTTGGCGGCTTGGAGGAACTGCCATTCATCGGTGGTTGAGGCTGTTTGCCTCTCCTGTTCTTCAGATCCGTTTCCTGGTATGCTATTCTCTACGTCTGGAATTACCTTACGTAGTAAATTAAGAAGCATTTGAAGATATTTATCTATCATTCCGCTCAGGGTCTTAATATGCATCAGTTGAAGAATAAATGACAATCTACTATACTTAGTGTAGTCGTCGTACAAATCCTTCTCGTCATCTTCCAATAACTTCATTAAATTATTGTAGCCCTTGTTGTTCGCGGGAAAAATCGTGTCTTTCTTCATTATTGATTCCCATTGCTATCTTTAAATAACAACTTTTGGGTTACAAAGATCCGGTCTTTTTATAAGATCCGGTTACAACGAAATCAAAAATAAAGAAAAAGATTACAACTTTCTCCTTTTATCGAACAAATCGCGAGATCCTGTTTGCGGTCACTCGCTTTGTGTGGGTTCTTTGCCAATGCCGGGGTTAATCCGTGGACCACCGCGCGATCTAGATCCGGTCGGATCTACACGATTTGACGGGTATTATTCCGCAAAGGGAATAATAGCCGGGGAGGATTAGTTCACCAAGGAAATAATCGTCCAAATCTCGGGATCAAAGGCCAAGCTTTGATCCGGAGTGTGATTTCGTGTAGATCTCAGATCTGATTTTTACCTCTCTCGAAATCCTGCCTTTTGTGACGCGGACGCTCGCCGAGAGTCAGATCTGAATCTTCAAGTCCTCAAGTCTTCAAAACTCCAAGCTCGATCTCCAATTCGGTAGAGTTTCGGCTCTCAAAATCCCAACCCTTTCAAATGAACCAAGGCCCTCCTATTTATAGGCTCTCAGATCTGTGCCCGCGCACAGATCTGTGTCGACCACCCATGGGTGGCCGGCACTGGGCCGAGCCACCTATGGGTGGCTCGGCTTTGGCCGAGCCACCCATGGGCGTTGGGTTTCGTCGTTTTGTCCGGTCTCGCGGTTGATTCGGACTCTAATTTGTTGATCTGATTTGGCAGTAGATCCGATTCCTGATTTGGCAGTAAATCTGCTTCTGATTTCGAGTCCGAAACCGATCTTGATTTGGTCGTGATTCATCCGAGTCCGCTCTTGGTTGGATGACTCGTTGACTCTTCAAACCGTTAGCTTGATTCCGCACGCGAGTGGATTTATTCTGTGTTTTGTGTGCGGTTCATTAGCTTCGTAGCCTCGTTAATGCGCTTCGTCGCGTATCACTTGGCTTCGGCGTTGTGGACTAACAATCGTGTCTGCATACGTCGCCCGATGGTCGGTTCGTCGAATCGGTGTTGTCGAGCTGTGTTAAGGGACCTATAGGCAGTTTTATACGCCTACAATTACTTGTGGTTTGAACAAGATTTGGGGAATTTTATCACTCTATTAAAGAGAGCCGATAAATTGGATATTTACTACTCCGTTGGGGAGAGTTAGTAAATTGATCAAGGTTTGAATGATTTTGGAGACTTATCGTTCCATTGATGAGAATTGATAAATGGATTCTGACAGAGGAATTATAGCCGTATAAGTATTGATGTCAGCTAAATTCAAACTCTGTGAGGATGATGATCGTCTAGAGTGTAATATTAACCCGACGAGAATTTAGATCTTGCTGAAGAAATACAGCAGTTTGACAATGTTCTGTTAAAAGAATTCATGAACCTAAAGAATAAGTGTCACGTTTGACAATACAAAGGTGAGTCCTTTGTTTAGGATTGGCAATGCAAAAAGGGTAACCTTTGCGTTTGAGGTTCGAAACGTAGAGTTAAGAACCATCACAATGCAGGTCTAGGCCTGGCGTTTGAAGAATTTGAACGCAGAGGTGAACTTTGCATTAAAGTCTAACCGACCTTATCTGTAAACACGAAAGATAGCGTTTCAGCGATGGTTGGGATTCTCTCCTAGAATCCCGTACCGATTTAACAGCTTGGCGGCTGTTATAAATAGACCTGTGTGGTCACATCAAGAGTCATTTGACTCTTTCTACTTTTGGCTTGATTCCAAGAACGAGAATTCTCGTTTGAATTTTAATTGATTCTCCGACGAACTCCGTCTTCTCTAATCACCTACACGCATGGCGCCCAGGAGGATGAGTTCGGGTTCCAAGAAGATCGCCAAGGCAGCTTTGGAAACATCGCCGGCCGAGAACACCGGTGATGTTGCGGATCTCACGAGCGCTTCGACATTGTCGTCGCTGTCATATGGGCCCCGCTGTTGTGGTAAGTGGTGGCCATGGCAACTTGTTTCAGCAAGTTTTCTAAAAATCCTAGATGGGTTCTTGTCAACGAGGAAGATGACTCGTTTCTGTCAAAAACGCAGAGTTGCAACTCCGTGTTAAAATTAAAAAACCGCAGAGTTAAAACTCTGCGTTTAGGAAACGTAGAGTTGAGTCTCCACGTTAAAATTGGAAATCGCAGAGTTAAAACTCTGCGTTTAGAAAACGTAGAGTTGAGTCTCCACGTTAATATTGGAAACCGCAGAGTTAAAACTCTGCGTTTAGAAAATGTAGAGTTGAGTCTCCACGTTAAAATTGGGAACGCAGGGTTAGGACTCTGTGTTTAAGTAACGTAGAGTTAAGACTCTATGTTGAACATGAGTCTTGGCCTCTGCGTCTGAATATCACAACGCTGGATTCAACCTCTGCGTTCAAGTGTTACAACGCATGGTTCAACCTCTGCGTTCAAGTATTGATACAAGGGTTGGCCCTTGTATTTAAGGCTTGACACGTAGAATTTGTCTTTCGTGTTATAACCCAGTTTTCGTGTTAGCAATCTATTTCTGTTACTAACTATTTGTTCCTGATTTCGCAATGCTTTTTCCCAACGTGCCCCTTCTGTCAGAGCAACATTTCAGTTATACTGACGATCCGGAAGTGGGGAGAGCTTTTGGTCTTCACAGAGAGATTCCTCTATGCACTTTCCCTAGCTTGGAGCGGGCACATTTAATTAGGTTTGCCGGGTGTTCCACCCTTATGGCTCTAATCACTGATGTGGATCTAGAAACCCCTGTAGGTCTGGATCAATTTGTCAACCCCTCGTTTTTGTTCGGAGACCATATATATGCTGATGGCCAAGTTGGGTATGTAGAAGATTCCCGGATGCTGCGAAAAATCGATGATCGTTTATTCTTTCTTCCAAGTATGAAGAGAATGTACCCACTTTCATACTTTCTGAGTGTCGGTGGTCGCCGAGGTTTGGCCTTCGATCTTGTCAAGGAGAAGGAGAACATCTCATTTGGATCTGGTCGATCATCTCGGGTACACATTGGTGGGCAACTCAAGGGTCTGAGGCCTGGCAGATTTGAGAAAAAGGACTCTACTTAGGAGGCACCTCTTCCGGCGAACATCTTCATACGCCAGTTCATTGCTGCTCGAGGGGAATTTCCTGCACAAGCCTTCGTTCTCCTGGTTGGTTGTTCTCTGGAGAGGATGGCTGGTGGACCCGGATGGTGAATTTTGTTCTTGAGGAACTCAAGGAACCTCTCGCTCAGTCTGGTCTTACAATACCAGTACAGGCTACAAGGCGTGGAATCGCTCAGAATTATCCCTTTCTCTTTGCTATGCTGGAGCGGTATAATCCGGATAGCTGTACCTTTTTCACGCCCGTCGGGGAGTTGGGATTTGCTCTCCATGAGATGCACGCAGTATCAGGACTCTCCCTTGGGCAAATGTCCTATGAAGAATTTGTTCCAACAACTGAAGAGCTTTCCATCCTGAGGACTGCTCATCCAGAGATATACAGCACTTTTTGGGAGTTGATATGTCATTTCCACATCTGCGCTCAGATTGTCGGGATGCGTGGGGGTGGTCTCATACATACTGGCTGGGCAGATTATTTATTTCAGAATTTGGGTCAAAAAGATTTCAAGGTGACCCGTCTTGCTGTAAGCTCTTCTAAGAGCATTAAAGCCCGTATCAAGGCTCCTAATGCTACTTATAAGAACAAGTATTTAGAAGATGGATATGAAGCTGACAGTGAATTTGAGAGTTTTCATCATCAAGCTGCAATTCCTATCTCTGACACGACCCTCCTTGCTGGCTTCCTGATGCTATGGTTGAAGCGGTGCGCCGTGCCGTCGAAACCGGTTGAATCGATCTTGGTTGAGGTCTGCGTTCAAGTGTTACAACGCATGGTTCAACCTCTGCGTTCAAGTATTGATACAAGGGTTGGCCCTTGTATTTAAGGCTTGACACGTAGAATTTGTCTTTCGTGTTATAACCCAGTTTTCGTGTTAGCAATCTATTTCTGTTACTAACTATTTGTTCCTGATTTCGCAATGCTTTTTCCCAACGTGCCCCTTCTGTCAGAGCAACATTTCAGTTATACTGACGATCCGGAAGTGGGGAGAGCTTTTGGTCTTCACAGAGAGATTCCTCTATGCACTTTCCCTAGCTTGGAGCGGGCACATTTAATTAGGTTTGCCGGGTGTTCCACCCTTATGGCTCTAATCACTGATGTGGATCTAGAAACCCCTGTAGGTCTGGATCAATTTGTCAACCCCTCGTTTTTGTTCGGAGACCATATATATGCTGATGGCCAAGTTGGGTATGTAGAAGATTCCCGGATGCTGCGAAAAATCGATGATCGTTTATTCTTTCTTCCAAGTATGAAGAGAATGTACCCACTTTCATACTTTCTGAGTGTCGGTGGTCGCCGAGGTTTGGCCTTCGACCTTGTCAAGGAGAAGGAGAACATTTCATTTGGATCTGGTCGATCGTCCCGGGTACACATTGGTGGGCAACTCAAGGGTCTGAGGCCTGGCAGATTTGAGAAAAAGGACTCTACTTAGGAGGCACCTCTTCCGGCGAACATCTTCATACGCCAGTTCATTGCTGCTCGAGGGGAATTTCCTGCACAAGCCTTCGTTCTCCTGGTTGGTTGTTCTCTGGAGAGGATGGCTGGTGGACTGGGATGGTGGATTTTGTTCTTGAGGAACTCAAGGAGCCTCTCGCTCAGTCTGGCCTTACAATGCCAGTACAGGCTACGAGGCGCGGGATCACTCAGAATTATCCCTTTCTCTTTGCTATGCTGGAGCGGTATAATCCGGATAGCTGTACCTTTTTCACGCCCGTCGGGGAGTTGGGATTTGCTCTCCACGAGATGTATGCAGTATCAGGACTATCTTTTGGGCAAATTCCCTATGAAGAATTTGTTCCAACAACTGAAGAGCTTTCCATCCTGAGGACTGCTCATCCAGAGATATACAGCACCTTTTGGGAGTTGATATGTCATTTCCACATCTGCGCTCAGATTGTCGGGATGCGTGGGGGTGGTCTCATACATACTGGCTGGGCAGATTATTTATTTCAGAATTTGGGTCAAAAAGATTTCAAGGTGACCAGTCTTGTTGTAAGCTCTTCTAAGAGCATTAAAGCCCGTATCAAGGCTCCTAATGCTACTTATAAGAACCAGTATTTAGAAGATGGATTTGAAGCTGACAGTGAATTTGAAAGTTTTCATCATCAAGCTGCAATTCCCATCTCTGACGCGACCCTCCTTGCTGGCTTCCTGATGCTATGGTTGAAGCGGTGCGTCGTGCCGTCGAAACCGGTTGAATCGATCTTAGTTGAGGTGGTCTATCCAGCCGTTCTCCTGGCTCATGGGAGACCTCTAAGTCTTCTCTCTGCAATGACAGGTTGTCTGCAGAGAGGCTTGTAGGATTTGATTTCTGAATTCCTCGATGTCAAGGAGATGAATATTGCTGGGAGGAAAGTTTGGAAGACTCCCCAACCCCGTGCACCAATGCCCTATTCTTATTTAGTGGCTTGGTTTGTGCTGCATTGTCCCTCTTTGATGACGAGGATCATACATGATAATGACACCTCTGTTCCTTTCGTACAGAGGCTTGAGTCAGCCACATGGACGACCTTGTACATAGCTCGGGTTAGACAACTCTTGTCTTTGGAAGACAATTATGATCTTTTTTGTTGCCGCCCTTGTTTCGATGGGGCTGAAGAAAAAGGCCCGAAGTTTGGCGACGTAGTCTTCGAAGGGTCCTCGCTTTTAAACACAGGGACCTTCCAATGGATTCTCACTATCAGAGTGGGCTACCTGGTTTTCCGAATAGGTGAGAGATGCATAATTGAACCATACGTTCCCTCGCGTTTTGCTCGACAGTTCGGGTATGACCAGCTTTATGTTGGTAACCCTAATCCGTGATTAGCTCACATCGGGAATCTATACGAAGGTGCTCGTGCTTGGTATTTCTTTTCTGCCCGAGGGACTCATGCGCAGTTTACTCTGCCTAGTTTGTCGCCTAGATGTTCCACCGTAGCGGACTTCCGCGATTGGTTTGACAAAGCTTCTCAAATCTCCGAATATGATATATATGCTTCATGCATAAATGAAATCCGGGAACTTTATAAAACGAGAAGTGGTTCTGCCAGGACTCGATTACCAGGAATAGAGGATTATTTGTCTTGCGAACGAGAGGCGGTCGGAATCGAGGAGATCCCGAAGGAATTACCCGCTGCTGAGCCTTCTGAAGAAGAGGACACTAAAGAGGTTCTCGAGGGGGCACCCCCTCCTGAGCCTCGCTCCTTAAGATCATCAGGGAAGCGGGCTCTTACTGCTGAGGAGGAAGGCGAATATGAGAAGAAGATTCGCAAGCGAAGATCTGTTGCAGCTAAAAACTCCAAGGGGGCCAAGTTAATGGGGGATATCATAAAGTCGGCACCTGTCGCACCTCCTGAGAACAAAGAGGATACTATGCTTCAAGCTGCTCCTCCCGGTCCTGAAATGACAACAGGTAGGCGGGGGTCGGCCACCCCAGGCTCAGTGTCCAATATGCCTGAAAAGTTATCATCTGAAGCTGATTATCGCCCCACTCGCACTGATTATGCGAATTGCTTTATTTATCTGACTGCTCCACCCCCAAGCTCAGAAACTTTGAGGAAGCTTATCGAACAATTAGAGCATTGGATGCAAATGACTATCGACGTCGTTACCCTCAGGGACGTGAGTTTCAAGGTTTTTGAACCCCATCTGCTGGGGTGTCTCGCCAAGATTAGGAACCAGGGGAATGCATTGTGGACCGATAATTGTCGTGAGAGCATTGTTATTCTTGAATATGAGTTAGAATTCCTTTCAATGCTACAACGTGACAACATCAAACTAGAAGTGGATCGGGCTCTTTCTCAGGCCAAAGCTTTGAAAGCACAACACCAAGAGGCTCTTCGGAAGAGTCTGTCTGAAACAGAATCTCGTATTGCCCGCTTGCGTGGGGAACACCTCCAAGTACAAGTGGACCTGGGCAGTTTTGCTACGGGTATCCGGGATACTGCAGCAGAACTTACCCGTGCTGGTGTTGAGCTGTCTCAGATAAATGCCCAGTTAGCTGGTGATATGGAAGTTATAAAAGGGTTAATTGCTTACTGTGACGGGCTTTTCAAGGGCTATTGTGATGAAATTGTTGCTGCTGATAAGATTAGGAGAGAGATTGCAGAAGCAGCAGCAAATGAAGAGGAGCTCAAGAGCAAGATAACAGATGAAGTCAAAAAGGCTCGTGAGGAGAAAATATCGGCTTTGAAATCTAAGCTCAAGTCCTTTAGGTTGATGGGCCCCGACGCTTAGAATTTGGATTGATTTTTAGCTAGGGAATAATTTTGTATCGTTTTCATTTCAATTGTCTTCACTTTGTATTAACAATATTGAATGAAAATGATGTCATTTTGCTTTTCATCATCTCTTTTGTTGAAATCTAGTTCAAGACAATGAAAAGTAATGCAAATGCCATAAGTGTAGTGTTATCTTGGCATGAAATCAAAATTCTCTTTATTATTACTTAGAATAACTCCAGAAAATTTTAATCGTCAGAGGTGTAATGTTAACATGACGACATACAAGATAGGAAAATTAAAATTTATTCCCGAAATACACTATGAACTGGCAACCCCCAGCCTGACTTGGTTGGGGTTTAGGGGGCTGTATGATTTATGGAAAATATCTTTTAAGAAATTTCCCGTTGACTGGCATCATGAGCCTGTCTCCTTTTTTATCAATGAGGCGATAAGCTCCATTCGAATAGACTGATTCTATTATGAAGGGCCCTTCCCATTTAGGATTGAACTTCCCTTTGGTTTTATGTGTCATCACCATGGGTCATCTGTTGGCCAAAACTAAATCGCCTTTCTTGAAAATCCGTTCTTTAACCTTTTTGTTGTAGGCTTTAGAAATACGGGCTTGATATAATTCGATCTGTTGTTGAGCTTGCAATCGTTTGTCGTCTAAGGCTTCAAGTTCTTGCAGACATCGTTGATGTTTCTCTTCTTCTGTTAGTCCAGTTGTAATCGCGACTCTCAGGGAAGGGATTTGAATCTCTAGGGGTAGTACAGCTTCACAGCCGTATACTAAAGAGAACGGTGTTGCTTTTGTAGGGATCCTAACCGTTGTGCGGTAAGCCCACAGGCATTCTCCCAGTCTTTCGTCCCAATCGTGTCGGCTTTTGGAAACAAACTTTTTGAGAAGCTTCACGATAGTCTTGTTAAAAGCTTCTGCAAGACCATTCGCGGGCGGATAATACGTCGTGGATGCGACACTCTGGATTCTAAACTTATCACAAAATCTCTGAAACCCAAAGCTGACAAATTGTGTCCCGTTATCATGAACTATTCGTCTCGGGACCCCAAAACGATAGATGACGTGATGTTTGATGAACTTAATCACATTCTTTGTCTTGACTTCTTTTAGCGGGATTGCCTCCGCCCATTTGGAGAAATAATCGGTTACTGCCAGAATGAACCGGTGTCCTTTAGAAGTCGGAGGAGAGATTGATCCCACAATATCCATGCCCCATATTTCAAATGGCCAAGATGCCGATGTGGGATGTAAGTTACCTGGCGCTTGATGGATAAAATCCCCATGAATCTGACATGCGTGACAACGTTTAGCATAATCAACTCCGTCTGAGAACATCTTTGGCCAGTAATAGCCAATTCGTCAGAGGCGATCCCCCAACTTAACTCCGGGTTGGTGAGCTCCGCACATTCCTTCATGGGCCTCCTTGAGGGCCTCTTTTGCTTTCTTTCGAGAGAGGCATCGAAGCAAAACTCCATCGTGTGACTTACGATACAGGATTTGAGAAATCGCATCGTAATATAATCGGAGAGCCTTTCGTTTGATAGAGGCTGCTTCCTTAGGGTCATCAGGCATAATTCCATACAGGACGTAGTCGATATATGGGAATCTCCAATCCCTAGATTCGAACTCCATGGAGGTTGTACAGACTTCTCCTGTTGTCTTGTCTGAGCTTTCCTCTATAGGAATCTTGTAACAGTATAGCTCGCGTCCCATGACTAGAATCATTGTTTCAGCCCCTGGTGGCAGTGCTAATGAAGTTGCCAAGGAGGCTAAAGTGTCCGCATAAGCGTTCTGAGCCCGCAGAATGTATTCAATAAAGAAACCTTCAAACTTTTTAGCTTGCTTTAGCACTGCGAAATAGCACGGGATTAGATCCTCATGACGCACCTCATATTCCCCTCAGACTTGATTTACGATGAGCTGAGAGTCACCGTAAGCCTCGAGATGCCGAATATCGTGTTTTTCAGCAAATTGCATTCCTAATAACAGAGCATTGTACTCCGCCACATTGTTGGTGCAGGGTTCGATCAATGAAAATCCTCTTGGGATCACATGACCGTTCGGGGAAACGAGTACGACCCCCACTCCGGTGGTAATTGCTCTATGAGGGTTAGCTCTAGACGCACCGTCGAAGAATAATTTCCACACTTGCGTAGTTTCTTGAGTAACGCAAGCCTCAGCGACTTCATCGGGTTGTTCTTCGTACAATTTAGATGTCCCTGGCACCAGATGATCGGCTAAGAAGTCTGCTAATGCTTGACATTTGACCGCCTTTTGGGGCATAAATTGCATGTCATATTGTGACAAGAGAATGGCCCATTTTGCGAGCCAACAATTTAGAGATGATGGCTTCGTCATCAGAACTCTCAAGGGATTTGCCTTAGAAATGACATAAATTATTTGTCCAACTAGGTAATGTCGCATCTTTTTAACTGCGAATACCAAAGCGAGACATTCTTTTTCGACCGGATTATACTGGTGCTCAGCTCCCATCATGGTCCTGCTTAAATAGTAGATGGCTTGCTCTTGCTCTTGATCGTTGTTCTGGGACAACAAAGCTCCAAGAGAATGTTCCATAGCTCTCACATACAACAGGAATGACTTTCCTGATATTGGGGCCACGAGAACTGGCGGTTGAGTAAGATATCTCTTAATTTCCTCGAATGCTTTTTGACATTCCCCATCCCAAACAAAAGACACTCCTTTCTTCATGATCTTAGAGAAGGGTTGGCACCACCCTGAAAGATTTGATATAAATCTTCGGATGTAGGCCAGTCTGCCTTGCAAACCTCTGAGCTCTTTGAGATTCTTCGGAGGTGGCATGTTTTGGATAGCACGTACTTTTCAGGGTCGAGGGAGATTCCCTTGGATGTGACGATAAATCCTAAGAATTTCCTGCTTGATACCCCAAGGAAAGATTTTGAAGGGTTCATCTTCAGTTGATGTGTTCGCATGATATCGAACATTGTCTTCAGATCTGTAAGATGATCGGCTTTATCTTAGCTCTTTACTGCTATATCGTCAATGTAGCACTCGATCTTCTTACGTAGGTGTTCATGAAAGATGGCGTTCATTGCACGTTGATAAGTTGCACCTGCGTTTTTTAGGCCGAATGGCATTACTGTATAGCAATACACCCCCAGTGGTGTTCTAAAAGCAGTATGTTTTTCGTCTTCCGGGTGCATTGATCTGATTGTACCCGGAGAATCCATCCATGAAAGACATCCTTTCATATCCGCAGGTGTTATCGATCATGACGTCAGTGATAGGAAGAGGAAACTCATCTTTTGGACAAGCTGCGTTAAGGTCACGGAAGTCAATGCATATCCGGACCTTACCGTTCTTCTTGGGAACTAGAACAATGTTGGCCACCCAGTCCGGGTGTTGTTCCTCCCTAACAAAACCCGAGTCTATAAGCTTTTTAACTTCTGACTCAATCGCTTCCATGACCTCTGGACGAAACTGGCGTTGTTGTTGCTTGACGGGTTTTGCATCCGGATCGATATTGAGACGATGTGTGGCTACTTTCGGGTCCAGGCCAGGCATATCTTCATAATTCCAAGCAAAGACATCTATATATTCTCGGATGAGAAATATAAGGTCCTCTTTTTCAGATGATGATAAGTCTTCGGCTATAAAGATAGGCTTAGGGTTAGATTCATCTCCCATGTTGACCTGGATCACTTTATCTTCAGTGGGTGGTTCGCGTTGTTCGAAGCATATATCCCACAAGATGTTGAGGCGTTTGATCCAAGGATCGTCGGTTGATTCGATTAATCCTTCATCACCCCCTGCGTCTTCATCTGGATGACTAGTTGAAACCATGTTCACAGTCAAATTTTTAAAGAAAGGTCCGACACTGATGTCAGATTCCCAAGAAGATGTTCCGGATGAATGGTCCTAACGCAAATAATTACTGATTTCATTTTCTGAGACAGAACGGGTTGTGACGTAGCCCACACCTCTTCTGATTTTTTGATAGTAGTCCGGAGGTTTTCCTTCGGGGGTTATAGACATTCGAATTGGTGTTCGCCTTCCTTTCCCGAAGTTTAAACCCTGTTTTTCATTAAAGTTATACCCCATTCGTTTCATTAAATATATAGAATTGGGTTCGTGGTAATGGAATTGGGGAACTCCGTCATCTTCCTCTGAACTTCCTCGTTTGAGTTGTTTGGGTTTAACTTTACCAAAATGGATCGGCCTCTGCCCTTTCCTTTTGGACAGGACTTTGAAGAAAGCCTTTTGTGCATCTTCTGCTTCTTCATCTGACGTGAAGGATGACTCGATTGGCAATGTGAGTGATGCATCTGTGCACAGTGCGTGCCATGAGTCGGTACCTGCATTAGGATCATTCTCTATTTGTTTATTTTTAGAGGACACATCAGACAAGTACGCCAAAATAAAATCTTCATTAATGCACTATTCACCCTCACTCGGTACATTATTATTACTCTCACCCTGACCCATTACATCTAGATTCAATTCCCATGGACAATCTTCTTCAAGATCCGGTTCAATGTCGGCTTCGTTACCACTATCCACATCTTCTTTCTCCTGGGATTCCAGGTAGAAAACGAAATCGGTGTGAAAGTTTTCCACTCCTCGGAAAGGGTATTTTTCCACGATTAAGGTTTGAACTTCTCCCTCATCATTAGCATACATCATGACCTGATGTAGTGTAGATGGGACAATGCGGTTTGCATGTATCCATGGTCGTCCTAGCAAAAGATTGTAGGACGTGTCCGCATCTATGATGTAACAGGTCACTTCGGACCTAAGATCTCTGATTTGACACCTGAGTTTGATCTTCCCCAGGGGCCGAGTGCTGTTTGCATTAAACCCGAAGATGGTAGTCTGAGTAGTGTTCAGTCGATGCATGAGAATCCCTAAGACCTGCATGACCCTATAAGGCATGATGCTGAGCGCTGAGCCTGGGTTTACTTGGACACGACTGATTTCGGAGGATCCGATATACCACGTGTAGTATAGCGGCCTGTCGTGCTTGTGTTTGACCTGCATGTCTTCTTGAGTAAATGATATGCAGGGTAAACTTCTCGCCGCTTGCAGACATTGCCGACAAGTTTGATCTTCAGAAGCTTCGGGAATTGGAGTGACTTGGGTGATAAAGCTCTCTGTGTTCTTTAAGGCTTCGATTAGAGCTTCCTTGGTATTTTTGGATAACCTCAAGAGCTCATACAGAGTAATCCTGGACGGTATGTTATCCAGCAGCGCCATGACATTGAATTGGAAGGGAGTGCTCGACTCCCCGGGTTCCTGGTGAAGATTTTTGTTGAACCGGAGCTCTTTTTGTTTCCCTTTATCGGCCGGCTTCTTTGGTATAGAACCCCCAGCGTCTTGGGGCTGTTCGTCGGTTTCTTGAGTATTCTGGTTGTAGTCTCTCAAGTAAGCCTTTCCAGACCGAGTGCCAGGGTTGTCTCCTGGGTATGCTACCAGGGCAATCCTCTCTTCCTCTGAATCGGTAAGAGGTTTGAGGTGATCATCATTCTCATTAACAGAGGGGCTAATCATGTTGGATGACTTAGCCTTTCCTCCCTTCTTTTTAGACGTGGTTTTCGTCCTCTGCCAATCTTCTACCAGGTCGGGATGTACCTACATGATCTCCCCTTTTGGGGTAGTGAGGGGTACCAACCCCCTGTCCTTATGACTATACAAGTCAGTGTTTTTCAGATGCATTTCTCCCTTATGGATAGGGATAACACCATCTGTGGCTGCTACTGGAGGGAAGTTACCGAATTGGACTGCTATCATATTGGTGGATACGGTCTTTTGCTCTGGCTTCAAGGTGAGCACATTAGCATTCACCAAATTTTAGAGGATGTCTTTAAAGACATAGCACCTTCTGGTAGGATGTCCTAGGAATCTGTGATAGTGGCAATAATTAGGATCATCCACTTTTCCTGCTTCATCTGGCTTCTTGATTTCAGGAAGCTGTAGCTTGTTATTCTTCCGTAGTAACTGGAACAAGGTATCTACATGCTCCTCTTTAAATGAATACTGCTTGGGTGCTCTTTGTTGATTCGGTGTCTTGCCTTGCTTAGTAGGTGGTGGTACCCGTGTGTTGGCGTCGGCTGCCAAAGTCTCTTTTCCTTTAGACCGCTGGGCATTGTGCTAATTGCGTTGCTGTTGCGGCTTCGGTTGCGTAGCTTCTTCGGCTTTAACTCGAGCGACAATCTCTTCGGCTTGTTCTCCTTGTGATACTAGTTGCCTCCAGGAGCGACATTCCGCTACCCCCATCTGAGCAAGGAGCTGAGTCTGCAAGTTGTGCCTGCACGTTTCAACCAAAGTTGATTGGGTCATACCTGAAGGGCATCGTAACGCCATGCTGTGGAATCTCTCCACATAGGTCTTGATAGATTCTCCCTTCCTCTGTTTGGTGGCTAGAAGAGTCGGGACCGAAACTTCCGTATCGTCCTCGAAGAACATGGCTAAGAAAAGCCTTTCCAAATCTACCCATTTCTGAATAGATCCAGCAGGCAATTTCATGAACCACTCGAAAGCAACTCCTTTAAGAGTGCCCATGAACAAGCGGGTCTGGATGGCATCGTTCGCTACTACATCTCCAGTCTATGACTTGAAGTAGTAGATGTGCTGATTTGGCGATCCTGTGCCATCGAATGGTTGCAAGGTTGGAGCTTTAAACTTTAGTGGGTATGGAGCTGTGTCCCACTCAGCAGGATAAGGCCGCACCACTCCTTCTTCACGGAGCTCGCTTCTGTTGGCGATTGCGTTGAGGCGAGCCTCCAGTTCATCCACTTTAGTAGACTGAGGGTGTAGCTCTTTTTCCATCTCCTTCTCATTTTCAGAAGAGGATTCCAGATTGTGAGTCTCACGATCTGAATGTTCGGTCACTTTCTGTTTTCCTTTGGAGGTTGTCCTCCGGGAAGATTCAGGTTTTTGGCCTTTTTCAGCCAGGAGCTGAGCCAACATATCCTTCATCTGAAGAAGTGTTTCTTGTTACGCTTGGAGTATGATGTGATGTTCGTACACTCTTTTGACTAGGTCTTCGGGGTTTCCTGTCATATAAGCAGAAACCTCTTGTGCTCCGACAGAGCTTGAAGATTGAGATTCGGCTATAGCCGAATGTGCATCACTTGACGTAATCCCCTTGGCTAACTTTTGATAGTCAACCGAACGGATAGCTCTTGTCCGAGTTCGAGTGTGTCGGTATACTCCCTCGAACTCATCACAAATTTCCCGAACAGTCAAGGAATGTGACTCATCAGAATTGGGATGCGAGGCTTTTCCTCTGCCGATCATGTTAATAGTAACCTCGGGATATTTGATTTCAGAGGTCTTATTTTTGTGGTGACGTTGTCGTTTAGCAGGTCTAACGACATTTGTCAATCTGTTGAACACAGATTGCCTAGGCGTAGGTGAACAACAGCTGCATTCGGAGAGGACGGCAGAAATAAGCCGCTCACATTGGCATGAATGAGCCACTTGCTATATTGGCTTTCCTCTCAACAGTAGCTCACGCAGATCAGAGACTTGTGAAGAATTTTGTGAGGGTGGAGATGGAACCCCCTGCCCCTGGGTGGGTTGGACATGAACTTTAAATCCATGCTGATTCTCTTGAACTCGACGGACCATGTCGTGTTCTTGAGAAGAAACGCGAGAGTCGCGTTTAGCTTTATAAACACGAGGCCGAGGCCTGTGTTTAACTGATGAAACAGACCTTTGTAGGTCGTGTTTTGATTGAACGCACACTTGTGGTGTGCGTTTTGATGATGAAACAGACCCCTGAGGGTCGTATTTTGGTTGAACGCACACTTATGGTGTGCATTTGGTTAATTGACTAGACCCTTGAGGGTCGGGTTTTGATTGAACGCACACTTGTGGTGTGCGTTTGGTGGATTGAACGGACCCCTGAGGGTCATGTTTTGATTGAACGCACAGTTGTGGTGTGCGTTTAGATGATTGAACGTGTGTTTGAAGATCACGTTTTGAGACACACTCTTGAGGTGTGCGTCTAGATTGAACAACGCACCATTGAGGGTCGCGTTTAAGTTGGATTACCCGAGGTTCATAATCGGGTTCAATGCCACGAAGTGTGCGTTCTGGAGCAGAAACGTACAGTTCGGACAAAGGTTCAGAAACACAATCTTCGCGTTGGGCAGTAGCTCGGCTATTCCGCAAGTATACTCGGCATATAGATCTTCTCCTTCGTCGAGCAGCGTTTTTCTTAGCTTGTTTCAACGCCTTGGCCGTAGCGTCGTCGGCATTGGTTGGATGTTCCTCCACTATGGGTCTCTTACAACCTATCACACGCCGTGTTGATACGGGTGTAGAATCTTCAACTAGCAGAGCGAGTTTAAGATCTTGGCCAAAGGAGAGGGCTTTCTTTAGCATCTCAGCAGTAGTTACGACCTCCTTAGAGATCTTGCGGGTATCACGCCTAGCTTTAGGACTAATCGACCCAGAGGAGAGGGCCTCCTCATACTTGGCTTGGTCGAACTCTACGACGAGAGTTTCGACGGTGGTTCTAGTGAGGTGAACGTCGGATTACGCCACCACTTCCTCATCAGAGAAGCTTTTCCCCAGTGGAGTCGTCATCTTTTGTTTGTGGGAAAATTTGGAGTAATAGAAATGAAAGGAAAATTGATTTGTATTCCTTTAATCTCAGTTACAATTGGATTTCCTGATTACAAAAGAGAAGAGAATGAATTTGATTCTCCCCTTTGTTTAAAACTTGGTTCTTCTTGGTAGCGATGGAGTGCCTCCTTCGATTGTTTGCGTCGAATTTGCTCTTCGTTGATGATCCGACCGTACTATCTCACGAGAACGATTGACTTGTATGATTAATCCGTTTTAGAACTCTTAACAAGTTTAATAAACTCAGAACGAGTTGAAAACTCTGAAAGGAGTTGTTGAAAACCGAATAATCGATTAGTGTAATGAACTTGCGTTGCAAGTTTAATTAAGAACTCTTAACAAGTTTTCAAACTCAGAGCGAGTTGAAACTCTGTAACAGAGTTGTTAGAACCGAAAATTCGGTTAATAGCCAAGTAGATCCGCTGTTGGTGAAGGGATTCTCTGAGATTTGATTATCTGACTGCAGATCAGTTTGTGGATCTTCAGGAAAATCACCCTCTCCGCCCAACTTCAGGTAGTTTTAATCCAAATCTCCAGCTCTGTGCAGTTTAGATGCTAAAACCGATCAACCTCTTACTCAGTTGAGTAATGCGGTTATTTATAGGGGGATAAGGGGTGTAACCAACCCCTAAATCCGCTCCTAAGTGGGCGAGAATCCATCAGAATGTGGGATAAATGGTTGTTAGGCCGTTCAACTTGTGTTTGAACAAGTCAAACGCCTAACTTGGCATTCTGGGCCTTAACTCTGCGTCTGAAGCTTGAGACACAGAATTAAATCTCTGCTAGAGATTTGAAACGCATAGGTCGTTTGTGTGCTGAACCTCAGCTCTGCGTCTTGAGTTTGAGACGCAGGGTTGGGTGTTTGCTGAAGAACGCACAGTCTGTGCATTTTGTGTTTTAACTCTGCGTTGCAGAGTTGAATGTCAACTAGAGAACGCACAGTTCGTATGCGTTTTGAGTTTGGGAAACGCAGAGGTGGACTCTGCGTTTGGGAGAGGTTGTTGGATTGTAACCTCATCCATTACAACATCGCAAAGCCTACTGCTCATTGATCTTTGCTTGTTATAGGATGTGAAAGTCGTCAGATTGTAACTCTCACGGTTGATTATGAAGGCTACTGAATAGAGTTTTCATCAGCTGTCAGAAGTGTCGTCGATTTGTAACTCTTCTTGATCTATGTGAAAAATCCTCTATTTGTAGCTCTTGTTTGTTGGCATGAAAGCTATCTGACTGTAACTTTTATTGTTGAGGCTTGATAGGGATCGGCTATCCATTGTGATTTTTAGACAGGCTACAATGTATTTAGACTTTTACCTAACCACAGTTCTTATTGAATTGTGCATAACGGTTCTTGTTGGGTACATCCCGAGACATAAGTAGATATTGAGATGCCAAGAAGGGATTCGTCTCTCCCAGTATAGGGGTTGATGTCATAAGATTGTTTGATATAACTATAGCCTGGAAATCCTTAGCCAAGGTGAATAAGATACTGAGTGTCAGTTTGATCTTATAGGTTATGAGTTTAATATCAATAAACACTAATCAAGCTATTAGGGTTTGACAGTTTGCCATACCCTAGGCTCAATAGTTTGACATGGTTTGACGAAGAGACCGGATTGTACGGTATTATCATTGAGTGATCCTGATAAAATTGGATAAGCATCTTACAGACCTTTATCACAACTTATACCCTAGAGTCACACCAAGCGCGTACTTGAATCCTATGAAACACAATTTATGGAGTGATGCGTATGATTGATACGCATATATGATTTCTTCCGGATACACATAAACGGTTATGTATATCGGTAAAATCAGAATGCTATGTGCTTAGGAAATGAATTCCAATATTTTTCCCATAAAGTTAACTTTTGGTCAACAGTTGATTTTTTGATCAACAGTTGACTTTTGGTCAACTCTTGATTTATTTGGTCATATAGTGACTAATTAGTTAAAGATTGGAATAATACTATATACCGTATTTATGAAATACTGTATTAGTAATATTGATTTGGTATTTTCATTTATGAAATACACATACCATATACAATGAGTCATGAGATGAGTCATTTCGTGGTATGGTTTGAGCACATGGTTTATTAGCACATGGTTTTGAAATGTAATGATTCATAAGATGATTCATTGCATGACTCACTAGATTAATCATTGATATTTGATGATTCATTGCATGACTCATAGGATGAGTCATTCATGTCATGAACACATTTCACTCTATAAATATGAGCTCTCTCTCTTCATGAAAGGCTAATGAAAATTAAATTTCCATAAGAGAAAATAAAAAGAGCTATACCTCTTACTAAACTTTAGCAATCTTTGAGTAAGAGGAAGTAGTAGGATTTTAAGAATCCCAGGGTCGATATATTGCTTCGCGTCTCAAGCAGCATCCAATAGCTTTCAGGTTTACTTGAAGAGTTTGAGATCCACTACGAGGAGCTTTCTGCATCAAAGAGAGCAAGCTAAAGGTTGTTCGATTCATTATCGAATCACGCTACAAAAGTATGACTTTCAAACCTTGTATGCTCACTTAATAATAAAGATCATGTTAGATTTAATTAGACGATTTATATGAATATTTCATGCTCTCTACATGCTTAGTATTTTTTGTACATACATGTCTTCCGTTGTGTATTATGTATGTAGACATAGCACGTAATCCTTCATGGTATCAGAGTCATAGTTCCATCTAATTGAATCTTAACATGTACATCTTACTCATGGAGGACCTTGTTCTTGCTTCTAATTTCTAGTTTAGATGAACTAGTTAATTAATTCGAGTTATTTTGTAAAATAATTAATTACAACTAGTGTAGTTGTATGTTAGAAGCTTGTTAGTCATATTTGAGTTTGGATAATCCTTATGCTATCTAGTTTCCAATATGTTGCATAACTAGATAGATGCATATTTCTTAATGTTGATTAAGTTATATGATTTATCATCTTGCGTGGATGTTATGTTTATGGATGGTAGTGGACAACTATTCTCTTACATGTTTCGTATTGATGTAATAAAGTTAGAATTGTAATAATTATTTACGACCTCTTCCCTCCCCGAGCATGGGCTACGCCTACGGGTTTAGGCACTTGCTTACCGATCATGGGCTACGCCTATGGGTATAGGCCCTTGTTCGGGTGGGGGGGGTATGGTTGCTTAGTTTAGTTATTTCATTTATAGCATTTACTTTACATTTAATGCAATATTATTACCCATCATACGAGATGGTTTTTCCATTATAAATGGGGCTTGCACGTCCTATGTTTATATGATTGTAATAATACAGACTTTGTAATGGAGCAAGCACCGCAAGGAGTTGCATATGGCTTGCTAAAATGTAATTAGTGTAGTTGCAGTTTATTTTCTTTAGTTGTCCACTACCATTCTATATAAGTTTTACATTACATATATTGATATGTTGGTTGTGCCCCAAATTGTAGATGTCAATACAATTGGGTGCTATTTTTTGCAAAGTTTATATCTCTATCTCACTAGAGAATAGTTTTTATTATAAAAACTCATTTTTTAAACTTTGTGAGACATGGCAATAAGAGTTTATTGACCATAGAGTGGTGAGATCGACATTAACATAGTGTTAGTGTGAAAGATAAATAAACCTAAAGCAGTTAAAAGAGATGTATTTAGAATGAGCTTTTAACTAGTGTCAAGGAAAGTAATTATGAGATATAGCTCATGGGGTGATGCCCAACTTAAGATTAGGGGTGATGCCCAATCTTTCGCGCTATAATCTTAAAGAGAAGTGGTTACTTAATTAAGGTCCGATAAATATTCCCGGTGAATAGCTCGGAACCCTCCCACCAATCTTGCGCTTTCCTGGCTAGTTTAATTATTACAAGTATAAATATAGAGCATCTTTAAACTATATCAAGTTCGATTATGGTAAAAGATTTGAGAAATCGTCCATAGCCCTCCATCATTTTAGTTACATACTATTAAGCTTATAAATACTATGTTTGTTGGCATATGTCAAGGCATAACTATTCTATGGCTTAATAGTATTCATCTGTATATAAGATATAAGGATAGCTTAAGTTGGTTATGCAACTTTGTTGGCATACGTCAAGAGTTTGCATAAGTTAAATTTAAGCCAGTCAAGAAATGATGGGTACAAACTTGACTAGCATTTTATGATTTGTTGGCATACGTCAAGGTCATAAAAGACTAGAGGTAAAATCATATCAAGAATTACAAGAGTGTAAAAGACAAAAGTTGTCTACCAATTATTGAATGTGTTAATTTGTTGACATACGCCAAGGTTGATGCATTCAATGATAATTGGATCTTGATCCCACTTGAAAACAATGAGTTGTTTTCCGATCACCTCTTATAAGGTTTTGAAGGACTCGAAAAATAGTGGGAGGCATAACTTAGATAAAAATAAACCAAATCTATTTTATGTATTGAACATCTGCTAAAATACCTTTTCTCTCTCTTTCAGGCCATTATGTCTGGTTTAAAACTCATATTGGAACAGAATAAGTTAACCGGTCCTAATTACAAAGACTGGATGAGGAATATTAAAATTGCCCTAACTTATGACAAAGTAGCATATGTCCTCACTGCGCCCAAACCTGTTCTAGGCCTAGAACCCACTATAGCGAAAACTGAAATCCGCAATGCATGGGATAAAGATTGTTCACTTGCTCAATGCCTCACCATTGCCTTTATGGATTTGGTCCATCAGAGGCAACATGAGAATATGGATATCAGATCCATATTTTGTAATACAGAAGAACTGTATGGCGAGCAACTGTGACAAATGAAGTACGCGGCGTCTAGGAATCTGTTCCAGACGAAAATGACTGTGGGATCTTCTGTTGGGGATCATGTCCTCAAAATGATCGCCTATGTCAATGAGCTTGAACTTTTGAACGTAGGCCTAGATGCAGATAGATATACAGATATCATTCTGCAGTCCTTGACACCAGCATACTCCCGATTCATATCACAGTTTTTGATGATGGATCTGGAGCCCACTCTTCCTGCCTTGCTTAATTTGTTAAGACAGGAAGAAAGTTCTTTGAAAAAGGGACAAACACCAGCCTTGGCTATAGGGCAATCTTCTTCCTCTTCTGGCAAATTGGTTGCTAAGAAAAAATAAATGAAGAAAACTACTAAACCAATAAAAGGTGTTAAGAAGGCTGTCAAGAAGGATAAAGGAAAGGTAAAAATGATGATAGCAAAATGCTTCCATTGTCATAAGTCAGGACATTGGAAAAGGAACTTCCCAGAATACCTAGCCTCACTCACCAAGAATAAGCAAGTTGTTGCTTCATCTACAGGTGCGTTTGTTACTCAGAATTATTTTTTTATAAATCATACATCCTGGGTATTAGATACCGGATCAGGATCTCACATCTGTAATTTGTTACAGGGACTTAAAAGTTATAGAAAACTTGGAGCTGGAGAGATGACCATGCAAGTTGGTAATGGTGCAATAGTTGCAGCACTTGCAGTAGGGGATTTTCATCTAGCTTTACCAAATGGAAACGTTTTGATTTTAAATAGCTGCTATTTTGTACTAACTATGATCTGTAATATAATATCCATATCTTTATTAGATAAAGATGGATATGTATTTAAGTTGGAGAACAATGTTATGAATATCATATTTAATCAAAAGTTGATTGCTTATGGAACATTGTGCAATGGCATCTATATTCTTAATCAAAACACAATTCTGAACACTCATCGCACTAATAAAAGAAAGCACTCATTTATGAATAACGCTTTCTTATGGCATTGCAGACTTGGTCACATTAATAAAGAAAGACTTGGCGAGCTTCATAAGCATGGATATTTAGATCCATTTGACTTTTAGTCTTATGAGACTTGCAAGTCTTATCTTAAAGGTAAAATGACCAAGACTCCATTTACAGGAACTGGAGTAAGAGTTACAGAACTCTTAGGACTGATACATAGTGATGTATGTGGTCCTATGTCTACAATGGCCAGAGGTGGCTACTCCTACTTTATTACTTTTACTGATGATTTTTCAAGGTTTGGACATGTGTTTTTGATGAAACACAAATCTGAAGCACTTGAGAAATTTATCGAGTACAAAAATGAAGTAGAGAACCAAACGGGCAAGAAATTTATCGAGTACAAAAATGAAGTAGAGAACCAGACGGGCAAGAAAGTTAAAATTCTTCGATCGGATCGAGGAGGTGAATACTTGAGCTCGGAATTCTTAGGTATTTTAAAAGAGAATGTGATTCCCTCTTAGGTTACTCCACCCTTTATACCACAGCTTAACGGCGTGTCAGAAAGAAGGAATCGTACCCTATTAGATATGGTACGTTCCATGATGAGTAACACTGAGTTACCTTTTTCATTCTGGGGGTATGCATTAGAAACAACAACACACTTACTGAATAGGGTTCTAACTAAAGCAGTGCCTAAACCTCTATATGAGATATGGAGTGGGAAGAAACCACATCTTAATTATATTAAGATTTGGGGATGTCATGCTTATGTAAAGAAGCAAGATCCCAAAAAGTTAGAGGCATACTCAGTATTATGCAAATTTGTAGGATATCCAAGGAATTCCATTGGATATCAATTCTACCACATCGATGAACAAAAGATAATTGTTTCTCGGCATGCCACCTTCTTAGAGAAGGAATTTCTTAAAAAAGAAATTAGTGGGACCATGGTAGAACTGGAAGAAATTTCAGAGATACAAAATATTACTGATAAATTAGTGGAACCAGCAAATTCAGTTATACCAGAAGAACCTAAACCACTCCACAGATATCCAAGGCGATCTCATGCACCTAAGACACAATATAATTTTTTAGTTGAAGGTGGCATGTTAGATCACGTCATAGATGATGACGAACCTTTAAGTTATCAGCAAGCCTCTGAGAGTAGGGACTCTGTTGCTTGGCATGATGCAATAAAATCTGAAATAGACTCTATGTACACCAACAAAGTATGGATATTAGACAATGCTCCTAAAGGGGTGATACCCATAGGTTGCAAATGGTTGTTTAAGAAAAAGTTAGGTGTAGATGGAAAGGTAGAGACTTTTAAAGATAGACTGGTAGCTAAAGGTTTTCGTCAAAGACCTGGTTTGGATTACGATGAAACTTTTTCTCCAGTGGCTATGCTCAAGTCTATTCGGATCCTACTTGCTATATCTGCTCACTATGACTATGAGATCTGGCAAATGGACGTTAAAACTGCATTTCTAAATGGTGATTTAGAAGAGTGCATATATATGACGCAACCAGAGGGTTTTGTAGTTAGTGGGAGCAGTGGAAAAGCATGTAGATTGCTTAAATCTATTTATGGACTGAAGCAAGCATCACGGAGATGGAACATCTGTTTTGATGATGCTATCAAAGAGTTTGGTTTCATCAAAAATCCAGATGAACCATGTGTGTATAAAAGGATAATTGGGAGTATTATATTGTTTCTTATTTTATATGTAGACGATATACTCTTAATCGGTAATGACATACCGTCATTACAAGCGGTTAAAATTTAGCTATCAAAAAGATTCTCCATGAAACATTTAGGTGAAGCATCCTGTGTACTGGGTATTTAGATCTATAGAGATAGATCTAAAAGAATGTTAGGATTATCGCAATCTAGATACATTGGCAAAGTGCTAAAACGGTTTAGCATGGAAAATTCCAAGAAAGGTTTTGTACATGCATCTCCTGGAATCTCCCTCTCTAAAAAGATGTCTCCCCAGACTGATGAAGAGAGGAAACGCATGAGTCTAATTCCTTATGCCTCGGCAGTAGGATCGATCATGTATGCCATGTTATGTACTAGACCAGATATCGCTTATTCACTCAGTTTGGTAAGTAGATACCAATCTGATCATGGAGAAGAGCACTGGAAAGCGGTCAAGAATATACTTAAGTACCTTAAAAGGACTAAGGAGTTATTTTTGATATACGGTAAAAGTAACCTCCAAATGGAGGCTTTTTCCAACTCAAGCTTTCAGAGCGATATCGATGATAGTAAGTCTGTATCAGGATATGTTTTCACCCTCAATAGAGGGACTGTCAGCTGGAAAAGTTCCAAGCAGAATACAGTAGCAGACTCGACTATGGAAGCTGAATACATTGCAGCCAATGATGCAGCTAAAGAAGCTGTCTGGATGAGGAAGTTCCTTTTAGAGCTGGAAGTTGTTCCACCATTAAAGATCCAGTACCTTTATACTGTGATAATAATGCTGTAATAGCTCTGACAAAGGAACCCTGATCTCACCATAAGTCCAGACACATTCTGAGGAAGTATCACTTGATCAGGGAGATAGTTGATCGCCGGGAGATCAAGATTAAAAGAGTAGACACAAAAGATAATATAGCAGATCCATTCACAAAGGTAATTGCTCGTTCACAATTTGAGAAACTTGTTGAGCTATTGGGTATTAGATACTATAATTGGCCTTAGTGCAAGTGGGAGTTTGTTAGATATAGGTGCCCTGCAGGCAATTATTGTATATTGTAACAGGACCTATATGTATATAACATCCTTGTTCAAAATGATAGTATGCTATTTTGGTCAGATTTATCTGATGTTCTAAATATACAGATAATGTCCTTAGAATAAATACTAGACTATCAGACATTTCGGATAGTGATCGTAATGAAGAGATCTGATTAGTCGGTAACGTATATTCTAAAATGTTCCTAGTTGATGAAGTGTTGAGATAGGACATCATCACTTTGGTTTAGACTAGTGTATGCTTTATTTCTCCTTTTGAAGGAGATGATCAATCTCTTAGATCATTGATGTGAGACATCAAGATACATTATACAGGTGACTCATTAGTGAATAAGTTGACTGAACGACTCACCGAGAACATCTAGTTGGTAATATACTTAACTGTTAAATAGAAGTTCTCAAGTGATATAGTACATAGTAGTCTCTTGACCTGAGACATGAGTGCAATATCTTATATGTCAGTAAAGATGTATTTAGACTTTTACCTAACCACAGTTCTTATTGAATTGTGCATAACGGTTCTTGTTGGGTACATCCCGAGACATAAGTAGATATTGAGATACCAAGAAGGGATTCGTCTCTCCCAGTATAGGGGTTGATGTCATAAGATTGTTTGATATAACTATAGCCTAGAAATCCTTAGCCAAGGTGAATTAGATAAACTGAGTGTCAGTTTGATCTTATAGGTTATGAGTTTAATATCAATAAATACTAATCAAGCTATTAGGGTTTGACAGTTTGCCATACCCTAGGCTCAATAGTTTGACATGGTTTGATGAAGAGACTGGACTGTACGGTATTATCATTGAGTTGTCCTGATAAAATTGGATAAGCATCTTGCAGACATTTATCATAACTTATACCCGGGTGGTCTTCATGTGTAGCTAGCACCTCTGTTGTACTTATGGATATGATCCACTACCGAGTTTTTTAAGTTGGGCCCTAGAGTCACACCAAGCGCGTACTTGAATCCTATAAAACACAATTTATAGAGTGATGCGTATGATTGATACGCATATATGATTTCTTCCGGATACACATAAACGGTTATATATATCGGTAAAATCGGAATGCTATGTGCTTAGAAAATGAATTCCAGTATTTTTCCCATAAAGTTAACTGTAAAATCGGAATGCTATGTGCTTAGAAAATGAATTCCAGTATTTTTCCCATAAAGTTAACTTTTTGGTCAATAGTTGATTTTTTGGTCAACAGTTGACTTTTGGTCAACTCTTGATTTATTTGGTCATATAGTGACTAATTAGTTAAAGATTGGAATAATACTATATACCGTATTTATGAAATACTGTATTAGTAATATTGATTTGGTATTTTCATTTATGAAATACACATACCATGTATAATGAGTCATGAGATGAGTCACTTAGTGGTATGGTTTGAGCACATGGTTTATTAGCACATGGTTTTGAAATGTAATGATTCATAAGATGATTCATTGTATGACTCACTAGATTAATCATTGATATTTGATGATTCATTGCATGACTCATAGGATGAGTCATTCATGTCATGAACAAATTTCACTTTATAAATATGAGCTCTCTCTCTTCATGAAAGGCTAATGAAAATTAAATTTCCATAAGAGAAAATAAAGAGAGCTATACCTCTTACTAAACTTTAGCAATCTTTGAGTAAGAGGAAGTAGTAGGATTTTAAGAACCCCAGGGTGGATATCTTGCTTCGCGTCTTAAGCAGCATCCAATAGCTTTCGGGTTTACTTGAAGAGTTAGAGATCCACTACCAGGAGCTTTCTTCATCAAAGAGAGCAAGCTAATGGTTGTTCGATTCATTATCGAATCACGCTACAAAAGTATGACTTTCAAACCTTGTATGCTCACTTAATAATATCGAATCACGCTACAAAAGTATGACTTTCAAACCTTGTATGCTCACTTAATAATAAGGATCATGTTAGATTTAATTAGACGATCCATATGAATATTTTATGCTCTCTACATGCTTAGTATTTTTTGTACATACATGTCTTCCGTTGTGTATTATGCATGTAGACATAGCACGATTTCCTTCACTTGCTCCCCCTCGGAAAGTGGTAGAGCTAGGATTTCTTCATCATTCTTCTCAGGAATAGCCGAGGCTCCGTTACAGGACTTCTCTTTTCCCTTACTTTTCAATTTAGATATGGGTGTCGTCCAGTGTTCATCTTCAAGCAAATCAGGATGAACCCAAAGGATTTTGCCGTTTAGTGTTGTATGTGACACAAGTCCCTTTTGGCACTGTCCATGAGGGTCATCGTTGACGATTTACATTTTGACTTTTGATACAGGTTCGGGTTGGAACCAGGATAAAGGCACCAAGCCGAAACTAATAGACACCGCGTTTGCACCTACTTTCTTCTCTTTTGGTTTTGGCGTCACGATACCAACGTCGATCAAAGTTTGTATTTTGTCTTTTAAGACGTAACACGCCTTGGTAGGATGGTGGACCCTTCTGTGGTATGCATAATATTTCGGGTCGTTAGTCTTCTTCACTTCTTCCTGGTTTGTGACCGGTGGAAGTTTGATCTTGTTGTTATCCAAAAGATACTTGAAGATGACCGGAATCTCATCGTCTTTGAAAGAATATTCTTTCGGGAATCTGGGCTCTGAAGCCTTAGGCTTCCTCGGGGGCTGTTGATTTTGATGTGGTGTCAACTAGAAAGATGATTGTTGCGATTGTTGTTGTTGCAGTTGTTGTGATGTTTGGTGAGCATCAACAGCAGCCGTGGACCCTCTTCCTCTACCTCGAGGATTAAAGTTCTGCTTTTGAGGATTAGCTGATGGCTGACCCCTCTCAAGCTTCTTCCTCTTGAGGAACAGTCTAGCTTGTTCACCTCTCACTTTTAATTCTTTCCAAGTTTTAGAAGGCACAACACCCATGACTTCTAACACATCTAAAGATAAGTTATTTTGACATGTCTGAAGAATGAACTCCTCCGTGAGTGGATCCCGACAGTTCACCGCCTTGTTCCGGAATCGCTTAACGAAGACATCAACTGACTCTCCATCTTTCTGCTTCTCGTCCAGCAAAGTGCCAATAGAGACCTCCATATCATCATTAAAGAATTTGGTAAGAAATAATCCTTCCATATCTTCCTAGCTATTGATACTCCTAGGCTTAAGACGTCGGTACCAATCGAAGGCAGGTCCATGAAGGGTGCCAACAAATGACCGGACCATTAAAGCTTCGTTTCCGGATATTACAACGAGATGAGACTTGAAATAAATCAAGTGTTGAGTGGGTGAACCCCTGCCATCAAAAGGAGTAAAGTTAATCAAACTAAATTTTAGGGGATAAGGAATCAGATCCCACACCCTTGGGTACGGATATAGGATGCCTGTTTTCTTCACTTCCTGGGCTGTCCTCAGAGCATTGACTTTGCTTTCAAGATCTTGCATCTTCTTGTCCTCTTCCTCACTCTTCTTTAAATAGATTTGAGAAGGTTGAGTAGATGACTTAGCCGGACCGCTTCCCGAATTGTCTTTATCAGAAGGAGGATCAGCGAAGATGGTTTCTTCCTCTTCATGGTCATCACGCCGGTTAGATTCAACCTTTTTGACTCGATTCTGGCTGTTGCTATTGAGCCTGCAAATCTCTCATCTGTTGCATCGTCAACTCCATCTCAGTCTTGATCCTAGCCCTGATTTCTTCGCGCTGCTTAGCTAATGCTTCCTGCAATATCTGGGCTAGTTGATCCGGTGTAATTGCAAATGATTCTCTGACTTGTCCAACACTAGATATAGTTTCATCCGAGGCAACCGCAGAACAAGTGTCTGATAGTTCCTCGTCTGAAGATATCCCTTCATATATTTTCCTATAATCCCAATGTCGGCTGGCCCTTCGTTGTAGCTGTGACATCCTTTGGGAAAGACCCTGCTTAACTCTCCCTCCTAGAGAGAAATCAGGATCCGGGTTAACCGAATGTTGCTTTCCTCTACCGGTCATATTAATAGTGACCTCTGGGAATTCATCTTTCCGAATTGTGGGTTTCTTCTTGTTGAAACACCTCATTTTGGGATTTGATGTTTCAACGGAAAGTCTTTGAAATACTGAGACTCTTGTCGGTTCAGTTTTGGAATAACCGCATTCTGTCAGTACTGCCTTAATGAGCCTTTCACACGCGCAATGAGTCTTCGTTTCTCGAACAACCCTTTTTTGTGGCTTATTAGTTTGATAGTACAGCTCGTCACTATTATGATTTGAGCAACCTATCTTCTGCCTTTGAGCCTTGTTAACATGCGCAGGACGACTTATCATCGTATCTAAATAATCCAAGGTTATGTGTTTACCTTCCACCACCTGTGAGTGTGGAGTATTTACAGGCCCTAAACGAGAGTGAATTGGTATTTTCTCGTTTTGAGTTTGTTTTGTTCTAATCAGGGGATACTTACGACCCCCAGTATAAGAAACTATTAAAGGTTTATTCGCCATACTCGAGTATTTTTTGACCGGAGCTTTGCCTCGATCATTAGGTGACAAACTGAGGAGATCTGCTATTGTAATCTTGAATTTCGACAGGTCCGGGCTAACCCAAGATTTCACTGGTGATACTGCAGATGTGGACACAGTAGACGGACCCAGAATGGATGTTGATGGTGTTGAAAGAGACATCTTAGAAGCTTTTCTCTGGCCGAGACAGTTGTCATTGCCTCGAGTATGTCCGAGACAGTTAAAAGATTTATCCCGGTGACCTGATTTTTGTGCAAGTTTAGACTTCGGGATCCAAACTTTACGATTCTTTGGTGGCTCTTCAGACACCATTTCTTTCTTTCCCTCTTGCGTCTGTTGACGAAGGGCACGACTACGAGCAGCATTCGCCAGACGCTTTTGTATACGCTCTTTGAGGGTTGGACGAGCTCTCTTGACGAGAGTCCATTCTTCCATTGTGAGCTGTGCAGAAATATGATTAGTTTACCGTTGAGGTAACTGAATCACTTTATGCTTCCTCGACTCTAAGTCCGCGTAGTAGCAAACCCCATCGGTTTGTTCTAAGACCTTGGCCAATTGACGAGCACGGCGCTGACGTTGTCTTTGACGAGCCCTCTTTGTCAATGCCGGTGAGTTTTAGTTCAAAGACCCCTGAACTGGTGAAGGGTCATTTGGAACATATATGGAGCAAGCAGCATCCTTAGTCACAATCGGTCAAGCATTTTCACTCGTAGTCATCATCGGAGTTGAAGACTGGAAAACCTTCTTGGAAGACGAGATCAACCTGCACTTACGAGGCGAGGAAGATTTTGTGGATGAGGATGACAGATACTCCTCAAATTTCGCCTGATCGAACTCATATTCGATCTCTTCATTGATTACGATCTTGATCGGCTGTGACATGACGGTCTCGGCAGCGAGACTGTTGGCTCCCACTGTGGTCGCCAGTTTGTTTTCGTCGAAAGTTGATGCTATTGTGGAATTCATTATATCTTCGATCGATTACAACAAATTCAAAAGAAAATAATCTCTTCATAAAACTTCTTTTACACAATAAAAAGAAAATTACAACTCTCTAGAAAATAACACGGAAATTGTTTATCGATTCCTGTTTTGTAGGACTTTGCCTGTGCCGGGAGTGCTTTGACTCGTGGACCATCGATTCACAGATCATGAGAGTCTTTGGTATTCTTCCTTTGTTTAGAAGCAAGAATGAAAATCAGTGAATATCTTATCAAAGTAAGATGAACACTCTTCTTAAGATCAAGTCAAAGCTCAAATCTCAAGGAATCACACGAATAACTCAAGTCTACTGCTCTATCTGCTCTCTGTTCTCAGATCTCCGATCTCCGATCTCCGATCTCCGATCTCCGATCTTTGTAAATAATGGCTCTAGGGGGGGTATTTATAGCCTCCAGGAGAAGTTCAACTAAAAATGCCAGCCGTTGTGAAGAGATCATGCTCACGATACAGTGTTGTCTGTCTCGGCTGCCGAGACAGTGTTTGCTATCTCGGCTCCCGAGACAGCTATAACTGTCTCGGAAATCATCAACTGTCTGTTAGTTTCTTATGTAAATGCCTTCCCACGTTCTAAACTCGCGTTATTTTGATAGTTATCCATGTGATTCTCGCTCATGATGTTTCCCACGTTCTTTGACAGTTAATGGACACGTGTCATGCATTTATTTTAGCAACTTTTGATTATTTCAGAGCTATCTCGCATGCAAGACAGTAGACACTGTCTCGTACTATGAGATAGTCGACACTGTCTCGCACAGCGAGACAGTCGACACTGTCTCGCATGTGCCGAGACAGTCATCACTGTCTCGCACCGCGAGCTCAGTCAACACTGTCTCGCGTGTGAGACAGTCTACACTGTCTTGATCATTTTGAGACAACGTAAGGTTATTTTCTGTGATCTTTGGATGATCTTCTCATTGTCTTGAGTTGTGTTTGGATATCTATCGGTATTTTTTAATGCCTACAGATACCCCCTCTAAAGTATTCCAGACTCATTCCTTTATAGAGGAGTTTGGGACACTTTGGATAAGACAGGTCTAACTTACAATCCTTTCAATACTTGGTTGAATAAATCATGTAGAAGGACCCGTAAATGGCTTCAACTCTTGACCTCTTTATCTCTCAATCTATTCAGTGCTTTGTAGAATAGCTAAGACTCTTCCGGTACTACGTTTATCGCTTGACCGTTGTCGAGATCTTGAACCGAAGCTGGAATTTGTACTTGTGAATTCAGCTTTTGTCACCAAATTGATACCTGATTGTTTATCACTGTATCAGTCTTCATAAGAACACAATTTATACTCATGTATTTTTTTTCGGAGTTTTTGGGAAATAGTTTAACCTTGTATACCCGTTACGAGGCAATCAGGTTATTCTTAAGAATATTCTGGGTGATATTCTCCAGAAACTTCCTGTAAAGGGTAGTGAAATAGTTTAGACTCGTGTACCTATTGGAGTATTCATGTGTATTATACGTGGGTCGAGGTTACTTAATCAAAACATCACGACATTGCCTATTATACCTAAGACAGTCGTCACTGTCTCGCTTAATCGAGGTAGTGTAGACTATCTCGTGAAGTGAGACAGTTAATACTGTCTCGCGGTGCGAGACAGTGTATGCTGTCTCACGGTGCGAGACAATGTATGCTGTTTCGTACGGTGAGACAGTGATTGCTGTCTCGCTGTCCGAGACAATGATTAATATCTCGCTGTCCGAGACAGTGAAGACTTTCTCGGTCAGCGGAGTCAGGGGTATAAAACCCCGACTTAGGGTTTTTTCCAGAGGTTTTTCACGTCGGATTTTTAGCGATTCTTGGGTGATTTTTCAACGATTTTCGGCCAGTTCTCTGCCTCTTCTTCCCCTCTTTGTTTCTGATTTGGGTGGAGCTCTTATTTACGGAGATTTTTACTCGAAGTTTGAAGAATTTTACTAGGTTTGCTCTTTGTTTCTGAAGAGATCGTGCTCGCGAGACAGTGTTGTTTGTCTCGGCGGCCGAGACAGTGTTTGCTGTCTCGGCTCCCGAGACAGCTATGACTGTCTCGGAAATCATCAACTGTGTGTCAGTTTCTTCTGTAACTGCCTTCCCACATTCTAAACTCCTTTATTTTGATAATTATCCATGTGATTTTTTCCCATGATGTTTCTCACGTTCTTTGATAGTTAATGGACACGTGTCATGCAGTTATTTCATCAACTTTTTATTATTTCAGAGCTGTCTCGCATGCGAGACAGTGACAGTGTTTGCTGTCTCGGCTCCCGAGACAGCTATGACTGTCTCGGAAATCATCAACTGTGTGTCAGTTTCTTCTGTAACTGCCTTCCCACATTCTAAACTCCTTTATTTTGATAATTATCCATGTGATTTTTTCCCATGATGTTTCTCACGTTCTTTGATAGTTAATGGACACGTGTCATGCAGTTATTTCATCAACTTTTTATTATTTCAGAGCTGTCTCGCATGCGAGACAGTAGACACTGTCTCATACTACGAGATAGTCGACACTGTCTTGCACTATGAGACAGTCGACACTGTCTCGCATGTGCGAGACAGTCTACACTATCTTGTACAGCGAGACAGTCGACAATGTCTCGCATGTGTGAGACAGTCATCACTGTCTCGCACCGCGAGACAGTCAACACTGTCTCGCATGTGAAATAGTCTACACTGTCTTGATCATTTCGAGACAGCGTAAGGTTATTTTATGTGATCTTTGGATGATCTTCTCGTTGTCTTGAGCTGTGTTTGGATATCTATCAGCATTTTTTGACGCCTACACCGGCCAATCCATTCATGTCATTTCAAGAGTCAATCCTCTATGGATACTCGTGATGAAACCTAGGTCACTAAATTCTAGGTTAGCAAAATGGATGATCATAAAATGACATGACATTCATACCGCAGACAGCAGTTAAGGGTCAAGCAATAGCTGATTTTCTTATAGAACATCCTATTCTCGAGTCTTCCAAGCTTTACGAAGATATACCAGATGAAGTCTTCGAGTCGAATGATGCTATACACCACCAAATATGGCAACTCTACTTCAACGATGAATCATGACATAAATATAAGGGAGCAATCACTGTAGGAGTGAGAGTAGTGCTGATTGACCCCCTTGGACACGTCCTCCCTCGGGCATACTCATTGACCGAGCCATGCTCTTACAACGTAGCTGAGTATAATGCTCTTATAGTCAGCCTATAACTTACTCAAGACATGGGTGTCAAATATCTTAAAGTTCACGGCGATTCTAAACTGATCGTGAATCAGATCAAAAGAGAATATGAGGTCCGCCACAATGACCTCATGCCTTACCATAAGGCAGCAACAAAACTAGCCCAATCTTTCGAAGACGTCTACATTAGCTACATAGCTAGCCTCAAAAACACCCATGCGGATGCTCTGGCATCCCTTGTAGCCATACTCGCCCTGGCGCCTAAAACCACTAGGCATATCACGGTGGTTAACCATCAATTGTGCTCCCTAGCGCATATTCTTGAAGCCAACGAAGTGCGGGTCATGCCAACTCACTTCGAGGGTAATGATTGGCGGTTCCCAATCATTGACCATGTTTTGCATGGGATATTACCATATGATCCAAGGCAAGCAATCTCAATCTAAAGAAGGGCTCCACACTTTTTCTATGATTCTATAATGCAAACTTTGTACCAACAATCTTTCGATGGCATTTTTCTCCGATGCTTATCACTAAGTGAAGCTCGAGAAGCATTAAAGCAAGCCTATGATGGTGCATGCAGAGCTCATCAATCAGGTCCCAAACTTCAAAACCGACTTTGTCGTCTATGGGAAGAGAAACTCAGAGAGTGTTTATGTACTTATCAAACAACAGTTTACACTCTCACTAGCTCCACGATATTCTCATTGGTCTATGGATGTGAAGCTGTGATCATTCTGGAAATTTAGGTACCATCATTAAGAATTACCATTGCTGAAAAGATGATAACTAAAGAATATCATCAAAAGTGCCTCCAAGAACTAGAAGCGCTAGATGAGCTAAGGCTCCAAGCTCAACAAAGAATCAAGATCTACTAGTTACGGATCTCGAGGGCCTTCAACAATAGAGTCAGAAAATGATCCTTCAAAGAAGGTGATTTGGTCTTAATTGTTCATCGACCCATGGTCATGACACATAAGACTAAAGGAAAATTTCAACCCAAATGGGAATGTCTATTTGTAGTAGAGATAGTCTACTCAAATGGAGCATATCGCCTAATTGACCAACATGACAATATGCTCATGGCGCCAATCAATGTGATGTTTCTTAAGAAATACTACCCATGATATCGGCCAATTCTATTTCCCCACAGAGATCTTGGTTATATTTAAGTTTCCACCTTTGACTAGAAACATTGATCTTCTTGATCCCAAAATCTCTAACAAGTCGTCATGTTAACATTACACCTCTGTTTGACTCTAAATATCCTTATCACTATCATGTTAACATTACACCTTTGAATAGTGTCCACTCCAAAAATATCCTTATCACTATCAAGTTAACATTACCCTCTGAATGGTGTCCACTCCAGACATCCTTGTACTATCATGTTAACATTACACATCTGAACAGTACTAATTTGACCAAACCGTCATGTTAACATTATACCTCTGAACAGTTTCCCCTTTTTTTAATGATCTGACCGGTTAACATTATACCTCTGTCAGGCCATTTCGTAGACCCGTTAATATTACACCTCTATCGACCTATCTTAGCGAATTTGATTGGTTAACATTACACCTTTGTTAAACTCACTCATATCAAAAATTGATTATTTAACATTACACTTCCATTGATTTCCTACCGTTAAGTTAACATTACACTTCCAAATGGTAGTCATCCTTTGGACTTTTGTCAGACGACTGGTTAACACTACACCTCTGTCGGTCACTCCCTTTGGCACGTTAACATTATACCTCTGTCAAAATTCCTTAGTAGTGTTATGTTAACATTGCACCTCTGAATAATACTAACCTTGCAAACCTGATATGTTAACATTACACCTCTATCAATTTGATTCAATCGACCGATTAACATTACACCTCTGTCAGGCATCCTATTTGACTAGTTAACATTACACCTCCGTCAAATATCCTCCCACTATCATGTTAACATTACTCCTCTGAATAGTGTCAACTTGATCGAGCTATTATGTTAACATTACACCTCTACTAGTTTGATCCTAACATCATTAGCCCCAGCAAAGATGTTACTATGACATGTTAACACTACACCTCTATCATACACACATCAAGGGAGATAAGAAGTTCTTTTATTTATTGAAAAAGCTACAAAAAGATCATTATAGGAAAAGTGGATATAAAGTGTGTATCTGTGCAACACACTCAGCCATTCGTGCAGCCTTGAGTTCATGAGCACCCTTCTGGACCTGTTCCCTTAAGATTCAAGGATCAACAGGAATGGCATGAGATCTGATGACCGAGAGCCTCTCTGTTTCATTTTGGAGCTTCTTGAACTGAGAGTCCCACTTCTTGGTCAACTCTGCTAGATTAAGCTCAAGCTCCTCCTTCTGGTGTTGAGTTGCCTCCCAATGCTCCTGAGCCACAACAATGGTCACCTTAGCCACATTTATTATGGAATCCTTTTCTTGATAGAACCATGAAGCTCTGCATGATGACCATCAGCCAATGCAATGTTGTTAAACTATAGACTTTCACACTAGTCTGCTCCATTTCTGCACGGGCAGATTCACCTGTCTTATGATGAGCTGCTAGCAAGCGATGGAATTCAACCTCAACAATGCCATCAAGATCAGCCATGCGAACCCTATACAACTCTTGGCAATGGAATTCAGCTTTGTCGATCGCCGTCTTGAAAGGTTCAGTGTGCACAGAACCAATGACTAATGTCAAAACACTTAGCTGATCCCTCAGCAACTTGAGAGTATGGGCATATAATGCTCTTTGTGAATTCAAGGTGGCTATGACACTCTAGTTAAAAAATCTCACTAGACTCTCTGTCAAGGTCTTTACCTCCACCTCCACCATGTCCTCGAGATTAGGGGATTGAGGAACCTCCACAAAACTCAAAGGACCTATCTCGATTGAGACTACCATTACATCTATGGTAGTCTAGGAGATAGTAGGTACAACTTGTATCCGCTCATCCCCCGACATGAGATACAGTGCAAGTGTCACCAAGATGTTTGAGACTATATATGAGATCGTTGTCCTCACAACCATCACTATCATCATAGGCACATCTGTAGGTACAACTTCAACACCCGTAGATAAAACATTCGGCTCAACAAGAGTAGCTGCAGCTTCACTTGGACCTTCATCAGAATGAGGTTTAGGGCTTTGTGGCCCCTCCCTTTCAACTCCTGCCAGCACGGGAGAATTGAAACAGCATCATCATTGTCAGAAGCCTCATGAACAATCAATCTTCGCCACACTAATGAAGCAAGCGTTGGTGCAGGAGCCTCAGTTATTTCAAAAGTAGGCGCTGGTGCCAAGACACCAGAAGCTTCCTCAAAATTAGTCACTGGTTCAAAATGACTGCTCATAGGAAAAGACGTAGGCATTGCCTCACTCACGGTCTTGATGTCCGACTCATCATCTATTAGATAGACAAAATGATAGTTACCAAAAGTAGAGCAACTGTTAGGTCTCGTGTTTTGATGATGATTTACAAACCCCATTATTAGTACTAATTACTTGTCAAGTGATCTTACACCGGATGTGTTTATCAAGCAATATAGTGCTATTAAAGGAGGATGGATAGATTTGCGCCTTAACGATAATATTCATGAAGGTGGAGGAAAGTTGATGAAGAAACCTTATATTCTCAAAAATCGACTCAAGCATATATCTACTTAAGAAGAGCGTTCAAGTATATTTTCAAGAAGAGCTTCATGAACAAAACTTAGTAAATATCGATACTCAAGATTTGTATACATTAGTAAGTGATATTTATATTTTTACTTCTCTTTAGATTATAATGTAAGCAAGATTAAAGTTGATAACTCCTGAAGCATTAGGGGATTACACACACACACACTTCTAAATTCGTTTTTGTTTTCAAAAATTATTTTAAACAAAGTTTGTTCAAAGAAAACATTTTCTACACTATAACTTAAAAGTATTTTCCAAAGCCTCAAATTTTTCTTTAAGTTATTCAGCTATTTTAAAATAAAAATAGAATTTTTAGTGCTTCAGTCGACCGACCAAAATCATCGGTCGACCGACTGTGTATCATTTACAGTATCTAAAAAACTATTTCTGTGTGGTCGACTGATCATAATTTTTAGTCAACTGATTTTTATTAGTTGACTGAACTTATAGACCAGTCGACCGATGGCTATATTAGCAGCACTGTAAGTTCTCAATCGTTCTGGTCAGTCGACTAATTCGTAAAATTAGTCGACCGATTCACTGTAACAGTTTGTTTTTCATAATCCAATTTTTAAGGGATTTGTTTTGATTTTTGGATTTTCTTTAGATTTGGGCTAATATGTTGAGAGACTATAAATAGTCCTCAGGTCACATTTGTTAAAAAGTAAGAGAGAACTAAGCTTAAAAACTTGAGATTTTCATTTTTGAGACTCCTTAGCTTAATTTTCTTCTCTTTCTGAAGTTCTTTCTCTTTTGGGTTTTCACTTTCATATACTCACAAACCCCTAAGCTTCAAATTGCTTATCTATTCATCCTTGCCATAGGATTATTGTATGAGAGATTATTTCTTCATTTTGTATTGTATGATATTGTATGGAGAGCTATATCTCTAGGAGATCATTGTGTAAAGAATTAGATCTTAGGGAGATCATTATGTAGAAATTCCGGCTTCTAAACTGGGTTGTGTAGTGGATTACCAAAGAGAGAGGTGGTCGGGAACGTAGGTCGAGAGTGGTTGAACCTCGTGAACATATCGTCGTCTTCATTGTCTAACTATCTCTCACTCTCTCTCCTTTATTATTGCCTTATTATCATATTTTGTGTCTTAAATTGAATTATATTTTCATTAGTTGCACATTATTTTTTGATTACTCTATTCACCCTCTCTCTAGGGTAATTTTATTTGGTATCAAAGCTTGGTCTCTATATTTGCTTTGGTTTAATCACCTTAGAGTAAACATCCCATATGGAATCAAACATGAATGTGCATGTTCTTGAAGGTCAATCAATTTCTAGGCCCCCTTTGTTTAATGGAAATAATTTTGCATATTAGAAAGCTATGATGCACATTTATTTGAGATGTATTGATATTGTTATCCTAGATATTGTTGAAAAAGAAATGTTGAAAAATCTAGTCGTAATATGACCGATGATGAAAAGCACTTGTCTACTCTTAATGTTAAGGCTATGAATGCCTTGATTTATGGTCTTACTCTAAATGAGTTTAATAGAGTCTCCACTTGTGCAACTGCACATGAAATTTGGGAGAAACTATGTGTAACTCATGAGGGAACTCCTCAAGTCAAAGAATCAAAAATTAGCAATTTCATGCACGAATATGAATTATTTAAAATGCTTCCAAATGAGTATATTGATGCCATGTTTAGTCATTTTACTAACACTGTGAATCAACTACATGGTCTTGACAAGTTGCTTGAGATCCAAGAAAAGAACTATAAGATCCTTCATTCTCTGACACCAGCATGGGAGCCTAAAGCAATGGCAATAGATGAGGCAAATGATCTCACCAAACTTACCCTTGATAGCGTCATTGGCAAACTCAAAGTTTATGAGAAGAAGATAAAGGAAAAAGAAGATGAACCCCCACGAATAAATGAAGATCCCTCTCCAAAGAAGAAATCAATTGCACTCAAGGGAGCAATTGAGAGTTATTCTTCTTCATCCGATAGTGAAAATGATATCTCAAGAGAAGTAACACATCTCTCTAAGAGAATATCAAGATTGGTAAGAAAAATTAAACGCTTTCAAAATAATCGCTCTAACAAGTCTTCATCACATGTAGGAAAATGCTTTGATTGTGGTGAACCAGGACATGTGGCAAGAGATTGCCCTAAGATAAAAGAAAAGTACATGAAGTATAAGAAGAAGAAGGCTATGTATGCAGGATGGGAAGAATCCGAACCTAGCGATTCAGATAGTGATGGAGAAGCCGCCAAGTGTGCCTTCCAAAATCCAAATATATGTTTCATGGCTCACAATGATGAGGTAATATCCAATTCCAAAGATATGCAATGTGAATTAGAAAACTCTCATGTTGAATTAAATTTTAAGTTTAAAAAGTTAGCCAAAGAATACTCTTTATTTAAAAAAAATGCACAACTCATGTGATTCAAAACATGAATTATTACAATCTCCAATGAATGTTGCTATTGCTTTAAAAGATAAAATAATTAGAGATCTTGATTTTAAAAACAAACAATTTAGGTCAAAAATTGAAAGATTAAACGATGATATTGCCTTATTGAAATCTAGTCATGCTTCTTCTAGTCATGCTCACCCTCATTTTGTAGAAAAAGGTTTTATCAATCTCATGCACCCACTTACAAGATAATTTTTATTTGCACCTATTGCATGAGACATGATCATATCTCTACTTATTGTATGTTCGTGTCGAAAGTTAATTTGTTCATTGCAGGACTTATTATAACTTTGGTCGTTATAATAAGTTTAAAAAAAGAAAGACATTTTATAAGTCTGCTTACACAACGAGAATAAAAAGATTAGAACTTTCTTAAAAACACACGCAGAGAGATCATTTATTGGTCTTCTACTTACGCGGGATCTTTGCTGGTACCAGGGTTTATCCGTGGACCACTAACTGATTAGATCCGAATAAAGATTTCATTACCGCATGAAGGAGACAAAAAATTGAAGTGACTATCTCAGCAACAGCGAGGCAATAACTCTTCTCGAGAATCACAGCTAGGTGCTATCTCAAGGGAAATGGATGAACATGATGTAGGTCTCTCGAAATATTATTCTCTTTGTGCTGAAGAACTCACCAAGATCTCTTCCTCCTCTCTGAAATTCGTGCTCCTCACTCTCCAACCCGACAGGGCTTCGCCAAGGCTGGACAATTCCAGATCTGTGCAAATAAAGGCCCTAGGGCCAATTTATAAGCTTTAGAAGCTCGATTTTTTGATAAGAACGACTGATTTGAACTCATCCTTAGTTGTAACCACTAAACCATGTTCTAATATAGCTTCAAATTAGTTGGGGAGGCTTTGGATCAGAATATACCGAAATCCCATCAGTTAGTAGCAAAAACAACATTTCAGGGCACGAGACAGACTTTGTGTCTCGGCCTTGACTGAGGCACACCATATGTCTCGGCTTTGGTCGAGACACAATATGTGTCTCGGTTTCGACCGGGATGCTGTTTAGTGTGCCTTAAGTGTTTTCCCTATAATTTTCCAGTCTGATCTCAAAATAATGCAATTTAAAGTGTGTTGGAAAGCCGGAGAAGAGATCTACAATCTTCCATAGGTGAATCACACGTAGTGTGGACAAGACATGCGTGACGCTTCATATTTCATGGGTAAAACGTAGCTCCCGATCGAATCGTCTTTTCGTTATTCTGCCTCCCCGTTGATTCATACGCTTCATCGACTCGCTTCATGAGTTATTTGACGTTAGATAATTCTTCTTAACTAGATAATAATGTTCATCGTATTCTCTCTATCTCAAACTGTGTGCAGGAACTTTAGGTATTTTTTGACGCCTACAGATACTCCCTCCAAAGTGTTTCAGTCTCGTTTCTTTTATAGAAGAGCCTGAAATACTTTGGATGTGATAGGCCCAACTTTTAGTCAGTATAAAAGGACTTGTAATTGGCTTTTGTTCTTAACTTCTTTGATTTTTAGTCTATTCAATATTTTGTCTCATAGCTAAAATTCTTCCGGCTCTATGTTTATCGTCTGACCATTATCAAAGTTTCGAATTGAAGCTGGTGTGTTGACTTCTGATTTTAGCTCATGTCGTTGAATCAACACTGAACTGACTATCTTCATCGAGGATTCGTATCTGAATTACGATTGAACTCCCTAGGATTATCATACAATCTTAAAGAATCAGAGGGTGTGTCGACTGATAGCGTAGGGCGTGTCGACTAAGACCGCTTTTCGTGTCGACACAAGAGGCATCATCTCGTCTGGTTAGTCAAGATGTCGAGTCGACATTGGGGGTGTCATTTTGTCTGTCCGAGCTTCGTGTCGACTGGTCAGGCTTTGTGTTGACTGGCTTCGTGTTGACTGACTTTTCCTTTCGAGTCGACACAGGAGGTGTCGACTTGTCTGGTCGGGGCTTCATGTTGACTGGCTTCGTGTCGACTGACTTCGCCTTTCGAGTCAAAACAAGAGGTGTTGATTTGTCTGGTTAGGCTTCCTGTCGACTGACTTCACCTTTTGAGTTAACACATGAGGTGTCGACTCGTCTGGTCGGGCTTTGTTTCGACTGGCTTCGCCTTTCGAGTCAACACAGGAGATGTCAACTTATCTGGTCGGGCTTCGTATCGACTGGCTTTACCTTTCGAGTCGACATAGGAGGTATCGACTCATCTATTTGGGCTTCGTGTCAACTGGCTTTTCCTTTCCAGTCAACACTAGAGGTGTTGACTCGTCTGGTCGGGCTTCGTGTCGACTGGCTTCGCCTTTCGAGTCAACACAGGGGGTGTCGACTCGTCTAGTCAGGCTTCGTGTCAACTGGCTTTGCCTTTCGAGTCGACATAGTGTCGACTCATCTGGTCAGGCTTCGTGTCGACTAGCTTCGCCTTTTGAGTCAACACAGGAGGTATCGACTTGTCTATTCAGGCTTCGTGTTGACTGGCTTCGCCTTTCGAGTCGACACAGGAGGTGTCAACTCATATGGTCGGGCTTCCTGTCGACTGCCTTTACCTTTTGAGTCGACACAGGAGGTGTCGACTCATCTGGTTAGGCTTCATGTCGACTGGCCTCGCCTTTTGAGTCGACATAGGAGGTGTCGACTCGTCTGGTCAGGCTTCGTGTTGATTGGCTTCGCCTTTCGAGTTAACACAGGAGGTGTCAACTCGTCTATTCTGTCTTTGTGTCGATTAGGTTCGCCTTTTGAGTCAACACAGGAGGTTTCGACTTGTCTATTTAGGCTTCGTGTCGACTGGGTTTGCCTTTCGAGTCGACACAAGAGGTGTCGACTCGTCTATTTGGGCTTCGTGTCGACTGGCTTCGCCTTTCGAGTCGACACAGGAGGGGTCTACTCATCTAGTCAGGCTTCATGTCGACTGGCTTCACCTTTCGAGTCGACACAGGAGGTGTCGTCTCGTCCTAAGGCTTAGACTTGATTTAAACCTTGTTTTGGTGAAATTTGTCAATGCATTGATTTTCATTGTAGGTATTGGCCATCATTGACCTTCATCGCAATGCGTTGATCGGTGTTGACCTTCATCGCAATGCGTTGACCAGTGTTGACCTTCATCGCAATGCATTGATCGGCATTGACCTTTATCGCAACACGTTGACCAACATTGACTTACGGTCATGCGCTTATCAGTGTGAACATAGTTTATACTCATACGTTAACTAGAGTCTACAGAGTTTAAGCTCTTAAGGTGTTGGAGCGTGGAGGACCAGTTTATACTCGTATGCTCCTGGGAGTTTCAAAAATCAGTTTAATCTCATGTACCCATTGGAGGTTCAAAGAGTTGAAGTTTATACTCATTTACTCATCGGAGTGTTGGGAAGAACGAGCTGAGAATGCATCAGCCGCTCACCAGGTTGAGCTCTTTGTGTGAGATATGATTGTAGGACCAACCGTTAGTGCTGATACAGCTATTATCTCTAAAGTTGGCGAACATCTGAAGTTATTATCCTTATAGCTTCGGCTGGAGTTAAGGTTAACTCAGCTATTCAAGTCACGAGACCAACTGGTGAAGCAGATGCGTTAGTGACTTTTGTCCCTTATTATGATTACCCATTCCGTTTAGAATAGATAAGGATAATACTCATAGGATTTTTAGCAAACACTCAGCCATCAATGGGTTTGAAGTGCCTTTACCGACACCGTTTGAATTGGGCTAGTATGCAGATTATTTAAGTCTGTTCCGCATGTAACATTGTGCTAAGAGAATAAACTCTCTTAGACTTGGTGTTGTGATATTGAATACATAGGCTTGGACATTTTTATGGGAACGGACCACCCGATAATGCGTGTTAGGAGTAGACTTATCTCTGATTAGGGATTGAGATAATATCCCCCAGACATGAATTCTGGTGTCCTTTTCACAGCAAAAGACTAACCGGCAATGCGTGTTAGGCATAGGCTTTTCTCTAGTTAGGGATCGAGATAATATCCCCCAGACACGGATTCTGGTATTTTTTTCACGAGAAAAGACTTGGCAACATGTGTTAGATATAGACCTATCTCTATTTAGGGATCGGGATAAAGTACCCAATGCATGAAAGCATGGATTTTGGTGCTACGATATCTAATACGTAGACTTAGTCATTTTCGCAGGAACGGACTACCCGGCAGTATGTATTAGATGCAGACTTATCTCTATTTTGGGATCAAGATAAAGTCCCATATGTGTGTGAAGCTTGGATTTGATGTTGAAAGATTGTATCTTCTCTTGGGGCAAAGTCGAACCTAATGCTGGAGAGGAAGAATTTTATATTCTATCTCCTGCTGTAAGAGAAACTCAAAGTAAGATCTCCACTCTGAGAATCGAAAAGATTTAGATAACCCTAACAGTTTAAAGGTTTGATTATCAAATCTGAAGGAGGATTTCTTATTTATCGAGATGAAATTATGACCTTAGCCCTAACTGTTTAAATGTTTGACTAGAGGGGAGATTGAGATGATCCTAACTATTTAAAGGTTTGATCACCCGATAAGGGTGGAGGTCTTTCATTTATCGAAAGGGAACTCTGGTTTTTGTCCTAACTATTTAAAGGTTTGACTAAGTGAGGTTTGGAATGACTCTAACTGTTTAAAGGTTTAATCGTTCAATTTGAAAGTGGACCTCTCGTTCGTGGAATGAATCGAGAGGGGATTTTAGCTTTGGTCCTAACTGTTTAAAGGTTTGACCAAGATGGGATTGGAACAACCCTAACTGTTTAAATGTTTGATCGTTCAATTTGTAGACCTCTCGTTCATGGAAGGAATCGAGGAGAGGGAATTTTGGTTATGGTCCTAACTGTTTAAAGGTTTGACCAAGATGGGATTGGAATGACCCTAACTATTTAAAGGTTTGATCGTTCATTATTCGGACCTTTCGTTCATGGAAGGAATTGAGAAGGGATTTTGGTTGTGATCCAAACTTTTTAAAGGTTTGACCAAGATAGGATTGGAATGACCCTAACTGTTTAAAGGTTTGATCATTCAATTTGTGGACCTCTAGTTTATAGAAGGAATCAAGAGGGCATTTTGGTTGTGATCCTAACTGTTTAAAGGTTTGACCAAGATAGGAGTGAGGTGGTACAAATAACAGTAAGAGTGTCGATGAAATTACTGTGTTAATATAGTGGGAGTTTCTGGTGTCAAGTTGCAAGGACTTTAACACAAGGGGTTTGAAACTTTTAATACTACATCTGGACTCTAACAATGAAAGTGTTGAATGTACAGACAAAGTGGGAGTTTGAGTGGATCAAATCAGAAATAATTTTTAGTGGACCCACCGTCAATTGATTTGATTAGTGAGTGATTAAGAATTCCATAATTAGACCATGGGTGTTTTGTGAGGAAAGATTGACCGGATGAAGTCATTGAATCTCATCTCGATGAAAGAGTGCTTGAGAAGTCAAAGTGGGAGGGTTTTAAGCATCTTGGTAATGATTAAATAGCTAGAGTGGGAGGTTCTTAATCATTCTTTATCATGATTAAGAATTTATTGGTTTTGGGTTATCCTTAAGAATCATTCTTTATCATGATTAAGAATTTATTGGTTTTGGGTTATCCTTAAGAATACCATGTGTAGTATTCTCTAGGAACTTCCCATCAAAGAGAATTTATTGGTTTTGGGTTATCCTTAAGAATACCATGTGTAGTATTCTCTAGGAACTTCCCATCAAAGATAGAGAACAATTTAGCCTCGTGTACCAGTTAAAGGTTTAGGAAATAGTTTATACTCGTATAGCTTGTTGGAGTATAAAGGAGGAGCAGTTTATACTCGTATACTCTTCGGAGTGGATGGAGAAGCAGTTTATATTCCTATACTTATCGAAGTCGGGGGAGACAGTTTATACTCGTGTACCCAATGGAGTTAAAAGGAGGAGCGGTTTATACTCTATACTCTTCGAAGTTTGCAGGCGCAGTTTAACCTCATATAGTCAGAGGTTAGGTCATCATTATTTAGTTTGTTTTGCCGTTATGACGCCGGAGTCAATTAAGGCTGGGACTTTGTTTTTGAGGCTGAAGCAAGCCTTGGTGGGATGAAGAACCCTCCTGTACTATGCCCAGTGTTTTGGATCTGTAATCCTCTTAGCTCCCTCCTAATCTTTAATAAGTGGTAGCTCGATTTTGTTGTTGGCAATGAGGTACTTCAATATGGTTAGAACTTCATCATCATTGAAAGAATACTCCTTCTAGAACCTTGGATCGGGAGTCCTTCACTGTTTCTGAGGTTTTTGTTGTGACGTTTGATTAACATCAACAGTAACCACATGTACTGTTAGCTGGCTTCTCTCGACCTTCTTTCTTCTGAGGAAGCGCTAAACCTGTTCTCCATGCAGTTTTAATTCCTTCCAGGTGGTTGAGGGGACTATCCCCATGACTTTGAGAACATCAAGGGAGAGATTGTGATGGCAAGTCTGGAGTATGAACTCCTCTGCGATTGGATCTCGACAATTCATCGCCTTATTTCGGAAGCATTTGACGAATGTGTCAACTGTCTCTCTATTTTCTTGTTTCTCATCTAGAAGAGTTCCAATTGACACTTCAGTATCATCATCAAAGAAATTGATTATGAATGAGCTTTTTATATTATCCCAACAGTTGATGCTCCATGGCTTGAGACGTCGATACCAATCGAAGGCGTCCCCACAAAGGGTGCCTACGAATGACCGGATCATGAGTGGTTCATTCTCGGAGATCACTCCGAGATGAGACATGAAATAGATTAAGTGTTGAGTGGGCGAGCCTCTCCCATCGAATGGTATGAAGTTATTTAGGGTGAACTTCGCCGGGTATGGGATTGAATCCCACTCTCTTGGATACGAGCACAGAATGCTCGTTTTCCTCACTTCTTGAATGGACATCAAAGCATTGATCTTTCTCTCAAGATCCTTCATTTTTAGATCTTCGTCTACATCTTTCTTCAGGCGACTTTGAAGAGGAACAATGGGATCACCCTTAGCATTGTCATTAGTGATGGGGCTATCCCTAGTGTTGGTATTATTGTTGGGGCCACCCCCAACATCTTTGTTATTAGGAGGAGCATCGATATTGATAGTCTCCTCTACTTCTGAGTCGCTATCTACCTGATTAGTAGTGTGGTGTCGAATGGATTCACCATGCTGATTTGACAACTCTTGGAGCTACTGGGCATGTAAATCCTTGACCCGTTGTACGACCATCTCCATCTCAATTTTAAAATCCTCCTTTTGTTTAGCTTAGGCTTATTAAAGAAGCTGAGCCATCTGCTCAGTATGAATGCTTATCGAGATCGCCCTGTATTAGACACGGTATTATCAGAGCCAATTGCGGAGCATGTATCTGATGTCTCATCATTCGAAGATCGTCCTCTACTCGGTCTAGGTCTGATAGTCTCAGACCGTAGCCAAGTGAGACGCTGAGATGCTCCGGGGAAATGATCAGGACTAGAACACCGAGTTGACTTCCCCTTATCGATCATGTTGATATTGACCTCTGAGAATCTTTCAGCTTGACTGGTTGATCCTATTTAAGCATCTTGATTTGAGTTTTGACGCTTCTGTGGAGATCCTTTCGAATACAGAGACCCTCCGTGGAGTGGTCTTAGGCAGCTACATTCTAATAGTACTACCCTGATTAACCTCTCACAAGGACAGTAAGAGTCCATTTTTTAGGGTATTTCGCTTTCGAGACTTACCCCCAGCCCGATAGTACAACTCGTCGGCGTTGTGGCTAGAGTAACCTATCGGCTGTTTATTTGTTCTTTCTGGTATAACGCTATCATCTGTCGGACACATCTTCTTCTGGTTAGGTGATGCCTTGTTAGCATTCACAGGAGTCACTCGTTCGGAATCACACCTTCATGAGGGTGAAACCCTAACGGGCTCTTGATTTTTCACACGTACCCCCAAGCGGGTGGTTACAGGAATCAACTTGTTGAGAGGTTGCTTACGACCCCCAGTCTGGATCGTTGCTCGGGAATCATTCAGTGGACCCAAACATTCCTTAACAGGAGCTTTGTCCTGATCTTTAGGTAGAGGACCAAGGTAATCCTTCAGCGAAATTCTGAACTTGGAGAGATCCACGCTATCGTAAGGCTTTAACGGAGGTGTGGGAGTAGAAGGAGTGAGATCTAAAATTAACAAAGGCTAGGGATAAGCCTTAGAGCTAGAACTAAGTGAGAGATATGACTGGTGTTTCTTGTTAAGTAGAGGCGCCTTAACTGTCTTCGGTGCAGTTTTAGGAGCTGTCTTGGGCTTTGGCACCCAAACCTATTTAGACCTTAGTGATTCCTTGACCACCTCTTCTTTTTGCAGTTATTGTGCCTTTTGCACAAGGATCCGGGCATGCGCAAGAAAAGCGCGGTGCTTCTGGATGCGCTCCTCAAGAGTAGAACGAGTTCGTTTAACACGAATTCATTTATTAGTTAGCAGTTGGGAGGAGGACCCCGATGCTTGCTGCGGTGATAGCTTAGCCACTTGGCGTCTTCTAAACTCTAGATCTACTTGGTAACAGAGTTCGTCCACCTATTCCAAAGCTTTGACGAATTGGCGGGCAAGACGTTGGTGACGTCTCTGACAAGCTCTTTTCGTCAGCACCGGTCGCCTTCGACGGACAACTCTGTGACCTTTGAGGAGTTGTCACGAGCATCAAATCCGTCTTCCTTAGAGGTTGGAGAGGAGTCTTCCATAGCATTTAGGTGAAGATTATCACCCTAAATTTTTAGATCTGAAGGCCAATTAACCTTCTTCACGGAAGTGGTCTTCCTGCGCTTGCAGGGAGAGGAAGATCTGGAAGAGGAGAAGTACTCCTCGAACTTATACTAGTCAAACTCATATTCGACCTTTTCATCCATAGGGATCTTGACCAGCTGCTTTAGCACGACAACCTCTGTAGCGAGGCTGTTGGCTCCCACTGTGGTCGCCAGCATGTTCGCGTTGAAAGTTGATTTGTTCATTGTGGGACTCATTACAACTTCAGTCGTTATCAAAAGTTAAAAAAAGAAAGACTTTTTATAAGTCTCCTTACACAATGAGAATAAAAAGATTATAACTTTCTTGAAAACACACGCAGAGAGATCGTTTATTAGTCTTCTGCTTGCGCGTGATCTTTGCCAGTGTCGGGGTTTATCCGTGGACAACCAACTGATCAAATCCGAATAAAGATTTCATTGCCTCATGCAGGAGACAAGAAATTGAAGTGACTATCTGAGTAATAGCGAGATAATCACTCTTCTCGAGAATTACAGCAAGGTGTGATCTCAAGGGAAATAGATGAACGGGATGCAGATCTCTCGAAATATTCTCCTCTTTGTGCTGAAGAACTCGCCAAGTTCTCTCCCTCCTCTCTAAAATTAATGCTTCTCACTCTCCAATCCGACACAAGGCTTCTCCAAGGCTCGAGAATTCTGCATCTGTGCAAATGAAGACCCTAGGACCATATTTATAGGTTTTAATGGTTTTCGGATAAGAATGACTGATTTTATCTCATCCTCAGTTATAACCGCTTAACCATATTATAAGATAGCTTCAAACCAGTTAGGAAGGCTTTGGATCAGAATATACCAAAATCCCAACGGTTAGCAGCAAAAATAGCATTTTAGGGCACGAGACAGGCATTGTGTATCGGCCTTGGTCGAGACACACCTTATATCTTGGCTTTGGCGGAGACACAATACGTGTCTTGGTTTCGACCGGGACGCTATTTAACGTGCCTTGAGTGTTTTTCCTATAATTTTCTTGTCCGATCTTGGAATGATGCAATTTAAAGTGTGTTGAAAAGCCAGTGAAGAGATCTACAATCTCCCATAGGTGAATCACACATAGGGTGGAAAAGACATGAGTGACACTTCATCTTTCATGGGTGAAACGTAACTCCCAATCGAATCGTCTTTTTGTTATGCTACCACCTCATTGATTCGTATGCTTCGTCGACTCACTTCATACGCTTGTTGACATCAGATAATTATCCTTGACTCAGATAATGATATTTATTGTCTTCTCTTTGTCTCGAGTTGCGTGCAAAAACCTATAGGCAATTTTTGACGCCTTCATTATAGAATTAGAAATGATATTTATGTTTATGGGTTGATGTGGGTACCCAAGGGTACTAAGAGTACTAACATTCAAGGACCTAAGATTTGGGTACCTAAAGTATCTACTACTTCTGTTTGGTGGGAAAATTAAAGAAGAAAATTAAGAATATGATTTATTGTATTATCTCTCTAACTGGCTTAGACAAGGAATGAATACAATTCTCTCAATACAATTTCTCTCTAACTAACTTAGAAAAAAGAAGTTACAATCTTCTTATATCAGAATCCCGATTTACAAAAGAGAAGAAGATCGGTGGAGATCCTCCCCTATGTTTAAAAATGGGTTCTTCACAGTAGCGATGAGATGCCTCCCTCGATGTTAGTGTCGAGTTTACTTCTCGTTGGCGATCCGACGTTTCACCTCGCTGGATTGAAGTTGAAAAAACTTGCATGGCAAGTTTAAAAATAACTCTTAATGAGTTTAAGAACTTCGCGTGAGTTTAAACTTTGTAACAGAGTTGATTTGAACCAAAATTCGGTTAATAAGTCAAGTATCAAAGCTCATTGATCTCTGTTGCTTAAGAATGCTCCAAGCTCTTTGTTAATCTCTAGATCTAAAAATGCTCAAAGATCCAAAGATCTGAACTAAGCTGATCTTTTAGCTATTTATAGGCGACTAGGGGTTGTAACCGCTCCTAAAATCGCTCCTTTTGTGGGGTTTATGGGATATAACCGACCCTTAAATCACCCTTGAGTGGAGTTATGATCCCCTCAAATCATGGGAAACAATTTTGAAACCATTCAGCTCATGTTTGAACGAGTCAAACATAAGAATTACATTCTGGCATAAATTCTGTGTTCAAACACAGCATTTGGAAGCTCAAACGCAGTGTCTGGAAACTCAGACGTAGCGTCTGGAAGCTCGGATGTAGTGTCTAGAAGCTGTGTTTGTAGCGATTTAGAAGCTGCGTTGGCAGCTTGGAAGCTACGTTTGGCAGCACTTGGAAGCTACGTTTGGTAGCACTTGGAAGGTGTGTTGGCGGCTGAATCTGAGCTATGTCTGTAGCGTTCGGAGGCTGCGTTTGCGGCCGAACATGAGCTGCGTTGATAGCTGGATCTAAGCTGCGGTTACAGCGTTTGGAACTGAATGTAAGCTGCATTTGCGGCTAGGTTTGAGTTGTATTTGCATTGCTTTGACTCTGGAACAAGGCCACTTGTATTTTGATTAGGCTCATTTTCAAGAAAACTCCTTATGAACTTTATTTTGATAAAACACCCAACATAGGCTATTTTCGAATTTTTTGTTGCAAATAATTTATTTTAAATACTAAAGATCATCATAATAAATTTTATTCTAAAATAGATGTTGGAATATTTTTAGGATATGCATCAATGAGTAAGGCTTATAAAGTTTTTAACAAACGAACACTCGTTGTTGAAGAATCTATAAACGTTATCTTTGATGAGACTAATATTGGTTTGTAAGATTTTGTACCTATTAGGGAAGATGATGACATTGAAGGAGGATTGGAACAAGTACAAATAAGTTAGGTGCATCAAGGACACAAGAGGGAGAACTTGAAAGTAACCGAAAAGATGATCAAGGAGAACTTCTCAAATTTTGGAAGTTTTCTTTAGATCATCCTAAGGAACAAATCATTGGAAGCCCCTCAAAAGGAGTCATGACTCGCTCAAAAGCTTTTATTGAATATGACAATGTTGCCTTTCTATCTCAAATAGAACCAAAACATGTCGATGATACTTTAAATGATGAGTTTTGGGCTTTAGCCATGCATGATGAATTAAACAATTTTCAAAAAAATAATATTTAGAAACTTGTACCTAGACCAAAAGATCTTCATGTTATTGGAACTAAAAGGATTTTTTTTGAAATAAACTTGATGAATTTGGTATAGTAACTTGGAATAAAGCTAGATTAATTGTCCAAGGATACAATCAAGAGGAGGACATTGATTATGACGAAACGTTTGCACCGGTTTCAAGAATGGATTCAATTTGTATGTTTTTGGCTTTTGCTAGTTTTAAAAACTTCAAACTATTTTAAAGATGTTAAAAGTGCATTTCTAAATGGTTTTATTAATGAAGAGATTTATGTTGAGCAACCCCCCGGATTTATTGAGTCTTTGTTTCCAAATCATGTTTACCAGGTTCAAAAAGCTTTATATGGTTTGAAACAAGTTCCAAGAGCTTGGTATGCTCACCTTTCTAGTTTTCTTATCGAAAATATTTTTTCAAAAAGAAAAATTGATAATACTTTGTTTGTTAGAAAAAGCAAAAGTGATTTCATCTTAGTTCAAGTATATAGCAATGATATTATTTTTGGAGCTACTAATGAATCTTTGTGCAAGGAATTTTTAAAAATTATGCAAGAGCAATTTGAAATGAGTATGATAGGAGAGCTCACGTTTTTCCTTGGACTCCAAGTCGAACAAGGTGATGATGGAATTTTTGTCTCACAAAGTAAGTATGCAAGAAAGTTGGTGAAGAATTTTAGGATGTCAAACTCCAAGCATGCACCAACTCCAATGAGTACTTCCATCAAGTTGGACATGGATGAAAGTGGTGAGAAAGTAGACCAAAAGCTATATCGAGATATGATAGGTAGTTTACTTTATCCCACTGCTAGTAGACCCGACATAATGTTTAGTGTTTGTGCATGTGCACAGTTTCAAGCTTCTCCTAGAAAACCTCATTTAATTGCTATTAAACACATTATTAAGTATATAAATGGTACAATTGAACTTGGTTTGTTTTATCAGAAGCATACTACTTTTGATCTTTATGGTTATTATGATGCCGACTTTGCCGAATGCAAGGTAGACTACAAGAGTACTAGCGGCACGTGTCAATTCTTAGGCAACTCTCTAGTTTCTTGGTCATCCAAGAAGTAAAATTGTGTCGCCTTATCCACTACAGAAGCGGAATACATTACCGTTGGCTTATGTTGTGCTCAATTATTATGGATGAAACATTTGATTTTTACTTATATTTTCATGATACAAAAATTTATTGTGATATTACTAGTGCTATAAATATTTCAAAAAATTCAGTTCTTCATTCTAGAACCAAACACATAGATGTTCGACATTATTTCTTACGTGATCATGTAGAAAGGAAAGATGTGTCCCTTGTTTATATTGATAAAAAATCTCAACTAGCGGACATCTTTACCAAGCTTCTTTGCAAAGAAACTTTTTATCATATAAGAGGTGAACTAGGTATGTGCATCCTTTGATTCATGATTTTCTTGATTATTTATTTATTTATTTCAACAATGATATTTTACAATATTTTTAAATAACTTACATAGTTCATGGATTTGCATGTTTTTCTTTCTTATGTTTTGGTTGAAAAATTCTTATCTTGTGTTAATTGTCTGATCTGGCCATGATCAGTCGACTGAAACATGCACATCAGTTGACTGAAACATGCACATTGGTCGTCTGGTTAAAAATCAATTAACTGAGCATCACACAATTATTTTAATATTTTTTCCTTGTGTACCCCATTTTGATGTTGCCAAAGGGGGAGAAAATATCCTACACTTTGTGGTCATAGATAGGGGAGAGCCTTATAGATAGGAGGCATCTATCTATAAGTAATATTTAAACTTTTAATTCTTAAATATTTGCTCCTTTATAATGGTGGTTTGTCATCATCACAAAGGTGGAGCAACTGTTAGGTCTCGTGTTTTGATGACGATTTACAAACCCCATTATTGGTATTATTTGCTTGTCAAATGATTTTACGCAGGATGTGTTTATCAAGCAATATAGTGCTATTAAAGGAGGATGGAAGGATTTGCGCCTTAACGATGATATTCATGCAGGTGGAGGTAAGTTGATGAAGAAACCTTATATGCTCAAAAATCAACTCAAGCATATATCTACTTAAGAAGAGCGTTCAAGTATATTTAGAAGAGCTTCATCAACAAAACTTAGCAAATATCGATACTCAATACTTGTATACATCAGTAAGTGATATTTATATTTTTACTTGTTTTTAGATTATAATGTAGGCAAGATTAAAGTTGATAACTCTTGAAGCATTAGGGGATTACACACACACTTCTAAATTCATTTTTGTTTTCAAAAATCATTTTAAATAAAGTTTGTTCAAAGAAAACACTTTCTACATTATAACTTAAAAGTATTTTCCAAAGCCTCAAATTTTTCTTTATGTTATTCAACTATTTTAAAACAAAAATAGATTTTTCAGTGCTCTAGTCGACCGACAAAAATCATCGGTCGACCGATTGTGTATCATTTTACAGTATCTAAAAAACTGTTTGTGTGGTCAACTGATCATAATTTTCAGTCAACTGATTCTTATTAGTCGACTGAACTTATAGACCAGCCGACCGATGGATATATTAGCAGCACTGTAAGTTTTCAATCGTTCTGGTCAGTCGACTGGTTCGCAAAATTAGTTGATTGATTCACTTTAATGGCTAGTTTTCCATAATCCGGTTTTTAAGAGATTTGTTTTCATTTTTGGATTTTCTTTAGATTTGGGCTGATATGTTGAGAGACTATAAATAGTCCTCAGGTCTCATTTGTTAAAAAATAAGAGAGAACTAAGCAAAAAAAACTTGAGGTTTTCATTTTTGAAACTCCTAAGCTTTATTTTCTTCTCTTTCTGAAGTTCTTTCTCTTTTGGGTTTTCATTTTCATATACTCACAAACCCCTGTGCTCCAAATTGCTTATCTCTTCATCTTTGCCATAGGATTGTTGTAAGAGAGATTATTTTCTTCATCTTGTATTGTGTGGCATTGAGTGAAGCACTAGATCTTAAGGAGATCATTGTGTGGAGAATTAGATCTCGGGGAGATTATTGTGTAGAAATTTCGGCTTCCAAACTAGGTTGTGTAGTGGATTACCATCGGGAGAGGTAGTCGGGGACATTGGTCGAGCATGGCCGAACCTCGTGAGCATATCATCGTGTTCATTGGCTAACTATCTCTCACTCTCTCTCCTTTATTATTGCCTTATTATTATATTTTGTGTCTTAAATTGAATTGTATTTTTATAAGTTGCACGTTATTGTTTAATTACCCTATTCACCCCCTCTAGGGTAATTTCAACAACTATACAAGATTGACTAAAAGTACTTGGCATATACAAAGAGCCGCTGATGTCACCGAGATCGTCTGCGTTATTTGGCTCAGTCAAATAGGCATCAGTATCGTTATGTCCATAATCCACTTACTCCTCTTTGTCGCATAGAGGAATGAGCTCCTTACTTGTATGAAAGAAGCGTATTAGCTAAAAGCATTTCAAAGATGAAAGTCTCGAATATGTAAACAGAAATCACCTGAAGTGCTAATCCTAGGTTATTGTACTGGGACTACAGGAGACTCCTCCCTAATCCTCGAAGAGTCTTTGGGCATAGGTTCAGGCTCAAGAGATGCTAACCACTTCTTTTTTGAAGATGGTAGAGGAGGAGAAATATGTAATGACCTCTTTCCTTTCCCTCATCCCCTACCAGGTACTCCTTGATGAACTGCTAGCTTAGTCTGCTCTTGAATGTTGATTCCGACCGATCTTAGAGGGGTAGGATTTTCACCTGGCTCTTCCAACTGTTCATCTGGCATGCCTTCCACCAAAAACTCTCGAAGTCTAGTAGCTTTGTTCTTTGAACCCTTCTTGGATAGTTCCTTATACCACCGGGTAATCTAATACAAATTAATTTTATTCACCTGGAACTTAGGAGGAGGGACAATCACCTTGCTGTACTACTTGTAAAACCCCAACGTCATGTAACAGTTGGGCATGTGGTGAGAAAGTGAGAACTGAGCCCCTGTAGCCCCTGCAACAAAGTGGTACTAAGCACGAGCTCCGTCGACCAAGCTCTCTGTTCGTAGCAATATTGGATTCAAATTCCTGACGTATAGCTGATCGTAGCCAAATTGACGAGTGAATCAGTATGGCAAATAGAGTTTGATGTACCACTCCATACCATTCAACCTAGCGATAAGGTGACCTAGTCAGATGTTTACCAACCAGTTGAAACACCCACTAGGAAAGTGAGTGAAGCACTCACAACTCATACCATCTTCAAACTCATCCCTAGGGCTAACACTGTCAATTGAGGGGAAACAATAGTAAAGAGGATAATGATCCTTGTTCTGGAGAATCCTATGAATCTCGTCAAGGTACTTAACCAGCAACTTCAAACTTTTGTACCTCAGAAGAAAGGCAATGTTTTCACTACCAGGCATAGCAACTGACATCAGCTGAGGGCAGTGTTGAGTGAACCATATTACCAAATAAGTACACATTAACTCCACCCTAGGATTTGTCACTTGATTCCTCGGACAACTGTCACCCTACTTTAAATATTTAGTAGTCAATTCCTTTAGGCTATGATGAATACAACTCACCATCGCCTGTAGAAGAGCTAAGTTGTACCGAGAGGCTAACAACATAGCGGGGAATAGCACCTTAATCGAGAAGTGATCTTTTAGCTGAGAAGGCACAACACAACCCTTCAGCCAAATAGAGAAGAACCCTACATGCAATGCCAACTCATATATTGACTCCTTTGTTAGTAGGAAAACACTCCTCGTACGGATGATCCCCCATCGGTAAGTGGGACACCTCAAACATCTCGTGAAGAGCGATCTCGATCTCCCCCACCGAAGTGAAGAAGGTGTTGCTATCACTATTGTACAGCTCTAGAATACCGTACAAAATCAGTGCACTAATCTCAGTGTCATACTTGAAAGCTCTAACTGCAGTATAGAGCCCCGATTCTTGCAATAGCTCCTCAAAAGTGATGAGAGTGAAATCTACCAAGTGAGTCCACCACTGGGTGTCTATCGAGTTAATCTAGCTGGGGAAGATGGCATCCCCATCCGGATACGGGGCATCATTTTTGACAAGATCATTCCCAAAGGTGTTTGGGATGACATTAACTTCATTAACTGGCATGTCCTCATTCACGAAGCTTGGACGCAACCCTATAATGTTAGTCCCGAAAAGTCTTTCTTGAGGGAAGACACCCCCATACTTCAAAATGCTTATCTTATCACTATCCTCCCTATTTGTAGGTTATAGCGCATGAAACAAGGAATAGCAAGATGCTACAAGAACAAGAAGAATATCTAACGCTCTATCGTCAGCAAAGCAAATTGACGATCTTCCTGAGCGTAATACTAATATTCTTCTCCACAGTAGAAGAAAGAGTTGCTACCAGGGACACTATCTCCAAAGTGGAAATGCGGCTTCACCGACACATTTTCATGAGGCACAGAGAATTTCATGTTGGTGATTATCTCCCGCAAAGTCTTATAGCTTCCCGTATGAATGACTTTAATCCTTTCTTAACTACTAACATTGAGAAACAGCAGGATGTTCCCATCAAAAATATGCGTCACTTTAGGATCATGAGTCTCATCATGATCAAAATGATTGTGATGATTCACGGGAACTCTTGAATAAGCAATTGCACAAAGATGACAAAATGAGTTAGCATACGAAGACCAAGTTCAGCCGTCACATCCAAGAGTAGAGGTGAACCTCGCTCACAAGCAAAAGTCCTCTATTTTGACTAAGTGCCTACAAGATGAAGTGAAGCATAACTAAAGAAAGTGAACTTCATGTCCAAGTAGGCGAAATTCATCCAACTAAAACAGGTGAATCTCGCTTAAGTGAAGGTCACCTCAGATTGGTGAATATCACTTCAGCAAGGATTGCTCAAAATAGAGCAATGAACTCTACCTAAATGAAGTCTGTTGCAAAAGCCCAAAAAAAGGAGGCTAACCGAGCTCTGTCCAAAGCGCGAAGCTCGCCACGATAAGCGCTATTAATGGTTGCTGATAGAACCCCACCGCCAACGACAAAAGTTCACTAGGAAAACCACAAATGGTCATAAAGATCTCGCCTTCTACAACAAATCAAGTTTTCAGATGCCCTAAATCCTTACTTAAAGTCCAATGGGCTGAGACTGAAGTTGATCCAAAAATAGCTATTGATGGGATCAACACTTACCCATTGCCATCTCCAGCTCCAACTATGTTGGCACCTCATCAGTTCTAGACCAACGAGCCCCTCGAGCAGAGCCTCTTTCATTGGAAATAGCACGACGAGGTGCCATTGATGATGAACTTTGGGTATCTCTGAGGAAGCTAGGGTTTGAAGAAGAGTAGGAGAATTTTTGAAATCAAAGTGAAGAATAGGGAGGTAAAATGGTCTTATTTATGGGCTAAAATCCCCCGAACTTTGCTCAAGATTTCTCACCTTAAACTCCGCCAAGTATCTTGCTAGCGAACTCCGCCAAAGGTTTTGCCCTGAACTTTGTAAGAATGTTTAGCCTCGAACTTTGCCTGGAATCTTTCTTCGAATGAACTTCACCATAATCCCAAACACATAGAACGAAGACCTAAAATTTATATATTTAGGTTGAGCTTCACCTAACCAACTTACTCAGCTTTGCCAAGATGACTTTTTCTTCACTAAGTTAACCTCGCTCAATTCAACATGGCACTAAGGCAAACTTTGCCTAGACATCATAGTGAATTTCACTAAGTCTCCAAATTAAGAAAATCACAACTCAATTTGTTTGAGGTTTTACATAATGAACCTCACAAAAATGACTTGGCAAAATTCACTAAGTCTCCAAGTTGAGTAAAACTTTAACTCAATTTGTTTGAGACTTCATCTGGTGAACTTCAAATTGACTCTCACTAGCACAAGGAAGCCTGAGCTTTGCTTCCAAATACAATGACTCCATGAAGAGATCAAGCCATGCAAAGTTTAGATTCGCTACAAAAGTATGAACAGATCAAGCACACAAGAGATGGACAATTTCAACATGAAGAAAAGTTTATTTTTATTGATTGAAGACTCTACTACATGAAGGTGATATTTAAGATTGCCCAATTACAAGGATGATGAGTACTTATTGCTATTTGATACTACCCTATACTCCTAAGATATGGGTTATGTGATGCTTGAGGAATGAACACGAGCTGCACTAAGCTACAGTCGTTGTTCCTCTGACGTTATAAAACTTGGGTAACTAAACGTTTCCCCACAAAAATAAGAACTGGCCCTATTCCTCTAAGTGAGGCATATTAATGGCAAGAAGCATGTTCTTATGTTAAAATTTGACGTCAGGCATGAGTCAGCCACACGACATCTAATTACGATCTAAGATCACAAACATGATACCTAGTTACTGTCAGAGTCTTCACTTGTGGAGATCCAAGGATCTTTTTTCAAGCACCATTTTAGTTGCTGAATGGTCTTACGCTGAGCGAGGCACTAGAAACTCCACGCGTCTCTATCGCGATTCAGCTCACCCTAGGGATCTGACTGATTCTCGAAGATCTACTCCAACTTCCCTTTCTCAACCAATAATAACTCTGCTAGGCGATGGAGTATGTAGAGTTCATCCACTTGATTGCCCTTGACTTAGGCTAACTCCTGTTAGAGTCTTTTGACCTCAGCTCTTCTGTCGAGGAGCATCTCCGGTCTATGCGATGTTAGCACAAACATGGAAAAGAAGAAGAAGAAGATAGAGGTGGTGAGAATGGATGGGAAAGGCTACTATTTATAGTCTTTTTCAAATCCTAACTCCCGAGAAAATCACATCTTTTGAGATTTGATTGGACCGGACAAAGAGGCTAAAACTTAGTCTAAAACACGGTCAAATCTATAACGGATCTCGTGGGATTTTCAATCAAAAGATCTCAGCCATAAATTACAGTACAAATCCAGAGGTTAATCCTAACAAACTTTGCCAGCTAGCGAACATCCCCATACGACAAACTTCGCTAACACAGCAGCGAACATCGCCATACAACGAACTTCGCTAACATGGCTCAAAACAACTTGAGCCTCGCCAGCCAGCGAACATTGCCAGAATGATGAACTTCACCAACACAACTCAAGATAAATTAATTCTTGCTATCTAACGAACGTCGCCAATCGATGAACTCTACTTAGCAACCCAAAATGGTGTGACCTTCTCTCATCTCATACCTAAGAATTAGTCAAAATTTTACTAATTTCTCAACATTGCCCCGAGAATAGAAAAGCAAATTTTGTTCAAGCATGGATTTGGACGAGTACAAGTATCAGTGATCCTCTGATACAAGTCTACAACAAGGGAAGCTACGTTCAGCACCACACCTCCGGCAACCAAGTAGGCGTATGAATATAGAGTTTTACCTAATCAAGACAACTCAAGCCACATTCAACACTACACCTCTGGCTATCTACCCAAATTATTTTAAATCCTAGCTACAAATTGAAATGTAGGATTTTAAAAACTTTAAGGGGGTCTTATAGATGGTCAAAATATATTTTCACCAAGGATGATGATTAGCTTGGATCTAAGAAGTGAACGCCCATAGGCTAAATACTTCAAATGGGCCCAAAGTCAAGCCTACACAAGCTACAGTGAAGGTCGCCTAATGATTGAAGCGAACCTCGCCAGACAGACCACATCGACTCGATTGACCAAGTCAGACACGAATTGGCCTTCACAACACACATTATATCAAGTCAAAAGATGTCATTAGTTGATCAAGTCACAAGTCAAATTCTATGCTAAATTTGAACTCGTAGGTGAAGTTCGCCAATTAATGAACTCCACCCACATGCACCCATGTCCGAAGCGACCTTCACTCACGTCTTCAACGAACTTCGCCAAGTCCATAAAGTTCTCCCAAATAGCCAGTTCAAAGCAATTTTTAGGGGATAACCGTTCCCACTAGCTCCTACTTTAATAGCCACTTAATCCACAACTAAGGGGACCATTAACTCTTTCTTTTAGCCTATAAAAGGAGAGAAAATCATCCATTTTGAGAGAGGGGGCCCTGAAATCTTTGGCTAAAATAAGCTACACACGCATCACATTTGCGATCCTAATGAGAGATGTTACTACGAGAAGACTGGGCTAGCTTCCAAGTAATCTAATCCTCATCAACAGCAAAAGACCCATCGTCTAAATTGGTGTGTCAATGGAGTACAAGATTGATGCTCCACTAGCACACAGAAAGAACCCTATGAAAAAATATATTTTCTTTTGTTTTACTAACTTTTTTATTTTTAATCTGCGTTAATTACAATACAAAAGATCCCAAAACATAGCTGAATTGACAGTGACTTTCTATGCTCAGGCTTGAGCTTGAGGATTCCTGACTCGATAAAAGTCTAAATTTTATCCTTGAGGATATAGTAGTTCTTTGTCAGATGTTCTAACATTCTATGGTAGAGACAGTAATTGGGATCATTAGTCTTTCCAATTTCATCAGTGTGTCAAGCTTTAGGAAGCTTCAACCAATTGCCCGTATTAAGGACATGGAAGATGGCTACTGTATGTTTATCTTTGAAAGAATAACAACTCTAAATATTCTTCCTTGGCTCCCTTTTATAGTTGTTGCAATTTTGGACCTCAACCATGAAAGTATTTTTGGCTTTTGATTGGGAAATTTGTCTTTGTTTGCCTTTGTTTCACTTGAATTTAGAGTGGGGCTCGAACTTGTTAAAACATTCTGATGATTTTTCAACTATCCTGTCTTTTTCTATCAAATCCTTCCATGTGTGGGCTGTAACCGTGCCCATGTGAGCTTCTATCCATCCTAAAAAATTATGTCGATAAGTTTAAAGTAACATCAGCAGAGGCATATCTCAATATCACAATGTCAGATTGCAGTATCTCTCAATAAACTTCCTGACTATCTCATTTTCACTTTGCTTTTCAGAAATGAGTTTGGCCATAGTAACATTAGATTGTTCCTTGTGGAATTATGAGAGGAACTTGGATTCTAGATCTGATCATGATTTGATTGAACCCTCGGGAAAATTATGGAACCAATCGAAGGCTACCTCCTGGAGGGTGTTAATAAAAAGTCACACCTTAATGGCATCATTACCCACTACATTCCCAGCTTTTTGGTTAAAGTAGTAGATATGTTGGTTTGGAGAACATTTGCCATTAAAAGTATGTAATGTTGGCTGCTTAAATTTTATCGAATAAGGAACCATATCCTACTTGATAGGATATGCTCAGATAATTCCAATCTTCTTGAGCTCAGTTCACTGAGAAAAAACATTGAGCTATTTTTGGATGTCCTCGAAGGCCTTTGTTTCCTTACTTGGCTTTGGAGTTGCCGATGTATCTGATAGTAAGTAAGATCTTTTGAGATGTTATTTGAGCAAGAAGATATTCGTAGTCCATCACATCTACCTCATATTATTGTTCTTGACTTGAACTAGGGGTTGCGTGTAAAACCCCGAAAATTTGAATATAGTGTGATAAATAATTTTAAATATGTTATATGGTGAAAATAATGTATTTTGATGTTTGAGTATGATAGGAATTTATTTGAGATCAATTCAATGTATATTTGTGAATATATGAGTGTAAATACACAAAACATGCACAAAAGTAAATAGTGATAATCTGAGAATTTTGACCAGTTGAGAGTTTTTATGTTTTTCATACTGTTTGAGTTAGAATCTGGAAATGTGTATAAGACCAAAGTTGTAGGTCTCTTCAACAGCTTTCCAACTAATCTTTAATCACCTCATTCCTAGATCGTATGAGAAAGTTACAACCTTTTTATCGAACCCCAGTCTGAGCATGGCCCAGAACTCTGAGCAGTCGACCGCCGTGGTCGCTGCGGTCGACCGCTCAGCGTACAGACGCCAGTCCAGTTCTGTTTTGGGTTGGTTTTGTTTATACCAAACCCGATTGTTACTCTACTTATATATACTCATTTTGAAGCCCTCAGAACCCTCTATTGAACCCTAATAGCCTCAGCCCCCTCCTCTCCCTTCCTCAGGGGTTTCACGAGATTCATCGGTGTTCAGCAAAGGGGATTGTTCTCCTGCAGATTCAGGACCCTTGTTCCCATCAGAGGCGAGTAACATCTCGCCCAACTTCACCCCTTTTGTATTTCATGTTTTATCTGGGTTTTAATCCGGTTTTATTGGGCCAAATTCGTATTTTTTATGAAGATATAATAGATCATTATGGCATATGATATGAGAATCAAGTATTTCAGATTTTAAAAGTTCACCCACGAATTTGTATTAATGAGATTTAGATCTGAAAACATTTTAATAAGAGTTGATCCCGTTTTACTATTTTAAGAACATTTAAATCATGTTTATATATATGTTTGGAACTTGATGATGAGATTTTAAAGGTTTAAATTCGTTGTTGTCTATCATATGACATATTAAAAATGTTAGATATTGATTCAATGCAAGAAAACATCTAGTTGTAATTATTTCGAAGCTGACAGAAACCCTTAATAGGCTTCTGTCAGTTTCGCGGTCGACCGCGCTGGACGCGGCGGTCGACCGCTGGACGTTCTGTCGAGCAGAATGTCTTTGCTCATTGTGCGGTCGACCGGAGTGGCCTCTGCGGTCGACCGCGATACTGTTTTGTGCAGGATTTTGCTTTGTTGTGTATATTGTGTGTATGAATTGTTTACCTCGATTTATCCGGCATTAAATTACAGTATGGAACATTTATCTATATATGTGAGTAATATTATGATATCAGTTTAGACCCGCATACTGAGATATTTGTGTTACTAGTATATGTGTACCTTTTCATACATATGCATCATGCACGTTGGCATAAGTTATATATAGTCCATGTGTTGGACATGCATTCATCTTTCAGTCCTCGTGTTGGACTATAATCCATTAAAGTCCTCGTGTTGGACTATAATCCATTGAAGTCCTCGTGTTGGACTATAATCCATTGAAGTCCTCGTGTTGGACTATAATCCATTGAAGTCCTCGTGTTGGACTATAATCCATTGAAGTCCTCGTGTTGGACTATAATCCATTGAAGTCCTCGTGTTGGACTATAATCCATTGAAGTCCTCGTGTTGGACTATAATCCATTGAAGTCCTCGTGTTGGACTATAATCCATTGAAGTCCTCGTGTTGGACTATAATCCATTGAAGTCCTCATGTTGGACTATAATCCACTAAAGTCCTCGTGTTGGACTATAATCCATTTCAGTCCGTGTGTTGGACATTTACATATTAGATCTTGTGTTGGACATTTACATATTAGATTATGTGTTGGACATCTGTTAAGCTATGAGTATGACATTTATCTGAATCAGGACATGACATGATTTCATGAGATTTGGACATGATAGCTACCTAGGCTGAACACGACACTTATGTGATCTTGACCTTTGATACTTATATTGTTTCGGCGTGACTTTTGATTAAGTATTGAGATGGGCTGTTTCTTTTAGTTTATTATTTCTTGTATTAGACCTCGGGTTTAGTATTTAGGGATTTACAATTGGAGATACAAGGTATATACATGAGGGTTTCCTTGTTTGGATTATTTCGCTCGACGTACCTACGCTCGTGTTGTAATTTCCTAAATACCAAAACCCATTGTTGTTAGGACAAATGATTTTATATTATTATGTATTAACTGTATTTTCATACACAACAAGCCCTATCCCTTGGGGTTGGTTGTGATGTTGCTCGCTAGCGCTTTGACGCTCGTTGTCCCTCCCCCTTTCAGGTAACGAGCCAGGAGCCCGAAGAGTCGCAGGATGGGGACGACCCTTACTAGTTTCTATTTATCCTCTTATTAGATGTATTTTATTTTGTACTCCACTTGAGACATTTTTAGACTTAAGAGGTTTATGTTCTAGAGTTGTAAAGGCTGTGTGCCTTATTTCCTGTATCAGATATTATGTACTTTGAGACATGTTGAGATCTCCAGATCATTGTTATTCATTTCAGACTTTGACTATGTATTCCAGTTTATTTGGTTGAGGAGATGTGTTAATTTGATGTTCTATCATTTCATCAAGTATTTGTTGTAAAACCTTTTACTTGCTTTGTACCTACACCTATTGTTGATTCCTCTAGAGAGATAGTAATTGTGATGGTAAAACATGTTATTGCACGGTGTGGTGCATGGCAGGTTTGACATTCCTGGTTTCACCTCGGACTGCAGCCTTGTGTGAACCCAGGGGCGTCACAGTTGGTATCAGAGCTCTAGTTCCAGTATCCTTAGGATCATCCTGTGTCGAGTCGTGGAGCTAGGATAGAGTTTCCTAGGATTCATGTATAGAGTCCGTAAGGATTTCCTAGTATGATATATATATATTTATCTCACTTACTGTGATAATTAAGCTCTCCTTTTGATATTATAAATATCAAAACGAGGATGTGGTCGAGGTAAAACTCGCACCTGGAGAGCTGGGCATGCAGAGCCGAGCCGCAGCTGGCTCCACAGTATTTGATCGACTTCATGGCACCGTTAGCAATAAGATCTTACAACACTCGAGGAGCAAGAAGTGTATCTGTTTCCGTCAGCAGTACCAAGCAGAAGTTAGATGTATTCAGCACTGAGGGCATCGCTGGAGGATAGCAACAACATCCAGATTTTTGATGGGGTAGCAATTATCACCTATTCGGGATAATTTTAGTCACCACAAGTAGTTAGAGCTAGTCTAAGTGAAGCAGGGAGATATACCCGTAGTGAAGGAAGAAATTAAAACCAGAATGGTGAATATGACAATGATAAGAGAACTATTACGAAAACTAGAGAAATATAGCAGCGAGAGAATGACTTTAACCCAGCAACAAGGACAATATAAGAAAGGAGCACAGTATGATACGAGAGCGCCAAGGTAGTACAGAATTTAGAGTACATGTTACAATCACAACAAGATCGAACAAAGAGCGAAAGAATTGTCGCAGTACACCAACAGGGAGCCAGCAAGATAGAGGTCACGGACGACAGTCTCAGAGTCGTAATTTCAGCCAGCAATGGGGAAATAGAGGCACTACTTTTTAATCCGAGGATTAAGCTATATTTGCATCATCCAGGAGATTTGCATTATCTAGCGGAATCTATTCAGCAGTACCGCATGATCAGGGTTCGAACGGAGCTTTATTCTTGATTTTCTTTTTAGCTCGGATCTAATTTGATTTAGAAAATTCGCTTATCTTTCATACCTCCGTTGATAGGCTTCAGCTTGTAACACATTCTTTAGATATTCCGTTGTCAGTATCTACTCCTCTAGGAGAGGTGTCCACTCTATCTACCGGAAATATGTCATCAGACTAGACGAGTCAGAGTTTGTTGTCGATTTGATAGCGTTGAACATGTCCTGATTCGTTGTTATCATTGGTATGGTTTGGTTATCCTCCTACCAGGCTAGTATTGACTGCTTTGCGAAGACAGTCAATTTGTGAGCGTCCGATGGGTCCAAAATGATTGTAGCAATCTCTCAGGGCAACCGTTTTGCGGAGTCGTTTCTGGCGTATATCGAGGAGGTGCTGTGACGGGATCTGAGTATTGATTTATTAGAGACTAGAGTTGTCTCAGAGTATCAGGATGTCTTTCAGGATATACCTGGGTTACCTCCTGTGTGAGAGGTCGAGTTGTGTATTGAGTTGCAGCCGGGCACAGTCCCGATATCCCGCGCACCCTATCGTATGACACCAGCTGAGATGAGGGAGCTTCAGACCCAGTTGGACGAGTTGTTAGCTCAGAGTTTTATTGTCCTCTTCGTGAAGAAAAAGGACGATAATATGAGATTTTGCATTTATTATGGAGAGCCGGACAAGGTCACTATCCGGAATAGGTACTCATTACCTAGGATTGATGACTTGTTCGACTAGTCGCAGAGAGCGTAGTATTTCTCGAAGTTTGATCTTCGTTCTGGTTATCATAGTTGCGGGTTCGGGAGATGGATTTTCCCAAAACCATTTTTTTTCTAATTCGATGTGAATCTTTAGAGGTTCTAGTCAGGCCATTCGGGTTGACTAATGCACCCATAGTATTCATGAATGTGATGAACCGGGCTTTCCGTCCCTTCATGGGCCAGTTTGATATTCTCATATCTTCGAGATTGGAGGCAGAACACGAGTAGCATTGCAGACTCTTCAGGAGCATCAGTTATATGCCAAGTTCAGCAAATGCAGGTTTTGGTTTTTAGAAGTTAGATTTTTCTCGGCCACGTCAACAGCAGAGAGGGCATAGCAATGAATCCGACTAAGTTTACAGTAATTCTTGATTTGGAACGGCCGAAGATGGTGACAGAGATTCGAAACTTCTTGGGTTAGCCGGTTATTACAGGGAGTTCATCCTAGACTTTTTGAAGATTTCGACGCCACTTACACGCCTTACGAAGAAGGATGTACAGTTCATTTGGAACACAGAGTGCCAGGAGGCCTTTGATACGTTAAAGACTAAGTGGACTACAGCGCCGGTTTTGACTATTCCGAGCAGTGACAGGACGTACGTTGTTTACACAGATGCAGCATTGGCAGGTTTAGGAGGCATCTTGATGCAAACTCAGAGGGTAGAAGCATATATCTCATGACAATTTTGGGTGCACGAGCAGAACTACCCCACTCATGATTTGGTGTTAGCAGTAGTGATATTTGTACTGAAGTCACGAGGCATTACTTATATGGAGTGCAATTTGAGTTGTTCATCGACCACCAGAGTTCGAGGCATATGCGAGGATATTTGTTTGGGAGATAGTTTGACTTCATGGAGTCCCAGATACGATGGTATCGGATCGAGGTTCAGTATTCACTCCTCACTTGTGGAAGAATCCAAGATTCACTTGGCAGTATCTTCATCTTACAGTAGTGCATTTTACCTACAGACGGATGGTCAGACGGAGAGAATAAATCAGATGTTGGAGGACATGTTGCGGGCTTATGTCATTGACTTTCAAGGTAGATGGAAGGAATCATATTCCACTGATAGAGTTCGCTTATAACAACAGTTATCAAGTGATAATTGGTGTGGCCCCGTATGAAGCATCGTACGGGAAGCCTTGCAGATCGCCTATATATTGGGAAGTGCAGGAGGATATTTTAATGCTTGGGCCAGAGCTTATAAGATAGATTACTGAGAAAGTAACATAAATCAGAGAACAGGTTCTAGCCGCTCGGAGTCAGCAAAAGAGCTATGCAGATAAGAAATGAGGACAATTAGAGTTTCAGATTTGAAGAGTTAGTTATGCTGAAAGTATCGTCTATAAAAGACGTTCAGCGATTCGGAAGGCGGAGAAAGCTTGAGCTGAGATATATTGGACCGTTCCGGATTTTAGAGCTTATTGGAGCTGTTTCATATGGACTAAACCTTCCAGCATCGATGTCCAGAGTACATAAAGTGTTTCATGTTTCAATGTTCAAGAAACAATTACATGATGAAGAGCAGCAGTGAGTGTTGAACGCATTGGATGATTTGATTACGATTGAGATCCCAGTTTATATACTTGCTAGAGAAGACAAGGAATTTAGAATCATGATATTTCTCCTTTGGTAAAAATTCAGTGGAACCAGAAAGGAGTTGAGGAGGTTTCTTGGGAGCGCGATGAGGACATGCGTCGCGACTACCCACTCCTGTTTGAACAGGTAAATTAAATTTTATGATATGTGTTTTATATTATGTTTACATCTTGGGTTATATTTACATTTAACACTAGAATGTGAATATTTCTGCTTAATTCTTAATCTTTTGGAACATATGGTATATATATGGGGGGTTCCTTGTTTGGATTTTTCACCCGATGTACTAGTTCCACTAGATTAGGGTTCGAGCGGAAGTATTACCATTTTAGATTGTTAGGTATAAATATTTCTATATGTTCATCTAGAAGTTCATATTGCGAGATCTGAATTTCGAGGATGAAATTCTTTTAAGGGGGGAAGAATGTAAAACCCCGAAAATTTGAATATAATTGATCAATAATTTTAAATATGTTATATGGTGAAAATAATGTATTTTGATGTTTGAGTATGATAGGAATTGATTTGAGATCAATTCAATGTATATTTGTGAATATATGAGTGTAAATACACAAAACATGCACAAAAGTAAATAGTGATAATCTGAGAATTTTGACCAGTTGAGAGTTTTTATGTTTTTCATACTGTTTGAGTTAGAATCTGGAAACGTGTATAAGACCAAAGTTGTAGGTCTCTTCAACATCTTTCCAACTAATCTTTAATCACCTCATTCCGAGATCATATGAGAAAGTTATAACCTTTTTATCGAACCCCAGTCTGAGCATGGCCCAGAACTCTGAGCAGTCGACCGCCGTGGTCGCTGCGGTCGACCGCTCAGCGTACAGACGCCAGTCCAGTTCTGTTTTGGGTTGGTTTTGTTTATACCAAACTCGATTGTTACTCTACTTATATATACTCATTTTGAAGCTCTCAGAACTCTCTTTCAAACCCTAATAGCCTCAGCCCCCCTTCTCTCTCTCCTCTCAAACCCTAACTTCGTTTTTGACGTTTTTGGGGCGTTTCGAAGGATTTTCAGTGGGGTTTCACGAGATTCATCGGTGTTCAGCAAAGGGGATTGTTCTCCTGCAGATTCAGGACCCTTGTTCCCATCAGAGGCGAGTAACATCTCGCCCAACTTCACCCCTTTTGTATTTCATGTTTTATCTGGGTTTTAATCCGGTTTTATTGGGCCAAATTCGTATTTTTTATGAAGATATAATAGATCATTATGGCATATGATATGAGAATCAAGTATTTCAGATTTTAAAAGTTCACCCACGAATTTGTATTAATGAGATTTAGATCTGAAAACATTTTAATAAGAGTTGATCCCGTTTTACTATTTTAAGAACATTTAAATCATGTTTATATATATGTTTGGAACTTGATGATGAGATTTTAAAGGTTTAAATTCGTTGTTGTCTATCATATGACATATTAAAAATGTTAGATATTGATTCAATGCAAGAAAACATCTAGTTGTAATTATTTCGAAGCTGACAGAAACCCTTAATAGGCTTCTGTCAGTTTCGCGGTCGACCGCGCTGGACGCGGCGGTCGACCGCTGGACGTTCTGTCGAGCAGAATGTCTTTGCTCATTGTGCGGTCGACCGGAGTGGCCTCTGCGGTCGACCGCGATACTGTTTTGTGCAGGATTTTGCTTTGTTGTGTATATTGTGTGTATGAATTGTTTACCTCGATTTATCCGGCATTAAATTACAGTATGGAACATTTATCTATATATGTGAGTAATATTATGATATCAGTTTAGACCCGCATACTGAGATATTTGTGTTACTAGTATATGTGTACCTTTTCATACATATGCATCATGCACGTTGGCATAAGTTATATATAGTCCATGTGTTGGACATGCATTCATCTTTCAGTCCTCGTGTTGGACTATAATCCATTAAAGTCCTCGTGTTGGACTATAATCCATTGAAGTCCTCGTGTTGGACTATAATCCATTTCAGTCCGTGTGTTGGACATTTACATATTAGATCTTGTGTTGGACATTTACATATTAGATTATGTGTTGGACATCTGTTAAGCTATGAGTATGACATTTATCTGAATCAGGACATGACATGATTTCATGAGATTTGGACATGATAGCTACCTAGGCTGAACACGACACTTATGTGATCTTGACCTTTGATACTTATATTGTTTCGGCGTGACTTTTGATTAAGTATTGAGATGGGCTGTTTCTTTTAGTTTATTATTTCTTGTATTAGACCTCGGGTTTAGTATTTAGGGATTTACAATTGGAGATACAAGGTATATACATGAGGGTTTCCTTGTTTGGATTATTTCGCTCGACGTACCTACGCTCGTGTTGTAATTTCCTAAATACCAAAACCCATTGTTGTTAGGACAAATGATTTTATATTATTATGTATTAACTGTATTTTCATACACAACAAGCCCTATCCATTGGGGTTGGTTGTGATGTTGCTCGCTAGCGCTTTGACGCTCGTTGTCCCTCCCCCTTTCCGGTAACGAGCCAGGAGCCCGAAGAGTCGCAGGATGGGGACGACCTTTACTAGTTTCTATTTATCCTCTTATTAGATGTATTTTATTTTGTACTCCACTTGAGACATTTTTAGACTTAAGAGGTTTATGTTCTAGAGTTGTAAAGGCTGTGTGCCTTATTTCCTGTATCAGATATTATGTACTTTGAGACATGTTGAGATCTCCAGATCATTGTTATTCATTTCAGACTTTGACTATGTATTCCAGTTTATTTGGTTGAGGAGATGTGTTAATTTGATCTCTTTCATTTCGTCAGTATCTCTTGTATTATCTTTTACTTGCTTTTGTACCTACACCTGTTGTTGACTCTACTAGAGAGATGTTAATTGTGATGGTGAAACATGTTATTGCACGGTGTGGTGCATGGCAGGTTTGACATTCTTGGTTTCACCGAGGACTGCAGCCTTGTGTGAACCCAGGGGCGTCACATTGCGTTTGATGCTATGGTGGACTTAGCGTCACTATAAGTAAGATGATTTACTTGAGATGAAGTTTGGGTTGTTTGTGTTTGGAGAGAGTAGTAGTCAAAAGGGATGGTTGCTCTCTGGCTTAACTTGGTCTAATGATACACACCATCAACTTCTGGCAATATGCTTCAGATCTAGGAGAGTACCATGGGTTAGGTGAACTATCTACACTATCTTTTTCATCTTTAGAAGTTACACTAGTCAGGTTGACAGTGAAATTTTGGGATTTGCCCTTTTGGGCACGTCGTCTTCTTTTACTCTGAAACTCTAATGGCTCAAGATCATGACTAAGATGGCTGAAAACTGATTCCTTTTTAGGAATAGTTTTACATTAGCAATTTCTCTGAATTGCTGTGACTACTTCTCTGAGGGCCGCACAATGCTAACATCGGCGACATTTTTTTAGAGATAGGAACTCTCTCAGGTCACAAGTAGTTCTAAGTTGAGGGCATTTTTTTAGAGCCAATTTCGCTATCTTTAGATTTGGCATGTGATAGTCACTTACGGTGATGTTGGCTAGGCTTTTGTCTAGATGAATCACCATTGATGGTGTTATTTTCTAGTGGGAATTTGGATGAGAGATTACCCCCACCCTTATCTTCTATAAAGGAAGTGTATCGAGCATCCCGAGATGCTTTTAATCGAACTCCTAAAGAAGTTGTGGACTGATATCTGAGATCAAAAAACATAATAACGTCTTGATTTTCACTCAAGACGATGAGAAAGTTTTCTCTTAGCACCTTTAACACACTGACTAAAATGATAGTCTTTTACTATTGATGAGAACTTAGTTGCTTGGAAGATAACTCAGTCTTCTCTTAGCACATTTGCTCTCTTTATGTGTGTTGATCTATTTATGCGTGTGTTTTGATCTCTCTATGATCATATTCGATTCTAAAAAAGAGTAATATCTCTTCTTTTTATGGGCTAAAAGAGAGAGTTGATGATATTTAATTATGAATTAAGTGGCCATTAAAATAGGAGATAGTGGAGAGTGGTTATTCCCTTGAAAATAGCCCTCAAATGGCTATTTGGTGAGGTTCACTGACTTGGCGAAGTTCGTTGAAGACGTTTGGGCAAAGTTCACTAAAGACCTTTGGATGAGGTTTGCTTAGACGTGGGTGAGCCTTCTTTGAAAGTGGATGAATTGGTCCACTTGGGTTGCCATAATCAAAGTTCAATAGTTGGCACACTTCATCACAGAACTCGACTCATGATTTTGCCAACTTATGACACCTTTCAACTCGGCCTGAGACATGCATTGGGAGTTGACTTGCTCTTAACTTAGTCTAGTCGAGTCGAGTCGAGATGGACTGCTCAACGAGTTTCACCTATTTTGTTAAGAGACCTTTACTACAGCTTGTTGCAGGCATTGTTTTGGGCCCATTCAACGTGTCTAGTCTATAGACGTTCACTTCTTGTATCCGAACTAAACATTAACATAGATAGAAATATATTTTAACCATCTACATCTCTATGAGCAGAAGACCATGGGGAACATGACATTCATTATGAGGTGGTTGATGAACTTGAAGTACAAGGAAGGGAGTAGTATAACATAGCACTTGAATGAGCTCAAGAGTTTGATAAATCAGTTGGCTACAATGAATATGACTCTCAATGATGAGTTATAGACTTTATTGCTATTAGGCTCTTTGCTAGACTACTAAGAAATATTAGTGATGACGATCAGCAATGTAGCTTTAGATAGTGTGTTATTCATGAATATGGTTGCTAGCAGTTTATTCAATGATGAGACTCAGAGAAAGCCTACCAGCATGGATAACTCACAGGCACATGTCATGCAGAACATGGGTAGGAGCAAGTATAGGGACTAGTTCAAAGGTCATAGCACATCCAAGGATAGATCAAAGTCTAAAGGAAGAGGTTGCTTCCATTATAAAAAGTTGGGTCATATCAAGAAGATTTGCTGGGTATGAAAGAAAGAGCAAGGTAAGAGCAAAAATAAGAAGAAGAAGGCAAACAGTGATACTACAGCTATATTGTCTAAGACCGATGTTATTCTCACTTTCAAAGAAGAAGAATACATGCATGTTACATGTCTATTTTAAGTGGATAGTGGATACAAAGCCTACATGTCATGCTACCATCAATTAAGACATTTTCATATTGTATAGAGCAGGTGACTTTGGCAATGTGATGATGGGCAATACCAGCTACTCAAAGATTGTGAGACTTGTTGACATATATTTGTAGACAAATACGAATGCATATTGATCTTGCAGAATGTGCAGCATGTTCTCAATTTGTGGCTTAACTTACTTTCAAGTCTTAGATCGAATCGGATATGACTTTTACTTTAGTGGAGGAAAATGCAAAATCACTAAAGGCTTTCTTGTAATGACTAGAGGAAGTATATGCTATAGTTTATAGAAGAGTCAAGCAAGGGTTTCATATGATTCTTTGAGTGTGGTTCAAGATGATAACTCTCTCAGTTTATGGCACAGAGGCTCAGAGGCATGAGTGAGAAGGGGTTGTAATTATTGGCAAAGAAGTCTCTCATTCTCTTTGCAAAAGGGTCATCACTTACCCTTTATGATTATTATTTATTTAGAAAATAACATAGAGTCTCATTTAGTAAGCCTTCTAAAAGAAAAGAAAATGTTCTAGATTTAATTTATTTTGATGTTTGTGGTCCTATTGAGATGGAGTCCTTGGGTGGCAACAAGTATTTTGTCATGTTTATTGATAATGCATCACGAAAGATATGAGTCTTCATGTTGAAGATAAAGGGTTAGGTGTTTACCGTCTTCCAGTAATTTGATGTCATAGTGGAGAGGTAGACAGACAATAAGTTGAAGTGTCTGCGTACTAACAATATTGGGGACTACACTTCTATTGAGTTTAGAGATTATTGCACCAAGCATGGTATTCAGCATTAGAGGACAGAGCCTAACACACTACATCACAATAGAGTTGCAAAAAGGTACAATATAATTATTGTGGAGAAGTCAGATACATGTTGCAGATGAAAAAGTTATCAAAGAGCTTGTACGCTAAAGTTGTTCACGCTGCATGCTCTCTAAGCAACACGTCTCCTTTAGCTTCTCTAGATTTTGATATTTTTAGAGAGTCTTTGATCAGAAAAAGATATTTTCTACTCTCATATGAAGGTGTTTGGCTACAAAGTGTTTGTATATTTTCTCTGAAGGAGTAGAGACAGAAGCTTGATGATAGGATAGTTCCTTACATCTTCTTTAATTATGGAGAAAATGAGTTTGCCTACAAGTTATGAGATCCAGAGAAGAAAAGAATTATTAGACGAGCAGATGTAGTCGTTCATGAGGACCAGACTAGTCAAGATCTTAGAACAGTAGAGCAGTCAAATAATATTGCTAATGAGATTCTAGGTATGACACTCATCCCGTCTCCAGTATAGATGTACCCAACAGATACAGAGTAGGTGCATGATGTTGATATTGATAATGACAGTCATATACCAGAGCAAGGAGATAATGATCAGGAAACTCCTCAATACGGGGCATCATCAGAAGTAAGAGATTACAGAGCCATTGGTTAGAAAATTAGCTAGAGAGCATAGACCATCCTTGAGATATCCTCCCTCGAAATATTCTTCATTAATTGAAGAGAGGGAGCCGAAGAGCTTTCATGAGGTGCAAACTTTAAAACAAGGACAGATGGTTCTGAGCTATGCATGAAGAGATGGCATCTCTCTAGAAGAACAATACTTATGAGTTGGTAGAGTTGTCAAAGGATAAAAAAAAATTTAAAGAACAAATGGATAGTCAAGTTGAAGAAGGATGGCGACAAAGAAATTTAGAAATATAAAACTATGCTAGTGGTGAAAGGCTTTGGTCAGAAAAAAGGCATTAACTTTGGACGAAAACACGCTGGCGACCACAGTAGGAGCCAACAGCCTCATCGTCGCTGATGATCAAGATCCTGGTTGATTCAGAAGTCGAGTACAAGTTTGATGAAGCCAAGTTCGAGGAATATTTCTCCTCATCTTCATCAGAATCCTCCTCTCCCTGCAAGTGCGAAAAGATCTCATCTTTGAAGGAGGCGTATTCGCCGAAAAAGGCTACAAATGACTCTACTCGCCACAACTCCTCTATAGTAAAGGAGTTGTTCAATCAAAGTACACCAACTCTGATGAAGAGGGCTCGTTAGAGGTGACACCAACGTCTTGCCCGCCAATTCGCTAAAGCTTTGGAGCAGGTGGACGGAATCCGTTACCAAGTGGATTTAAAGTTCAGAAAGTACCAAGTGGCTAAGCCATCGCCACAACAAGCACCAGGATCCTCCTCCCAACCATCGACTAACAAATAGGTTCATGTCAAATGAACCCATTCTACTCTCGAGGAACGCATCCAGAAGCGCTGCGCACTTCTTGTGTATGCCCGGATCCTTGTGCGAAAAGCACAAGAGTTACAAAAAGAAGAGGTGGTCAAAGAACCACCAAGACCTAAGCAGGTTTGGGTGCCGAAGGCCAAAATAGCACCTCTACCTGACAAGAGACATCAATCGTGTCTCTCACTTAATTCTAACTCCAAGGCTACTTCCCAACCTTCGTCAATTTCAGATCCTGCTTCTATTTCTCTCGCACCTCCGGTGAAGCCCTACGGCAGCGTGGATCTCTCCAAGTTCAGAATTCTATTGAAGGATCACCTTGGTCCTCTATCTGAAGATCGAGGCAAAGCTCTTATTAAGGAACTCTTGGGACTACTGAATAATTCCCGAACAACAATTCAGACTGGGGGTCGTACATGCCCTCCTAACAAATTAATTCCTAGAACCACCCGCTTAGGGGTTCGTGTGGAAGACCGAGAGCCCGTTGGGATTACACCTGCACGAATGTGTAATTATAAATGTGTGACTCCTGCGAACACCAAAAAGACATTACATCCTCAGAAGAAGATGTGTCTATTACATGACAACGTCATACCTAGGGAACCAAATCAACAGCCGATAGGTTGCTCCGACCATAACATCGATGAGTTGTACTATCGGGTTGGGGGTACAAATAAATCTCGAAAGAGAAGTACCTCAAAATTGGACTCACACTACCCTTGTGAGAGGTTAATCAGGGTAGTCTTATCAGAGTGTAGCTACCCCAAGACCGCTCCACAGAGGGTGTGGGTATTCTGAAGGCTTTTCACTAAAGTGTCAAAATCCAAATCAAGACGCTCCCACAAAAGAAGATCGGCCATTCAAGATAACGAACTCCCAGAAGTCACCATCAACATGGCTGATAAAGAAAAGTTTGTGTTTAATTTGAATAATGCTAATCTCGACTTTTCTCCGGGAAGAAAAGTCCATTCAGGAATAGCCCGACGAGTGTCTCAGCTCCAGTTAGAAGTCGTCAGACATGAGGATTACCTGAAGATGCATGAAGGACTGTCTTCAAAAGATGAACTTTTACATACTTGCTGCAATCGCCTCCAACGATACAATATCTAGCATGGGACGAGCTCGATAAGTATTCATGATCACTACCGAACAAGTGGCTCAACTTCTTCAAGAAGCCTTAGCCAAACAAAAAGAAGATTTTAAAATTGAAATAGAAATGGTCGTACAACGGTCAAGGATTTATATGCTCAACAACTTCAGAAGTTGTCAAATCAACGTGATGAATCCAGTTGTCGCCACACTACCAATCAGGTAGATAGCGACTCATAGGTAGAGGAGACTGTCAATGCCGATGCTCCTCCTAATGATAAAGATGTTGGGGGTGGCCCTAATAATAATACCAATACTAGGGGTGGCCCCATCACTAATGACAATGCTAAAGGCGATCCCATCATTCGTCCTCAAAATCACCCGAAGAAAGATACAAGGACAACAAGATGATGCAAGAGCTGGAAGATAAGGTCAACGCCTTGCTATCGGCTCAAGAAGTGAAGAGGATTGGCATTCCGTGTCTATATCCAAGAGAGTGGGATTCAATCTCGTACTCAATGAAGTTCAATCTAATTAACTTCACGCTATTTGACAGGAAAGGTTCACCCACTCAGCATCTAATTTATTTTAATTCCCACCTGGGAGTGATCTCTAGGAATGAACCCCTGATGATTCGGTCATTCGTTAGCATCCTTCGCGGGACCGTCTTCGATTGGTACCGCCATCTCAAGCCGAGGAGTGTTAACAGCTGGGATAACATGAAAATCGTGTTCCTTAACAACTTCTTTGATGATGACACTAAAGTGTCAATAGGAGCCCTTTTGGACGAGAAGCAAAAGGACGGGGAGTCAGTTGATAGCTTTATCAAACGCTTCCGTGATAAGGCAATGAATTGTAAGAATCCTGTCATAGAGGAATTTATGCTCCAGACATGCCATAATAACCTTTCCATCGATGTCTTCGAAGTCCTGGGGGTCGTGCCTTCCACCACCTGGAAGGAATTAAAATTACGTGGTGAATAGGCCAAATGCTTTCTCAAAAAGAAGAAAGCCGAAAGAGGCCAATCGACAGCTAAGGCCCCTACAATTGATGTCAACATTCATCAATAGCAACCTTGCAGGCAATAAAGGACTCCTAACCCGAGGTTCCAGGAGGAGTACTCTTTCGAATATGATGAAGAAGTTCCAGCCATTTTCAAGTACCTCCTCGCCAACAAAAAAAATCAAGCTATCACCGATCATAAATTAGGAGAAAGCAAACAAGACCTCAAATCTAAAGTACTGTGTGTACCATAGAAAGGTACATCACCCCACCAAAAATTATATTATGATAAAAAACAACATTCTAGCATTGGTTGACATTGGCGTCATAATGCAGAAGTAAGCCAAGTGAGAATAGTTTCCTCTGATAGGTATATGAGGTTAAACTGCTCCCGTCCTTCGATAGGTATATGAGGTTAAACTGCTCCCGTCCTCTGATAGTATATAAGGTTAAACTGCTCTCATCCTCCGATAGGTATAAGAGGTTAAACAGCTTCCCCCACGTCCAATGGGTATAAGAGGATAATCTGTTTCCCTTATTTTCAACGGGAAGTTCCTGGAGAATATTACTCGTAATCTTCTTAAGGATAACCCGAGACCAGCTGACCATTCAAGGTGAAAACCAGTCATCGGAATAATTCATTCTTAATCATGATAAAAAATGATTAATAACCTCTCACTATGGCTATTTAATCATTTCCAAGATGATTAAAAACCCTCCCACTGTGACTTTCAGAGCATTCTTTTATTGAGATGAGATTCAATGACTTAATCCAGTCAATCTTTCCTTACGAAACCCCTAAGGTTAAATTATGGAATGATTAATGACTCATGATCCACCACCATTAAATCCCTCACTGATCTAATCAATCGATTGTGGGTCCACTAAAATTCTTCCTGGTTCAATCCACTCAAACTCCCGCTGTTTATCTGTTATCAAACCTCTTTTCGTGTTAGGTCTATGTCGCTTGACATCGAAAACCCCCACTGAGTGATCTGTACAAGTCAACATTCACACTGTTATTTGTATCTTCACTCCCACTGTTTGTTTGGTCAAACCTTCTTACAGTTAGGACCAAAGTCAAAATCTCCTATCGATTCTTTCCATGGATAAGAGGTCTACTTTCAAATTGAGTGATCAAAGCTATAAAAATTAGGATCATCTCAAACCCCCACTTTGAATTTTTTCTGCACCTGGAGATAGAATATAAAATTCTTCCTCTCCAGAAGACAAAACAAGGTTAAGCCTACACCTAATACGCGTTGCTGGGTCGTCTATTTCCATAAGAAAGACAAAGTCTATATATTCAATATTGTAGCACTAAGAGAGTTAACTCTCTTAGCACAATGTTACATGTGAAACAGACTTAAACAATCCGCATGTTAGCCCGACTCAAACGGTAGTCGGTAAAGATTTATCAAATTCGTTGATGGCTAAGGATTTGCCAAAAATCCTATAAGTACAATAGTCACTGACGTACCAGCTTCATCAGTTAGTCTCATAACTTGAACACATAAGATAACATCAATATAGCATGAAGAAGCCTCTCCAGCAGTTATGACTGTATCAACTCCAATAGCTGGTCCTACAACTGAAACTCCCCTATGGTTAAGTAAACCAGCCTCAACAGTTGGTATTGTAGCCTCGACACTTGGGAATGCCATGCTCCAAAGAGCTTAAACTGTGTTAGCGTCAGTCAACGTGTTACAGTGAAGGACAACGTCGGTCAACGCACAGTTATAAGTTAACGCTAGTCAACACGTGGACAATTTTTGCCAACACAAGGCTCAAATCAATTTCAGGTCAAAAGATGATCCCAGAGAGTTTGATCATGTTTTCAGATATGAATCCCTAACGAAGATAATTAGTTCAATATTGACTCAACAATATGAGTAAAACACAACAGTTTCAATTCGAGACTTCGACAATGGTCAGACAATAAACGTAGCACCAGAAGAATTTCAGCTATTCGACAAAATACTGAGTAGACTAAAAATTGTAGAAGTTAAGAACTAAATCTAATTACAGGTCTTTTTACACTGACTGAAGGTTTGACCTATCATATTCAAAGTATTACAGGCTCTTCTATAAAAGAAACAAAATTGAAACACTTTGGAGGGGGTATCTGTAGGCGTCAAAAAATGCCTACGGGTTCCCGCATGCAGTTCGATATGAAAAAAAGATGATGAACATCATTATCTAAGTCAAGAAGGATTATCTGACATTGATAAGTGAATGAAGTGAGTCAACGAAATGTACGAATCAACGGGACGACAGATTAGCAAAGAAACGATCCAATCGGGAATTACGTTTAACTCACAAAAGAAGAGGCATCATTCATGTCTCGTCTGATCCACATATGTTGGGAAATTGTAGATCTTTTCCCCGGCTTTCTGACGTACTTTGAATCACGGCATTCCAAAATCGGATCGGAAAGTTACGACAAAAACAGTCAAAAGGGGGAAAACAGCAGCTCGACCAAGGCCAAGACACATTTGTGTCTTGGCCAGGGCCGAGACTATCTCGGCCTGGCCGAGATAGTCTCGACCAATTTCTTTAATGTTAACTACCGCGATTCTAATCTAAAGCCTCTTCAACTGATTTGGAGTTATCTTTGAATATGGTTAAGTTAGATCTTTTCCCCGGCTTTCTGACGTACTTTGAATCACGGCATTCCAAAATCGGATCGGAAAGTTACGACAAAAACAGTCAAAAGGGGGAAAACAGCAGCTCGACCAAGGCCAAGACACATTTGTGTCTTGGCCAGGGCCGAGACTATCTCGGCCTGGCCGAGATAGTCTCGACCAAGGTCGAGACAGTCTCAACATGGCCAAGACTATCTCAGCGTGACCAGTACAATCCCGGCCCCGAAAAGGCTGTCTCAGGCCTGTTTTTGCTGTTTTTCATCATTTCTTCGATGTTAACTGCCCCAATTCTGATCCAAAACCTCTCTAACTATTTTGGAATTATATTTGAACATGGTTAAGTGATTATAACTAAGGATAAGATCAAATCGTTCATTCTTATCCAAAAACCGAGCTTCTGAAGCCTATAAATGCAGCCCTAGGACCTTCATTTGCACAGATCCAGAATTCTCGAGCATTGGCGAAGCCCTGTCAGATCAAAAAGTGAGGATCATAAATTTCAAAGAGGAGAAGAAGATCTTGGTGAGTTCTTCAGCACAAGAAGGAGAAGAGTTTGAGAGATCTGCATCCGTTCATCCATTTTCTTTAGACCGTATCTAGTTGCGATTCTTGAGAAGAGTGATTATCTTGCTTTGCCGAAATAGTTACTTTAGTTTCTTGTCTCCTTTGAGAGGCAATAAAATCTTTATATTAGATCTGATCAGTCAGTGGTCTACGGATAAACTCCGATACAGGCTAATATCTCACGCAAACAACGGGTGATAAACGTCTGTTGTGTGTGTTTTTAGAAAGTTATAATTTTTATTTTTATTTGTTGAGATCATTATAACGACTAAAGTTGTGATGAGTCTGTTAATGAAAGAACCAATTTTCCAACAAAACAACATTCATTAGAGTGATATTGGGATTAGTGGCTAGTTTAGACCTCAAGATTAAGTAGATTGATGAGAAGACTGCATTACTTCATTGTGATTTGGAGAAGGAGAAATATATTGAATAGCCGAAGGGTTTTGAAGTGATAGAAGAAGAACACATTCTTTGTAGGTTGAAGAAGAGCCTCTATGATTTGTAGCAGTCACCTAAGTAGTATTTGACTCTTTCATGTTTAGTCATGGCTACTAAAGAACAAATAGAGATTCATGTGCATGTTTTAGGAGATTTACAGCTACTAGCTTCATTATCCTATTGCTTTATGTAAATCACATGCTAGTTGTTGGCAAAGACAGTCAGATGATTGATGGGTTAAAGAAGAAGTTATTTAAATCTTTTGACATGGAGTTTTTTAACTCGCCACAACAGATTTTTGGTATGTTGTTCGTGACAAGAAAGCCAAGAAGCTATGGTTACCATAAGAGAAATATGTTAAATGACTGCTTGATAGATTTAATATTAAAAGTGCCAAGACAGTTAATACTCCTCTTGCAGGTCACTTTAAGTTTAGTAAGAAGTCATGTTAGACTATAGATGAAGAAAAGACTAAGAATATTCCTTACTCTTCACCTGTAGGGAGTTTGATATATGCTATGGTTTGCACTCATCCAGATATTGCTCATGCAATTGGCATTGTGAGTAGAATTTTCCTAATCCAGGAAAATTACACTGGAAAGATGTAAAGTAGATTTTGAAATATTTGAAAGGTAGTTCTAGATTGTTGTTGAGTTTTGGAGGTTCCAAGCCAATGCTATAAGGTTTTGCAGATGCGGATATAGCAGGTGATCTCGATCATAGGAACTCTACCTTATATTGGTAGTTTACTTTTGCAGGAGAAGCTGCATCTTCACACTCCAGGCTATAGAAGTGTATTGTTTAGTCTATAATGGAGGAAAAATATATTACAGCTGCAAAAGCTATTCAAGAGATAGTCTAGTTGAGAAGATGTTTACAGGAGTTAGGCTTGCAGCAGAATGAGTATCATATTTTATTTGATAGCCAGAGTACTCTAGATTTGAGTAAGACTTTTGCGTACTCTAAGATAAAACACATTGATGTGATATATTATTGGCTTAGAGATTCTATTAAGAAAGAGGAGCTAAAGCTATATAAGATTCACACAAATTAGAATCCAGTAGATATTTTGACGAAGGTTGTTTGTAGAGAGACCAAGTTGTTTCAGCAGCCACCTAGCATGGATTCCCGATGATGAGTCATAGATTGACATACCCCCTTGTTAGACTGAAGGGGGAGATTATTGTGGGTCTAGCCCAAATCTTGTCCTACATGAGATCCATGATTGAATTCTGGCTAAAGAAGGATTTCTAGAGGCCTATATGAAATAGATTAGGACTTGAAGGTCTTAGGGATATTATTCCTTATTGAAGAAATAGGATGCGTGTGATTTTTCATACCATATAGTCAAACTAAACAGTACTAAGTGCATTTTTTGTTAGGGTACAGATTCCAAGACAGGGGGAGGGAGAAGTTGATTTTTGAATTACTCGGTTGTAGTGAATTGAAAGCTATTTCTTTAGAGCAATAACGCCGTCAAGGGTATGATGTTGATATCTCCGTGGGGGTTAGAGATTTGGGTTGAGACAAGTTTTAGGATTTTGATGCCCTAGAGATAACATTATATTTTCTCTTGTGATTTGATCCTCAAGTTTAGATGTAGCCATGAGGAATTATGTTCTTTATTCATGGTGGATTATTTCTCTTTGGATTGCCCCATGGACATAGCCACAATTTGTCGAATCACATTAAATCTTGATGTTTGCTTGCACGTGATATTTTCTTTAGTATCGTTACTTATTGCTTCTGTTTAATGCCATAGATTAAAATCCATAAAAGTCCTAACATATCTGTAGGTTCTCCCAACACCTTCAGGTTTTACATTTCACTTTATCTTTTTCTTTCTGAATTACTTAGACCATGACCTTAGCTCTAATACGATTTTTTTTTGGGGGTGGATAGAAATTAGATTCAATTTAGAGTTGATGGGCCAAAAACAGAAGGATCCAACTTTAACCCAATGGTTACAATTACTAGATATTGACCTAACTTTTATTTTAAACTCATAACTCTTTTTAATCTTGTCTAATGTGAGAAATACACACATATTAATATCCTAAAAAAATAACCACGCTGTTATAATATTATTATTATGGATGTTCATTGGTATTCCAAGGAGTTATAGTAGTACTAATTATAGATGTCTATTGATATTCCCAAGTAAATTCTATTAAAAATGTTACATGTAATATCTCCCTTTCACATGCCTATAAGTACATGGCATGAGATTGAATTTGTAAGGGAAGAAAAAAAAAGAATTGAATGATTGATAGAGTGCTCATTGTCTTCTCTCTATTCTCTTTACTCATATTGCTATCCATTAGCTTTATAACACGTTATCAGCACAAGACTCAATCCCGCTGTGGCACAAAGGTTTGTTTTTTGAGGTAAAGATTTCTACTATCTATATTATATATTATGTTAATTGAGAATTTTGACAAATTGATGCATTGAGAAACTTTTCTTGGTTTTTCTTGGATTAATATATTTTACTAATATAAATATTGGTTCAGTTAAGGTTCGATTTTCATCATGTAAAATTTTACTTTGATATTAGATTTATTCGATGCAAGATATAAGATTTTTTGGTTGTTATGGATCATCTATCATGCTTCATATGCTCAATTTTATATAAATAACTTATTAATTCAAAAAGAAAATACCATGTCTTCAGTCAGTCTAATAAAATAGAAAAAAGGTACTTAATCTAATTTTCTAGTTGGATTATTCATATTTTATTTTGCATATTTATTGGATACATGCACAGGTACTTAATCTAATTTTCTAGTTGGATTATTCATATTTTATTTTGCATATTTATTGGATACATGCACATGCCATCAACTACGTCTTATCAACTCTGTCTTGTTTGTTTCTTTGTAAATACTTATGAATTTTTGTAACTATAAATTGATCATATACCAACTTGTTTTTGATAATAGCATCATGACAAATTTGACAAAGCTTGAGTTTGTGGCATTAGACATCACAGGCAAAAATTATGATCATGGACACTTGACGCTGAAATCCATCTGGAAGCTAATGCCCTTGGTGATACAATTAAAGATGGTAATAATGCATCCAATCAGGACAAAGCAAAAACAATGATTTTCTTTCGACACCACCTTCACGAGGGACTAAAAGCAGAACATTTAACGGTAAAGGATCCTTTTGTCCTTTGGAATAGCCTTAAAGAGAGGTATGACCACCAGAAGATGGTTATTCTTCCCAAAGCTCGTTATGACTAGATGTACTTACGTTTACAATATTATAAAATAGTAAGTGAATATAATTCAGCTATGTTTCAAATTAGCTCCTAGTTGAAACTATGTGGGGGGGAAAAGTCACTGACGAGGATATGTTGGAAAAGACTTTTTCTACTTTTCATGCATCGAATTTTGCTCCTGCAGCAGCAATATCGTGAAAAGGGTTTTAAGAAATATTCTAAATTGATTTCTTGTCTTCTCGTGGCTGAACAAAATAATGAGCTCCTGATAAAAATTCATGAACCACGTCCAATTGGTTCTGTTCCGTTCTCTGAAGTGAATGTGACTATGTATCAGCATCATAATCAAACACAAGGCCATAGTAGTGGTCGTGGTCGTGGTTGTGGGCACGGACGTGGTCGAGGTCATTCAGGTCGTTTTGATAATCGTGGTGGTTATTTCAAAAATTCATCTCACCACTTGAAGTGGGAGAGAAATGAGAAGAAAATTGGGAAGGATAAAGGGACTCAAACAAGAACTCAAACAAAAATTCAGTGGAAAGCTCATGTTATCATTGTGGAATGAAGAGCCATTAGTCGCGTATCTATCGTACACTGAAGCATTTTATTGAGCTCTATCAAGAATCACTAAAAACGAATGAGAAAAAGGTGGAAATAAATTTCATTACTGAGCGCAGTCCTTATAATGATATCACTCATCTAGATGTTGATGATTTTTTCATCCAACCGGAGGAAAATATTCCTTATTTGATTGATAGCAATAATGTTTAAGGATGATAGTATTATTTTCATAAGCATAATGTTTACATTATCAAATAAATATCTATGTAATGTTTATGCTATCAAATAAATACTTATGCAATAAAATAAAGTCTTAATCAATATTTATGTGTTTTAGGTGCAACATGAGTTATAACTTTCATATTTTTTTTTACATTTCCTATATTTTATTATGTATTTAGTTTCTTTGCTTTGGCGCATGTCACTCTTTCAATGAAGAATATGGAATTATCTTTGATTGGACCTTTTGTTGATGACAAAAATTTGTGCCTCATCGACAGTGCAACAACACATACTATACTTAAGGATTTGAAATACTTCTCCTACTTGAAGAAGCAAGCAACAAATGTTAGTGCAATTTGTGGTAGTAAGAGCTCATATCATATTGCCTAGAGGAACAAAATTTGTAATTGATGATGCCTTATATTCTAAAAAGTCTCAACGAAATTTATTGAGTTTTAAGGATATTCACAAGAATGGATATCATATTAAGACAACAAATGAAGGCAATGTCGAATATTTGTATATTATGACTATTGTTTTAGGTAAGAAAAGTGTACTAGAAAAACTACCTACATTTTCTTCTGGTTTATACTACACCAATATTAGCAAAATTGAGGCACATGCTACTGTAAATCAAAAGTTAACTAATCACAATGAGTTTATAGTTTGGCATAACCGGTTAGGTCATCCCGGTTCAATTATGATGTGGAGGATTATAGAGAATTCATGTGGACATTCATTGAAAAATCAGAAAATATTATAAACAAATGAATTCTCATGTGTTGCTTACTTTCAAGGCAAATTAAGTACTAGACCGTCATCGGTTAAGATTGGAACTGAATCCCTTGGATTTTTGGAATGCATACATGGTGATATTTGTGGACCTATGCATCCACCAAGTGAACCATTTAGATATTTTATGGTTTTAATTGATGCTTCAACTAGATGGTCACATGTATGCTTATTATCAACTCGTAATTTGGTGTTTGCGAGATTACTAGCTCAACTAACCTGACTGAGAGCTCACTTTCCAGACAATCCGATTAAAACTATACGACTTGATAATGCTGGTGAATTCACTTCTCAAGCGTTCAATGATTATTGTACTGCTATTAGAATAACCGTTGAACATCCTGTAGCACATGTTCATACTCAGAATGGCTTTGCAGAATCATTTATAAAATGAATTCAATTAATTGTCAGACCATTACTTATGAGAGAAAAACTTCCTATATCTACATAGGGACATGCTATCTTACACGTAGTAACACTTATTCGCATCAAGCCAACAAGTTATCATGAATTCTCCCCATTACATTTGGTTTATGGTCAGGAACCAAATATTTCTCATCTAAGAATTTTTGGATGTGCGGTTTATGTTCCAATTGCTCCACAACAATGCACGAAGATGGGACCTCAAAGGAGGTTAGGAATAGATGTTGGGTACGATTATCCATCTATAATTAAATATCTTCAACTGTTTACAGGAGATTTATTTACGGCACATTTTCCTAATTGTCATTTTGGTGAGACACTTTTCCCAACATTAGGGGGAGAAACTAAGAAGCTGGTAAAAGAAATTAGCTGGAATGAATTATCATTGTCGCACCATAATCCTCGTATGAAACAATGTGAACAAGAAGTTCAAAAGGTAATTCATTTACAAAAATTAGCAAATCATGTAATGATCGTAAACTTTAATACTAGTTAAAATAGATTTCTATTATTTTTAAATATTTAATTATTATTTTCAGAAGAGTATTCATATTTTTATTAATTTTCTACAATTTTCTATGAATTAAAATCTAAATTCTATATTTATATAAATGATTTTAATATCTATAAATTTATTTTGAGAGGTAAAAATTTTTGAAATTAATCTGTTGTGTTATCGGTACTATTATGTATTATTTTAAATAATATGTTGTATTATTATTATTGTTACGTATAATTTCGTGTATTATGTTGAATTATTAATTACGTATTATTTGTGTAAATTATTGTATTATTTCAATTATTGTGTATCAGCTGTCATATTAGCACAAATGGTACATTTTACTGTGGATATAATTGTCCCATAATAATTTAATTTTAAATATAAGTAATTATATTTTTTATTAATTAATCTTGTTTAATTGTATAATTTATAGTATTATTTCTTCAGTTTTGTATCAACTGTTGTATTAGCATAACAGGTACGTTTTTATTTATAGATAATTATTCTATAATTATTTTAATTTTTAAATATTAGTATTTGTTTATTTTAATTAATTTTCGTTTAATTTAACCTTAAACCCTAACCCTAATTGAACAATCCCGATAAATAATACCGATCTCTTCCTCTCTCCTGCTTCAAAAAACTTGCGTCGTCTCTCATATTCTCTCTCCTTTCTTCTCACCCAACCGCTGACCCGCTGCCACCCTCCTTCGTCCGCCGCGCTAGCCGCGCCGCCGCCGCCGCTCTGATCCCACGCCACCGCTCTCCTAGGCCCCTAACGACACGAGATCGCCCGCAGCCACCGCCCAACCGGCGAACCAGCTCCGCCTCCACCGCCTCCGGAGCATCGCGCCTGCTGTTGGCGTGGCCATCCACCTCTCTATCCACCACATCGAACCCCAGCCCACACAACTCACGCAGCCCCTCCACTACGACTCACGCCTCTAGCACCGCGTCCTGCCAGCGCTCGCCACCCGCGTCACTCTCCTCCGTCCGGTCGAGGCCCCCACTGTCCTCCCCGCTTCGCATGGCCGACCTGCTACCCTCATCGCCTTGGCTCATGGCCAGGCCCCAACCCGACTCGCTGCACGCCAATCAAACCGCGACCTTGCCATCAGCAGTGGCCGTCCACCCCTCGAGCACACCGTCGCCTCCGCCCCATGTTCGTCGCCCCGCCTGACGAGGAGTAGTCACCGCCGCCCATCTGTCGTGTCGAGCCGTCGGGCCGCGCCCCGATCTGCCGTACCCTACTCTCACATCAGATCTGATATGTGTCACAGGCAAGCTGTCGTATTTACCTTGTTTCTTAATTAATGGTTAATATCATCTTATTATGATGATTAGAAAAACGAGAAGAGTTAGGATAGGGAAGTCAGTGTTCATGTGATCGGATAAGACTGTTGATGTATCTTCCAGGCTTGCGCCAGTGGTTGGTGTCGCCACTGGGGTTGGTTTGTAGGACTAAAGTGAAGTGTGTACATCACTTTAGTTAGTGGAATCTTTTTCGTCACCTGAGTTTTGCTTGAGTTCCGACCAGGCAAAAAATGATTTACGTGTAGTCCCTTGACCGCATATGTAGCGGGATTGGATGTACGTAGGGGATTTGTGAACAGCCAGTTATCCAATGACAGGAGCGTTGACTCTGTGTGAGATGTGGACCACTGAACTTTAGGTTAGTTAGTATTTGACCCAGTTACTGTATTCACATAGTTGTATGTTACCATTAGATTTTCAGTTGCATGTATCATTATCTTTCTTGTTAGTATTATTATTGTCATAGCATGGGTTGTTAGACTGTTTTATTTGTTCATGTGAGATCATGTCGTGTGCCATGCACGCTGACATACATCTGTTTTCTCTAGTGTGCATCAGACTTAGGAGACGAACAGGTTTAGTTTGATGATGCAGCCGAGCCAGTATATGCCCAGCCTGAATGTCCTTCCGATGGAGTGGAAGAACAAACTGAAGCCTAGATGTGTTTTTCTTTTTTGTAGTAGCTGATAAACATTAGAACTCTTTATAGTATTGTCCTTAGTTTGATGATGGATTCAGTTATTTTATCAGTATTTTCTTTTATCATAGACTATGTATTTTTTATTCCTAGTTGGACCTTTTTGTAATAAGGGTATGTTTGACCCATATTTTTATGTCTGGGATAATTTACTATGGATGATATGTTTATTTCTTATTCTGGATTGTCTTTATATTCTTTCTATTATGATCAGGAACCTATGTTTGAGATTTATGTATTGACGCTTAACGTATTGGATTGAGAAGAAAAAGAAAAAAATGATAGTGTATATTTCTTCTCAATCTAATACGTCGCGGGCTTGTTCATATTCTGATTCCCGGGTATTTTGGGAAGCGGGGCGTGATAGGTTTTAGTGGTGGCCCACGCAGATCCCGTTCCGAGTCCTCACTAGTGAGAATATAATGGACAATTTAGATACATATCATATTTTATCTGTAAGACTACAATTACGTTCTTATACTATTATCTTAATAACTATGTTTTATCTCCTATTTTCTAATATATTGATTTGATTTTAACCCTAGTTCTTTGATCCTTGTTTTCCTTCAAAACCATGGTGGGTACTCACGATTTTAGTAACTCGTCTAGTAGCAGTGCTCTACAGCCCAAAGTGTATCCAAACCAACTTCTGGCGATGATTCAAGGATTGGTGACCAATCAGTAGCACCTGACTGGACAGCTGCATAGGGAGCCTCAGCACCAGCCTCCCCCTCACGTAGAGTCTGGAGTTAGAGAGTTTTGATATATGCGGCATCCTTCCTTTTCTGGTGCCGAGGGACCTTTAGCAGGAGAGGAGTTCCTCAAGGTCACTGAGACTATTCTCACGGTGACTCGCATTGCCCATACTAAATGGGTGGACCTTATGGATATTCAGCTCACCGATACCGCTCGGATATGGTGGGCAGCTGAGAAGACTCATCTGAGAGGCACATCCTGTGGGAGACGTTCACCGAGTGCTTCAACATGAAATATTTTCCTCAGTCAGCTCGGGATGAACTCCTACATAGATTTGTTGAGCTTAAGCAAGGAGGGTGAATAGTTGATGAGTACGAGGCCGGATTTTCTTCTTTAAGCCGATATGCTCCCCACTTGGTTATAGACCTTATGATTAGGAGGCATCAGTTTCAGAAGGGTCTGGACAAGTACATTAGGATGGCTCTGGCAGGTAGAGCTTTGGCGACCTATGATACAGTACTAGATGCAGCTCGCAAGATTAAGAGTGTGCATAAGGAACCTAAAGACTCACATGTGATTCAGAGCAGGACACCAGCAGCTCTGGCCCGGAATGTCGAGCGTCCCCCTCCGAGGCAGCAGCAGCAGAACCCGCAGAGGCAGTAGCATTCTCAGCGTCAGCCATTTCATCAAGCTCACCCTTATCAGCATCCTGGAGTGCAGTCTTAGAGCCAGCCTTTGGTGAAGTGTTCCTATTGTAGCAATACCGGGCATATTCAGTAGGATTGTCCCAGGCGTCCTTGTTTGTGCTTCATTTACGGGTCCCCCGGTCATATCAGTCGGGACTGTCCTCAGTAGTAGTAAGCTTGTTTGCCCCCACCTCCAGTTCGGGCAGCTCTTCCAACTCCACCTCAGCCTGCCCCAGCAGCACCGCCTTAGCACAGATCTTATCTTCAAGAAGGGCCACTTCCCCCATAGCGACAGGTATATCAGGAGGCACACAGGCAGCAACCTCAGCGACAAATGTTCATGATGTCAGTCGTAGAAGCTGAGGCGAACGATCAAGTTATCACTGGTAAGAATTGTTCATCTTAGTTTTATTGCATATGAACTTCCTTATTTAGCATTACATAATGATATCATGATAGGATTGTTTATGAATATTAAGTTAGTTGCATTTACACCCTCCTATAATAGGCAAGGTTCTTGTTTCTTTTGTTTCTGCTTTATCACTCTTTGATTCTAGAGCCTCCCATTGTTTCTTGTCTCATTGATTTGTGAGTGTCCACTCTCTTCCTATAGCTTCTCTGACTATGGGCTGGAATATCAACACTGGTAGTGCCGTCTTAGTAGCATCCAGTGGTTATGAAGTATGCCCTGTGGTTATCTGCGGAAGGGAACTCTTTGCGGACTTTCTGGTGATTGATTTGCCGAGTTTTGATGCAGTATTTAGGATGGATTGGTTGGAGTCGTTCTTTGCCACCATTGATTATCACCGTCGGAGTGTAGTATTCGAGATACTAGATCACTCGAGATTTGAGTTCACCAGTGGCAGCATATCGGCCGGACCTGTAGAGTACAGAGCTAGACCGATGTTAGCTGCAATGCAAGTGGAATCCGAAAAGCCAAATGTAGTTCAAGAATTTGAAGATGTGTTTCCCGATGACATTTACGGATTGCCATCGGATTGAGCCATTAAGTTTTCCATAGATTTGAAGCCTGGAGTTGCGCTGATCTCCAAGACCCCTTATCGTATGCCCCTGGCTGAGTTGGTCGAGCTTCGGACTCATTTGGATGACTTTTTGCAAAGGGGGTTGATTCAACCTGGTGTATCGGCCTGGGGATCACTTGTGTTGCTTGTGGGGAAGAAGGATGGATCCAAGCGGATATGTATCGACTACTGGGAGTTGAATGCAGTGATAGTGAAAAATAAGTATCCACTTCCTCGTATCGATGATATCTTCGATCAATTGGGAGGATCGAGGGTATTTTCTAAACTGGATTTACGGAGCGGGTATCACCAGGTGAAGTTTAAGGATTCTGATGTCCCCAAGACTGCATTTCGGACGAGATATGGATATTATGAATTCTTAGTGATGCCGTTTGGTGTGACTAATGCACCGGCGACATTCATGAACCTGATGAATCTGGTATTCTATGATATGCTGGATAAGTTTGTGGAAGTCTTTATTAATGATATCTTGGTGTACTCTAAGAGTGAAGCGGAGCATGCAGATCATTTGTGGTACGTGTTGAAAACCTTGAGAGAGGATCAGCTATTCGCCAAGTATAGTAAGTGTCAGTTCTGGCTAGATCATATAGCATTTCTGGGACACATGGTGTCAGGAGACGGCATATCAGTGGATCCGGAGAAGGTATCTGCAGTGAAGGATTAGCCTACCCCTAAGTCGGTGTCTGATATTAAGAGCTTCCTGGGATTAGCTGGTTACTACCGTCACTTCATCAGAGATTTTTCAAAGATTACGGAACTATGACACGACTTACGAGGAAGGATATTAAATTTATCTAGTCCGACGCTTGTGAGCAGGCGTTTGAGGAGCTAAAGTCTCGACTGTTTTTGGCCCCGGTCTTGATGATACCAGATAAGAGTGGGAACTTTGAAGTGTTTTGCGACGCATCAGGTAGGGGATTGGGATGTGTTCTTCACAAGGATGGTCATGTGGTAGCATATGCTTCTCATCAGTTGAAGAAACATGAGCAGAATTATCCTACCCACAACTTGGAGTTGGCAGCTGTGATTTTTGCCCTTTAGCTTTGGAGGCATTATCTGTTGGGAGAGCAAGTGAAGGTGTTCACTAACCACAAGAGCTTGAAATACATATTTACTCAGAAGGAACTCAATATGAGGCAACACCGATGGTTAGAGCTGATGGCGGATTACGACATTGATCTTCAGTATCACCCTGGAAAGGTCAATGTAGTACCAGATACTTTGAGCCGATTGCCGACAATTCTGACCCTCACGGCTCAGTGGAGACTTCAGCAAGAAGTGAGGGATATGAGTATAGAAGTTCTTCTTCCAGGAGTCACCGCTTTTTTGATGAATCTTCAGATTCAATCGACATTGGTCAAACGAATCAAGGCAGCTCAAACAGGTGACCCATTTCTTCAGAAGTGCAGAGAGTTAGAAATGGCTGGTCTTCGACCGGAATTTATTGTTCATGAGGATGGATCCTTACGATTTGGGAGTCGTATCTACGTCCCAGGAGGAGAAGTTCGAGAGGAGATATTACGGGAAGCTCATAGTTCACCATATTCTATTCACCCTGGAGGTTTGAAGATGTATAAGGATCTGAAGCTGAACTTTTGGTGGCGTGGTATGAAGAGAGATGTGGCTCATAGTATAGAAAGAAATCATATTCAAAACAATTATTAGTGGTATACTACCAGAATCAATCCAAGTAGCCTGTAGAAGCCGAAGAAAATCAAAAATCCAATATGAAAGAAAATCAATCCGTGTATTAGCACAACAGGTACGTTTTTATTTATAGATAATTATTCTATAATTATTTAATTTTTAAATATCAGTATTCGTTTATTTTAATTAATTTTTGTTTAATTTAACCCTAAACCCTAACCCTAATTACAATCCTATAAATAATACCCTCTCTCCTCTCTCCTGCTTTCAAAAAACTTCACGCCTCTCGATATTCTCTCTTTCTCTTCTCAGCCAACCCGACCTGCGCCACCTCTCCTTCGGCCACCGCCACTGCCGATCTCACGCCACCGCTCGGCCAGCGCCCCATTGACGGCCGAGATCCGCCCGCAGCCACCCCAACCGCAACCCAGTGCCTCCAACCCCTCCCCAACGCCGCCCCTCCGGCCACTGCACCACCTCCTGCAGTCGCCCACCATCGGCAACTCAAGCCCTACACCAGACTCACAGCCCCTCCACTACCCTCACACCTCTAGCAGCCGCCCTCCGTGCATCCGCCCCGCCACCCACGTTACGGCTCCATCCTCTTGTCAAGCCCCACACCCCCCTTCCCTCCCGCTTCGTTGCTGACCCGCTAACCCCTCGTCACTGCTTGAGTGGACAGACCGTAACCGCCGCCCGTTGCACGTCGAAAAACGGCCACCTCGCGTCAGCAGCACCCACTCCGCGCTCCTTGAGCACACAGCGGCCGACTCCGCCCTTATTCGTTACCCCGCCGACGCAAAACAGGCTCGCCTGCCAGCCTACTCTGCCACACCGAGCCATCGCCGACAGCCTTTGACGCCTGATCACCGTCAGCCCCGCAAGCGCCGGACCCCGCTCCCACGTCGGATCCGATCTACGTCGCAAGCAAGATCTCGCATTTACCTTGTTTCTTAATTAATGGTTAATATTATGTTATTATGATGACTAGATGTAGATAAATTATTTTGTGGTTAATATTGTTGTTAGTATGATGATTACATATAGTTAAATTATTATTGTGGTTTATATGCATTGTGAATATCTACGTGGAATGATGATTACGAGCGTATAGTAAAAATTAGATTAATAATATTGTTAACCGTATTTTTTAAGAAATTGCGGACATGAAATGACAAGTTATGTGTTAAAATTAGAATTTGTGAAATTTTATCAAAAAGAAATTAATTAAGGAAAATTTATAAAATAGGAAAATATTACTTTTCATGTAGAAAGGAATTAATATATATATTACATAAATAATTTATTTTAAATTATTATAATGAGAAATAGTTTTAAAGAATAATTTTGGAAAAAGAATATTATTATTTATGATAGTATGACTGATCGTCGTAGAGCGTGATATTTCATGTGCAAAACGACATCGGTTTCTAGTTTTCTTTTTACCGTATTTTATATTAGAGAATACTTAAGTACAGATAACTTATATTAGGAGTTTGGATATTCCAGTAGTGATGAAGTCCCTTATGTATGTATTCTTGTTGTAGTATTTGTTTATGCATTTCATGTTCATTATAGTTCTCATTTCTGCTTCATAAACCTGCTTAATCATGTTTAACATACCATACTATATTGATGATCTGTTGACGTGTTGAGAACCTTAGTAGTTCATAATTTAGTAGCCTTGTGTGTCATGAACAGACTTAGTGACATGTGTGAGTGTGTTGACTGGTTAAGCGGTGAACCCGAGTTTTCAATGAGATTATGGTTAACTTAGAAAAACGAGAAGAGTTGGGATAGGGAAGTCAGTGTTCATGTGATCGGATAAGACTGTTGATGTATCTTCCAGGCTCGCGCCAGTGGTTGGTGTCGCCACTAGGGTTGGTTTGTAGGACTAAAGTAAAGTGTGTACATCACTTTAGTCAGTGGAATCGTTTTCGTCACCTGAGTTTTGCTTGAGTTCGGACCAGGCAAAAAACGGTTTACGTGTAATCCCTTGACCGCATGTGTAGCGGGATTGGATGTACGTAGGGGATTTATGAACAGCCAGTTATCCGATGACAGGAGCGTTGACTCTGTGTAAGATGTGGACCACTGAGCTTTAGGTTGGTTAGTATTCGACCTAGTAACTGTATTCACATAGCTGTATGTTACCATTAGATTTCCAGTTGAATGTATCATTGTCTTTCTTATTAGTATTATTATTGTCATAGCATGTGTCGTTAGACTGTTTTATTTGTTCATGTGAGATCTTGTCATGTGTCATAGCTTTAGGTTCAGTTCGATGATGCAGCCAAGTCAGTATATGCCCAGCCGAAATGTCCTTCCGATGGAGTGGAAGAACAAACTGAAGCCTAGATGTGTTTTTCTTTTCTGTAGTAGCTGATAAACATTAGAACTCTTTATAGTATTGTCCTTAGTTTGATGATGGATTCAGTTATTTTATCAGTATTTTCTTTTATCATAGACTATGTATTTTTTATTCCTAGTTGGACCTTTTTGTAATAAGGGTATGTTTGACCCATATTTTTATGTCTGGGATGATTTACTATGAATGATATGTTTATTTATTATTCTGGATTGTCTTTATATTCTTGCTATTGTGATCGGGGACCTGTGTTTAAGATTTATGTATTGACGCTTAGCATATTGGATTGAGAAGAAAAAGAAAAAAAATGATATTGTATATTTCTTTTCAATCTAATACGTCACGGGCTTGTTCACGTTTTGATTCTCGGGTATTTTGGGAAGCGGGGCGTGACAAATCAACTACCAAACGCGTTTACTGACCCAAAAAGAGTGACTAAGTCACATATACCAGCTACAAATACTCCTGTCATAATTGCTATTCGTGAAGGACAACCTATCACCGCTAATGAGATAGAGGGACAAATAAAGCGTGATAGACCAATCAATTCCAAAGATAAAAATCCTTGTAAAGAAAAGGAACAAAGCATACAAATGACCAAGTTGAGGAAAATATTGTGAAAGAAAAATTCTCCAGTGAGACTCTAGATAAGTTAGTTCCGAAAGAGAATGAGGTACCTAAAATTAAAGAAAATGAAGAGATCTCTATCAATTATATTATGACTGGGGAACGATGAAGCTGAAATGAAATAATCGTCGATGATATTTTTGCATATCTGAAAATGAGAATCTTGAACCAATATCTATGGAGGAGTGTAGACATCGAGAAGATTGGCCAAAATGAAAATATGCTATAGATTTTGAATTAAAATCACTATCGAAGCATAAAGTTTTTAGACCTGTTGTTCAAACACCTACTGGTATAAAACCTGTAGGATATAAATGGGTTTTTGTGCAAAAACGGAACGAGAATAATAAAGTTGTTAGTTATAAAGCACGATTAGTTGCCCAAGGACTCTCACAAAGACCCGGTATTGATTATGAAGAGACGTATTCTCCTGTGGTGGATGCAACAACTTTTCGATAATTAATTAATTTGGTAGTTTGTGTAAAACTTGAATGCGTCTCATGGATGTAATCACAGCCTATCTATATGGCTCACTTGATAATGACATTTATATGAAAATCCCAGAAGGATTACAATTGCCTGAAAAGTATAACTCTAATCCGAGAGTTTTATTCGATAAAACTGCAGATATCTCTCTATGGTTTAAAGCAAGCAGGACATATGTGGTACAACCGCTTAATTGAGTACTTGTTGAAACAAGATTATAATAATGTTCCTATTTTCCCTTGTGTTTTTATAAAGACATCTAAATCACAATTTGTGATTATTGCAGTGTACATTGTTGATTTAAACATCATTGGAACTCCTGAAGAGCTTCAAAAGGCTGCAAATTGCCTAAAACTAAAATTTGAAATTAAAGATCTTAGCAGAACAAAATTTTGCCTCGGCTTGCAGATTGAACATCTTAAGAATGGGATTTTTATACATCAATCTGTTTATATATCAAAGATACTTAAAAGATTTGATATGGATAAGGCACACCCACTAAGTACTCCAATGGTCGTGAGATCACTTGAAATTAATAAAGATCTTTTCCGACCTAAGGAAAATGACGAAGAGCTGCTTGGTCCTGAAGTACCATATCTGAGTGTAATAGGTGCACTAATGTATCTTGCTAGTCACACTCGACGTGATATATCATTTGCCGTGAATTTATTAGCAAGATATAGTTCGTCACCTACAAGAAGACATTGGATAGGGGTTAAACATATATTTCGATATCTTAGAGGTACAATGGATATAGGTTTATACTATTCTCATTTATCCAAATCAGAGTTGGTAGGATATGCAGATGCAGGTTATTTGTCTGATCCTCATAATGGATGGTCACAAACGGGTTATGTCTTCATATATGGTGGTACTGCTATATCTTGGCATTCTACCAAGCAAACAATTGCGGCTACATCATCTAATCATGCAAAAATTCTAGCAAGTCATGAAGCAAGCCGAGAGTGTGTCTAGCTCAGATCAATAATCCAACACATTCAGAAGACATGTGGGTTGTCCTCTCAAACGGAGGTACCAACAATTTTGTATGAGGATAATACAACATGTATAGCTCAATTGAAGACGGTATATATCAAAGATGATAGAGCAAAACATATCTCCAAAGTTCTTCTTTACTCATGATCTTCAAGAGAATGGTGCTATTGATATTCAACAAGTTTGATCTAGTGATAATCTCGCCGATTTATTCACGAAGGCACTGACTACAAAGAGATTCGAGGAACTAGTCTACAAAACTGGACTACGATGGTTCAAGGACCCCGAGTGATGATCTTACAGGATAGGGATGTAGACAAAAGGGGGAGCAAGTATTGTATTTATTTTTTATTTTCTTTCTATCAATGTATTACCTCAAATGATGGATAAGAATAATGTACTCTTTTTCCTTCACTAGGGTTTTTATCATAGGCTTTTACCTAGTAAAGGTTTAATGAGGCATGTTCTTGGTTGAATAAATGGACAACCAAGGACAGTGTTATAATATTATTATTATGGATGTCCATTGGTATTCCAATGAGTTATAATAGTACTAATTGTAGATGTCTATTGACATTCCCAAGTAAATTCTCATAAATATGATGCATGTAGTATCTCCCTTTCACATGCCTATAAGTAGATGGCATGAGATTGTATTTGTAAATGAAGAAAAAAAGAAAGAATTGAATGATTGAGTGCTCATTGTCTTCTCTCTCTTCTCTTTACTCATATCGCTATCCATTAGCTTTATAACACAAGCATCTATTTGTAATTATTTTTCATTTCCTTTTTTTGGTTATCTGGATATTGGATTTCAAATCTTTCATATTTTTGACATTAGTACTCCACATAATTCAAATTGCTATCAGGTCCCAAAAAATATATAGGGTGTTTGAAATTAGCCACCCCCGTTAGCAAATGATTGAATTGGAGGGGATATTCCTTCAATTTTAACATTTTGGGACGGAAAGTCAGGCATACCCTTTCTAATACAAACACAAATCTGATTTGAGACCAGAAAGAAGGATATGGTATTGATTTTTTTTGGTGACAGAGAGGGGAAATTAATCTTGGAAGTAAAAGGAGGAACTAGATCGGGAAAAGGACGTTTGAGGGGTAGAAGTTATTTAGTGATCCATAATTAATTATCAAACCAACCATGGTCGAAAGATTTAATGAATTTTATTACAGAAAGACTAATTTCAGACAGGTTATGTGATGGGAAAATCTAATTGTCGTTCAATGATTGGAGGGGCTAATCCAAAAATACGTACGATTCGAGGGGACTAACACTAAGGGGGTTATTCATTTGTGTAATTTGGGGGATAATGGGATAATTTTTGGAACATTACTTTTTGGTGTTATTCATTTGGGTAATTGGAATTGGAGTCAACTTTGTGGTGTTATTGGTTTGTTAGGGTAATTGGGGGACAAATACTCCACTTTCCCCAAAATTACACCAACTATATAAAGATCCCCTCCACCTCTTCCTCATAATTACCCCAAATTTACCTCATCCTCCATATTGGAACAATGTTGTTCCACTTTATAGATAATTGGGATAATTTTAAAATACTTTTGTATTACTTAACTAATACATGCTAATTATATTATAAATATATGATATGATATATAAAATATAACATATATTAATATTTTAATAACATAATTTAATAACATATATTAATAATATTATACAATAGTAATTATAGTATAACGTATTTATTATAATATTATATAATATTTTAATAACATATATTAATAATATTATGTAATATATTATTATATAATATTAATTAGTAATTATAGTATAACGTATTTATTATAATATTATATAATATTTTAATAACATATATTAAAAATATTATATAATAACATATAATAATATTTTAATAACATATATATAATATTTTAATAACATATATTAATAGTATTATGTAATATATTATTATATAATATTAATTAGTAATTGTAGTATAACGTATTTATTATAATATTATATAATATTTTAATAACATATATTATTATATAATTAATTTAATATATTATTATATAATATTAATTAGTAATTATAGTATAACGTATTTATTATAATATAAAATAATGTATTATATTAAATATTATATTATTAAAATATTATATTAAATATATTGATATTATATTATATTAATTATTATATATAGTATATCATGCTAATATAATATAATATAATACAATATAATAATTAATAATAGTAATTTGTAAGTATAGTACAATATATTCTATTTTAATATAAAGTAAAATAATATTTATATTATAATAATATACTAAATAATATACTAAACCAATTGGATAAGTTAATTTAGAAGTAATTAATAGATTATACTAAACCAATTGGATAAGTTAATTTAGAAGTAATTAATAGATAAAATTATATTTTAATAAGGTATCACATCATCAATTATCCCACATGAATTGTCAAATCAAATGCTGAAATTATCCCATTATCCCACTTTATCCCACTTTACCCCACTCAAAATATCTCAAATGGGTAAAATTGTTCTATTAGGGGGGTTAGTCATCTAGAACTTAAAACTGGAACTGGGATAATTTGTGGGATAATTTTTTAAGGTGTTAGTCACATAGAACTAGGAAATGGGATATTTTTTTATAGTGTTAGTCAAGTAGAACTTTTGTAGAACTAGAACTGTATTATTTTTTTTGGTGCGTTAGTCAAGTAGAATTCTACTAGAATTAGAATTGGGATAATTGGTCATAATTATCCCATAAATTATACTACCTATATATATATAACCATAAGTTCTCCTCTCTCAAATTATCCCACACGTTGGAAAGAATACAATTGGGAAAAAAAAGTGAAACGCCGCCTCCCTCCCTCTTGGTTAGTTTCTCCGCCTAGAAAATTTCTCTGCTATTAAGTCAATCATCCGTTCATTTTTTTGTCTTTACTTTGTTTTTTTGATGATTAGTTCTTTTATTATTATCTTCAAGATGTATTACTTTATTGATAGCTTTTTGACGTTTAAATTACTTTATTATTATTTGTTTGATCTAAGTTTTCTCTCCACAACAGTGGTTTAGGTTAAGAATATAGTGTTGGTGGGTTAGTGCTAAAGATATGCGGGCTATATATGTTTTTTTTTATAAGTTAGAAAGCAACTTTGCAATCACATTGATGATTAGATGTTGAATGGTTAATGGTGATATCTATTATTATTAAATCGACTCAGTAAATTGATTGGGATATTTATAGTTCATCCGTCGATCATCTGTTTAGCGGCCATGGATGATTCCTGTGTACATTTCATTTATTTACTGATTTGGTTTCAACGATCATGATGAGATTGGTCCAAAGGGTTAATGGCTGAAAAATGCTTATTTTCTTTCTTTATGATGTTAATAAGATTTGAACTTTGACATTTATGATCCTCCACTAGAAGCTCCACGAAATGTTGCTGATGCAGACGATGACTCCGATAAAGAAGACGAGTTATAGACTCAACGAGCAGCTATAGGAGCTTGGAGAAATTCTATGGCAGATGCCAAAGAATTACCCATCATTGTTCCACTAAATTATCCCAGTGTCAAAATATTATCTCACTTTACCAATTATCCCAGTTCTACTTAAAAAGTTCTATTTGACTAACCCCCTTAGAACACTTTTCCCCCTTGGCCCCAATTTATCCCAACCAATAACCCCCCTAACTATGAAAGATTCCAAGGGCAGCTATCAAATTAAAAGCGCACAGAGTTGGGGAGCCTCCGATTCAGAAGATGGAAACTTCCAATAATGCTCTCCTTGTGTACTAGACCAACTTAATCCCTCTTTTTAATTCCTAATTAATTATTGGTCAAGATACCTGATCTTAAGCGCTCGTCAACTCATTGCGGTAAGCATAGAAGGTTGGTAATGTTCCGATACTAGACCAACTTAATCCCTCTTTTTTTTTAAATTAATTATTGGTCAAGAAACCTGATCTTTAGCACTCGTCAACGATTGCAACAAGCATAGAAC